>NC_048576.1:29239562-29577062 GCF_013265735.2 Oncorhynchus mykiss
GATTGGCATTTTTGTTAATTCGTATCATCATATATTTTGAGATCCTGTGTCCATGACAGAAAAATGTTTCACCACCCTATTTCATTTTCCACACAACAGGATGTAGTGTGAGTTTCCTGTAAACAGTATATGTTATATTCCTTTTCTTTTAGCCATGTAAAGACTGATCTTCTTTTTTTAATAATCTGGTAAACCGTTACAATTATAAATGGCTCTACTTATTTCACCCCTTACCATAACTAGATACTATTCTCAGTCTAAACTGACCATAATTGGTGCTTGTAAAGTTACTGCCATCAGAGGTATTATGACGGTCAAAATTAGAGCTTTCAAATGTCTGATATTTAAAATTCAAGACATAGGTTCTAGCAATATTTGTTTTATGTCCTTGCCTGTTTGCCTGTGAGCCAATGCCACAGATGTTAGAAAATTCAGAAATATATTACATGTGTAGTAAATCTGAGTAGGTTGATCTGCATGATATTGGATGTGATTTAGTGAGAGTGTGTACGATGTCTGTATAAGAGTAAGACTATAATGTGTGCTGCCCAAATAAATAATAACTCTGCCAATTTGCACGGTTGAGTGTCTATGTGTGTAACATGTAGTATAGCCTGAATATAGTTGCATTATAATTACCTTTAACATCATTGAAAAACACATCCCAGCATTTCCATAGCAATTGATGTTTCACATGATCATGAAAGAGACCTTGCATTACTGTAGAGACGGCTTCACTACAGTACAAATGTATTCCGTACAATATGTTATTATTCCCCAATGCCCCTATTCTGATATCTTCCCCTTGCTTGTAGTAAACATATCTAAACTTGTAGACAAATACATAACAAAGATAGACAAACAAGAAACATATTAAATTATTAAACAGTTCTCGGGAATAGAGAGTGGTGAGAGAAGAGAAGAGAGAGTGAGAGAAGAGAGCGAGATTAGGTGTGTGTGTGCATGTATAAGTCCGTATGTGTAAGCGAGCATGTAATTAAGTACGTGTGTGTTCATATCCACTTCATAGTGTTCAGATATTTTTACAGTTCCCAAACATCCTTTTTTTGTAGCCTGATGTCCCGGTAGAATTTAGTGCAGTCATAGTGTTATGGAGCTCTCTTGGAATAGCTGTCCATCTATAAAGAGTTCGTCCACAATGAGAAAGGCACGCTTACCTTTCTCCCTCTGTTGCCTCTGTACCGGACACAATGTCTTAGGACGTTTGTTTATCACCCTTGGAAATTGGTCATTGGGACTGAATTTTGTCCCTTTAAGCTCCCTTCCCCTGCTTTTGATCAGCTCCTTTTGTTGTTAGTGTTCAAATTTTGTGATGATCGGTCGGGGACCCTTGGTCTTGTTGCGTCGATCTCCAAGTCTGTGTACTCGGTGGAAGCCACCTTGTTTACAGTCTCAATAGGAAGTTTCAAGGCGGATTGCATGAATTCTCTGATTGCACCATTTGGATTATTGAATGCATCTTCAGGAATCCCAGAAAAATATAGATTTTCACACATGCTACGACCTTGTATGTCTAGTAGCGACTCCTTCATCACCCTGTTTTCCCTGAGTAGAATCATGGATTTTAACCTTTGCTGTGAGTGCCTTGTTCTCTCCTTGGGGAGTGAGAATTTCACTCTGGCTAAACTCCAAACTCCCCCTCAGCCCTGTTACCTCCTCAAACAACTTTTCCAGTGTTGCATGGATTCCAGCCAATCGTCCGTGTCTGTAGATAAATCTGTTTTTCTTTTTTTGGCAGGTTAAAGTTATTTTGTGAGGTAGTCGGATCTTTCCATGATGGAGTATGTTGTTCCTCCGTAGAGTAAAGCTGTTGGTACTTGTCGATATCCCTCAGGATCTCCTTAGTATCCTGGTCGGCTCTTTACTGCAACCAGTTGTTTACGAAAAGATAACAATGAGTCTTTCCCACGACAACAACAGGTTTCTGTAATACAGCCAACTAGCACTCGCGGAATCCACGCAAAAACACGTTTGGTCTGTCTGTGTTTTGCTTGTTTGCCAGCTAACTAATGTTAGTGCAATGTCTGGACGTCTACTGGAGCAGCTGGCATCTACTGGAGCAGACCATGTGTCAAACTCATTCCATGGAAGGAGATAGAAAACCCCTCTCAATGTGAAGCCCTTGGCGTAGAAGTGTATTGATCTGCATAGGCCAAAATGCTTTCGCCAGAAGCTGTCTAATCACTAGATTCCAAGTGAAATGATCTATTATTATTATCTCTGCATAGTCACTTTAAAAGCTCTACCTACATGTACATATTACCTCAATTACCTCAACACCTGTACCCCCAATATAAAGCCCCGCTATTGTTATTTACTGCTGCTCTTTAATAATTTGTTATCATTATCTCATACTTTTTTAGGTATTTTCTTAAAACTGCATTGTTGCTTAAGTGCTTGTAGTAAGTAAGCTTTTCACTGTAAGGTCTGCACCTGTTGTATTCGGCGCATGTGACAAATACAATTTGACTTGAAAACCCTTGTTTGCACATATTATATCTCCTCCATCCATGCCTCCTAGTGGAAACGTTCTCTATGTGTAAGTCTCTCTTTTCCTTTGTGACTTGTCCACCCCTCCTTACCTTGAGGGAAAAGGAAGGATACAACTAGTTGTAGAAAGCACCCTGTGTATTTCCATAGCTGTGTTTTGTTTCACCTCCTCCCCAGGTTACATTTAATAAATATTCAGTCGTCTTCCCCTCAGTGGTAGACATTCTTACTCCTCTCACTGAATTACTGAGCATGCTGACCTTGGGTTATGCTGTTACCGTAAACAATAGATACACAACATAATCTTTTTTAATTTGGTTGGAATATTGTTGTTACATGCAACATTCACACACATTCCTATTTATCTGTTATTTAATTAAAATGTGTGCAGCAGTGGATAAGAAAAGTATATGAACATACCTATTGTGCAACGTATAATCCATGCAAACCATGTGCTACAAGACAATACATCAGGATAGTCTGAACTCATTCTCATAAAGAGAAAACGATTGAATGGTGCCATCTGCTGGACTAAGAGCTCTATCAGTCGTACTTCCTTGTGCCAAACCACTAAACATAACATAGCAATCAATAGTTTACGCCATAAAGGATTTAAAAATTGTCTGGCCTACTAATTTATCCAGATAATTGAGACTAAACAGTTTTCACTAAAACATGATGATAATTAGGCCACTAGTTTGACCGGTCCATGCAAGACTTCTAGAATCTAGAGTAGATTGGTGCGTGGGTAAAATCACTAGGGAAGCCAAGCCAGGGGGAAAAAAGCCATATTACAACATAAGTGTTGTGATAATTGTGTTGTTTGCTCTATAACCTGTTAATTCTTCTACCTTGTTGCCACCGTGATATATAGGCCTAAGGCCGAGACAATAAGAAAACACAGTGGTAGAACAAATTCAACCACATCTTTGTTTCATCACAAAACCAGAGATCAACTTCTGTCTGGTGGAGTCCACAAAGCATATTGCATGTAATAAACAGTTGGTCAATGAAGTTGATGTTTCCAGCACTACTAAACAACTATTGATTTAGAATACCGGAGTTGCTACAAGTCGCCAAGAAATCAGGAGCTGCCTCCACTATTCCAGGATCATTTCAACTCAAACATGTCAACATCATCAAATTACCTATGCTTAATCTAATTCAGTGACAACTAAAAGATTCCAAAAACAACAATGTAGTCCAATCAACGTAAACTAAATATCATGTGGCTTTCCATGGTACTGATTTCTCTGTGTGTGTGTGTGTTTATGTATGTAAGTAGAAAAAACATGTTGACTCACCCTAATGCCATTGCCATCCTCCTCTCTTTCATGGATCAGAATCGCCATTGTAATCATTGGCCAGTACGGAGAATTAAGTAAAACCACAAGTTCAAATCCTTATCTCCATCCATGGCTAATTTAGGACAGGGTCAATTTTAGCTAGCTAGCTAGTCACCAGAGGACAACAACACAACAAAATTTCTGTCTATGACTTTTGGCTATTGATGTGATGTGATTGGTGTGAAGCCAAATCCAAACTGGCTTCCCGTGACGCTTTTATTTTGGTGCACTAGGACCATTCACAGTTGAGTTCACTCAGTTCGTTGATTGGCTATTATTTTATACATTTTTCTATCAAGGGAGGCCAAATTCTCACTTGCTTCCCTTGCATTCAATGACCAGACATCATCAGCTAGATGGGCTACACATACAGAAACAGAGGGGAGCTGTTTTGCACGCTCAGATGCTTTCTCCGGTGAGACACATTCAACCTCTTGTGAACTGAAGGAAAATAATGAAACACAAGAGAGATAAAAAAAAATGTTTTTTTGTGTTTTGGTAAATTTTGGGGGAAGCCATCCATTAATATATGCCACTGGAGTAGATAGATTGTAGTCTCTCTAAACATGTGCCTATTCATCAAAGCAAATATCTGTTAATAAAAATGATATGAAGTAACATGTTTAGCATTTTGTGGAGTCCTGGGAATGAATCTATTTTCAGACATGCAAAAACATGCACAGACTACAATAAATATTTGAACATTTCTTGAAATCTTCAAGATGCATGCAACATAAGGACTGTATACATTTTCAGAAAGAGGTCGATACAGTCCCTACATTGAAGAAAATGGAGACCTCATCTGAAAGCAGCAATCAAAAGCTAATTTTTATTTTATATTTATTCCATAAACATTATTACAAAACTCAGCAAGTTACCAATATTACATTGTCACCATACAGGCTTGTCCACAAATATTTAAACCTTTGCAACAGTTACAACAAAACAAAATAATACTAGAATGATTTACATGAAAATCTATAAAACAGCAATAAAATCACAAACATGTCTTTATTTCAGTTTTCCTTTTTGTTTTATCATACTTTTTACACAGTAGCACTACACTCCCACAACAAGATTGGTCTGATTACAAAACTTCCAACAAAATGTTACAACTTTTTTCCCAGTGTTTTACCCTCTTCTTTTTTGGAGTTTTTTTGTTGTCGTGTTTGTTATTTTGGTTTTTAAAACCAGAGGCATGTCATTATGCATCCCTTTCACTGCCTGTAAAGGTGAAAAAAGAGTATCCACACTCACAAATACTTCACAGCACTTTCTAAGAAAAATATACACTTAGAAAATATTTTACAAATCGGCACACTGAAAAATATACAAGATTCATCGAGGACGTCAAGAGTTCTTCTGGAATCCCTCTGACAACAACTCTGACGATATTTATAAAGCTCAATATTCTTTTCAACAAAAAAAAGGCAAAACATAATTTCAATTAATGTCAAAATCATGGCAGAATTAGGCTACATCAAACATAACAGTATCTAATACATTCATAAATAGGGCACAGAGGATTTCTTCATCCTTTTTTCAATTACCTGTAAATGAATTTGCTTTCAAGCACCTTTCCGAGGCAGCTCAACAGTGGTACATCATATACAACTCTTGTTGGAGAGGAAGTACAGTACATTCAATTGACAATGGGCAGGGATGATATAAGGCAGTCTACTCCACACCACCTGGTGGTGACACTTGTCGTGATCCCACATCTAAATGACTAGCCTGGCAACTTGGAGAAGATGGAGGGGAAGGGGGGTTGCGAGAGACAAAGGTCTTCACAAGAAATATTGAGCTCTGATGGATAATATCAATTTATGTCAATTGAAATAAATTGTAGAAATGTAATATAGAGCTCCATGTTGGTGCAGTGGTAGGTGAATGCATGAGATTACATTAATCTGTGTGTTAATCTTGAATATAGTACAAATGCAAACCTCAAGATTTTGAGCGCTTGGGACTATAAGGTTCTATCTGCAAAAATATGATTCTGAGATAATTGGCTTTAAAGTTCCGAACCCTCATTGGTTTCAGTGGTGTCAGCAATTTTTATCTTCTATTCTTTTGAACTTAACAACATTAATTGGTGTATTTACAGTACTATATATGTAGAGAACATTGAACAGATCAAGGCTATGCCAATAACTACATTTGGACAAAAATGCAGATAGAACCTTGTAGTCCGATGATCTTGATTTAATTAACCCGTTAGAGCATATTTAATCCCCTTCTCTGTATCTCCATGCTGGCTGTTGATTTTGAGTTCAGATGGCAATCATTTCAGAAGAATGTATGAAAGAAAAGACAGTCATTTGCATTTTGGTAAAATGTGTATCACTGTCAGCTGCAGGTGCTTGGCAAACGGAATAGATCCCAAGTGTAAGATTTCTGGAATGTCGACCGGCCACCATAGTCCAGAACCCCCACCGCACAACCGTAACCAAAAGAACATGAAACAGCCAATATACATACAGATAGAAAATGTTTATACAGGTACTTGATCAACGTTTGGCACATTAATTCCATTTTCAACATTATAATTATTGTCATATTCTGCAAATAGTGCATATGTCTCTGTACAATAGCATTAACAAATTGCAATTTTGGGTACTTACTCCACTTACCCTCCCACCAACTCTCCCCAAACCATGGCAATAAGCCAATGACAAATAATACCATTTAAAGATATTAATACAACTAGGACAGTTTGATAAATTTGTCTTATTGTTAATACAAAAAGAGTCCCTTTTTTAATTCTGAAAAGTCTGGTTCCCAGCAGAACAGTGATACAGTTCTCCAACACCAGCGGAACATCCACAACTGGAATGGCAGGGTGATATCAGTAATGATAGGATAGGCCTACTGTAACTGTTCACTTATGACTCACTCCACTCTCTCTTCTTACACTGAAGAAAACCACTGTCTGAATGTAAGGACGGACAACCTTTGAACTGGGATTTTATTTTGTGGAGAGCCACAGATGGAATTTTGACATTATTAAGATGGGGCAAGCTGTTCTGCTGAAATGGAGAAATGAAAACACAAAGCAAACCACTAAGTATCACAAAAAAATATTTTCAAAGCAGTTTCAAGGCAATCTTTCTTATTATACAAAAGTCTAACCTAAAGTAACAAAAAACAAAACAATCTAAAGACCAAGAAAGGTGAATCAAGCAGCAGTCAGAAACAAAATGGAGCCACGGTAGTTTGAAAACCCAGTCAAGCTGAAGACAATCAATCACTCAATGGGTAGCTTCTCGGGAACAAATAAAATCTTACATGCAAGTTATTTCGGCTCTATTTAGGATAAAATAAGCAGGTGGGGTAGTCAAGGTTAATGTCTTTGCCATGCAACACTTGGATTTAAGTCAAAAAGGGAGAGCTGTAAGGGAACCCAGGGAACTGAGCAAGGGGCAGGAGGAAATAGAGTGAGTGGGACATATTTTGCAGCCACCGGTACAAAATATTACCTCAGTTTCTCATAAGAGGCCATCAGAGCTACGTTCTTGCTCGAGTCCCGCTTCCCTGTATTGTTTTCGTCTCGAGCAAATTTTGCACCGGTTTTGTGACGGTACATTTTCTTGTGTGCGGGCCCACAGATGCCAGGTATACCGAGGCTGGACTTGTTAAACATGTTGCAGTCCAGCATGAGAGGGGGGAAGAAGGGGTTTGAAGGAATTAACTTGGCTTGGTTTTTGGCTCCCATGCCCGTTGCCTTCCTGCCCCTTCCTGCCACAGGGGAGGTGGTATAACCACCCTTTTTCCTGACATTAGCTGTTGTTCCCGCCAGGATTTTAAGTGTCTTAGTTTTAAGGCTGTTGGCATCTGGAGGCTGACAGAGTCCAGACATGGGGTCCCACAGTGGCTCGATTGACACCTTCATAAACCTCTGGACCTCTGCCATACCAGAGGCTATGTTGGATAGGATGTTGGAGGGCTCTTCAAACTCTCGCTGGTCGTCATCCACAGGACTGTTGTTGTTGCCGTCTGCCCAGCCCCCACCATGCTCCTCCAGTAAAGGCCAGTCTTCTGACAGTCCAGCAAGGCCTTCACTTTCTTCACCTTTTGCATTTGCCTTTGCATCAAGCAGGGCTTTTAGCTTTTTGGATGAACTAGAATTCTGTCTAGGGGCTTTGTTCTTCTCTGTCTTGGGGGCCCTTGGAGCCTTAGTTTTCTGTTTACTGGTTGTTTTCCTTTTTGACTTGGGACCTTTAATTCGACCTCCGATGGATTCGGGCTGCTCATCAAAGACGTTGGGGCCATCAACCTTACATGTGCCATCATTATCATTGAAAGTATGGAACTGGAACTGATGATTGTTTATCGCTCTGCCATCATGGTTTTGTGTTGGCAGGACATTACAGTCCCACTTAGTCCCATCAGGTGTAGCTGAGAGAGTCATGTCTCCTGTCTCTCCCTGAAACTCCCTGGCCTTTCCTAGGCTTTCCCTCATTTCTGTCCCCATCACCTGTGGGGAGAGATTTGGTGTGTCGGGTGGCGACATCTCTGACAACGGCGAGTGCCTGAACTTATCGGGGGTGAAGTTGGAGATGTCCAGTAGGTCTGTAGACTCCCTGAGGGGAGTGATTTCATCGGTACTTTGCTGGATCACCAGTTTGGGACTGCAGTGGGCCAAGAAGTTCTTGTTCACATCCTCTTCACTCTCCTTCTCACAGGACTTGAGACTCATAGAGCTGTAGTTGCTGGAGGTGGCAGACAGTGAACTCATAGAGTCATAGCTGGCCAGCCTGCCGTTCTCTGTGTTTAGAGTGACTCTATGGAACTGCACCTGTTCCCCTTCAGCTAACCGGCTGACTTGTAGGCCTGAGTCTAGTCCTGGTGGCTCCTCAGGTAAATATGCCTTATCATACAGAAGTCTGTTGCCATCTACATTGACTTGACTATATCCTAACAACGGCAAGTTGTTTGTCATTGGCAAAGAAATGGTGCTGGAAAAGCCAGAAGGTTCAGGTTTAATATCAGGTGTAAATGATAAATGTTTACCTTCAGACTGCCATGATGTGTGAGTGAAGTTTGGCTCCATTTGATTGGAGCAGTTAGAGGGAGATTGTTGGAGCTCAGACTCTGAGGGTGGGGATAGAACACAGCTCTGGGCCAGCTGTAGGTTAGTGAATGGATTCTCCTCCTGGGAGAGGCCATGAGGAAACTGCTGTCGGGGATGCTGCTGATGCTGCTGTGAGTAATATGTCAGCCCAGTGTTACTGGATGAGTCAGAGGCCTCTAGTAATGTCTGCAGGTAGCCTCCAGGGATGACATGTAGACCACTATTCACATTTACAGGATGGGTCAATATACTGGAAGGGGAGCAGGGGACTGGTGTAAAAGGGGACTTTTCATTGGGGTTGACACTCAGAGTGGAGTCATCACAAAGCTGGGGGCTGCCTGCAGTGGAGTAAACTATGTCAGTGTGCTGATTTGGGGATAGTGGGCCAACCTCTTGTAGCTGTATCACAGTTTTACCATCCTCCCGCTGAGCCTCATTCATTTTTTTCAACCTCAGTCTGGCCTCGCTTTTAAATTTCCTTATTTGCACAGTCTTATTCCCAAGTCTTTTCCCCTCCCTCTCTAGCGATCTGCTTTTTCCTGTCACACTGCCTTGGTCTAATCTAGCAGCACAGTCAGAGGTCGTTGTTGTTATAGATTCCATATCTGTACAGGCAGCTTCATCCTCAGCTGCGCCCACCTCTTGCTTGTGATCGGTGAGGTTTGGCGAGAGCTTTACAGCGTGAATTCTTTGAATCCGGACTCTATTTGCAATCCTGTATTTTCTTTTTGTCAGGCTCGAATTAAGGGAACGCCTGCAGCCATTTGGAAATGTGTTTTTATCACCAGCAGCCAGCATGCGCTGCTCCTGCATTTCCTGGCGCCTCTTTTGCCAGTAGTCCTTCAGAGGAGCCATTCTCTGGTACTTATGAACTAAGTCCTTACTTAAGCTTACTGTTGTCTCTGATGTGTCAATTTTGCCAAGCTTTAATAACATGTGCTTCTCCCCTTTAAATCGGTTTATGATGATGTATTTGATTATCACCGGAGGCTCTTTTCGTGAGGATTTTCTCCTCTTCTTTGGACACCAGTCGTCATCCTCCTCTTTTTTTGTACCCACCGTCTGCTTGTCTTTTTTCTCTGTGTTCCTCTCGCTCTCGATAGAATCCACGTCGTACAGATAGTCGTCGCTGTATCTGACTTTCCTCTTGGACCTCAGCCCATAGCTCAGCTGGCTGGAGGAGCTGGAGTTCTCCCTGGAGAGGAAGCAGTGTTTCTGTTTGGTCTGGCAGGTGTCAAGGGAGGATCCAGTACAGGAGCTGTCATCGCTGTACTCTCCAGAGTCCACTGTGGAATTGTTGAAGTCAAACAGGTAGCTGCTCTCTGGACTGACATTCGGTGTCACCTCAGCAGAGCTGCTGCTGTTGTTTTTGTCAACCTTTTCTCCAGCCGCCCAGACTTCAACTATCTCTCCCTTCACCTGTGCCCCTTCAGCTCCCTTCTTCACTGTTCCCTCACCCTCCTTTTTGGCCACGACACTTGGGAAGAAGTTGAACTGGGTTTCCTCCTGAATGGGGTTGGTCTTTTCTCGGACGTTGTCCTGGAAGGACTCGTAGCGGATCTTCAGCGAGCACACGTCACTGCCCAGGGTGGAATCCTCGTCCTCATCATCAAACATGTAGTTGTCTACGTCCTCTTCTGAGAAGAGGTTGACAGAGAGCTCGTTCTTAGAGCAGAGGTCCAGCAGCTCGATCTTACTCTCGCTGATAAAGGACTCAAAGCAGCCCCAGTCCTGGCTGGAGTTGGCCAGTAGAGCCTCCTCACCATTGCACTTGTCCAGGAGCAGGCCTTCGTAGATACTCTTCGACGTGGCGTCCTCCGAGTCGCTGTCCTCCACTGACTTCTCATCATCTGTCTTCTCCTCTGCCCTGATCTTGTGCTCTGGGTAGCTGAGGAGCTGGTCTGAGAGCAGCTGATCCCCGTAGCGGATACCATCCCCAGAACTCATGCACTGCATGGCCATGTCAGGACAGGAGACAGGACAGGGGTCATAGTCCCGGCCCAGGTCCAGCCCTGGCTCAGGCTCAGTAGCGTCCTTGGTCTCGATGAAACAGCCCAGGCATGTGCGGCTTTGTGGCATGAGGCAGTCCCCTCCAGACAGGGCTGATACACTCCCTACCTCCATTATTGTGAAAGCTGCTTTGTTACTACAGTCCTCTGGAAGAGCCCAGGGACTCACCTCTTTTGTTGTGCAAGAGGAGGTGTGGGAGATGGCATGGATAGAAGAGGAGTCATCAGTGGTAGTGGTGGTGATGCTGGGCTCAGAGGTCTCTGTTGGGCTGAGGGGTGAGAATGGGTTCAGTGAGGTCCTCTCACTCTCATGGCCTCCTTTTGGTTGATTGGCTGTTGGTGAGATGGCGGTGCTGTCTGGCTGCAGATGACTGTCCTGGATGTGTGATTCTATAGAGCAGAACAGAGAGATGATATCAGATAATAACTAATTCACCAGTGAACTCACTGATGGACAATGTGAGAGTACTTTAATATACTGTCCTATATGAGAGGACATTTTAATATACTCTACTATTTCCTATCTTTAATCATTTTTCATTTTCAGCTCAATGTATGTTCCTAGCCTCTCTTACAGTTGATAAAATGTACAGGTCGTTTTTTTTTTAAACAGGCTGCACAAAGTAATCCTTTTGTACAAAGACAAGGAATAATATAGGTAATTCAAGCTGAAAAGGTGAATTCTGCTTTTTATTGAGGAAAATGAAATGCTCATAATTTTCTCATCATTGTGTTTCTTGTGCTTTATAATTTGTGATAAGAATACATTGAGAATAAAATACCCAATAGAAAGTAATGGGACAATTATAGTGGAAATATACCATTAGCCTATTTTTCACTCTTAAATAAGGCCTCTGCACTGCCTCTTCTATTACTCTGGTTCATGTATTTAAAGGATACATGGAAGGAATGACAAACGTAATAACCTTTCCCCTGCTCTTTGTGAGTGGTCTTCCCCCTTTGACATTCAGGATCATTAGAGGTGGGAAAGGATGATAAGTACTTTCAGGAGTAAAAAATGGAGGAAAACATTCCACACGTTGGAACGTTTCTGAGCACTGAAACATTGCTCATCCATTCAGATGCAGCAAAGGTTAAGGTCACTAAATATCAAGGCTGGGGCTTCTTGCCTTTCAGTTCTGTGAAGGTAACAGGCAAACTCAATAGCAGAGGAGGTGAAAACAATGCATAGCATAAGAACTCTGTGCCTCCTTGTAACCAGCAGGACATAATGTACTGTAATAATGTGACAGCATTCCCTCTGTTCCTTAATAGAAACATTTTAAAATGCTAAAACATACAGTATGAAGTGTTGATATACACCTGAGGTGAGGAATTACATCTTGGTGTGTCCATCATTTTTTAAATTCAAGTATGAAATGTCTTTACCATTCTCATCCTCTTTGTCGATCTGTTCCAGGTTTGGAGCCAGCACAGAAAAGTTGGGTTCTTGAAAAACATCCATCAATTTAGCTTGGTTCTAGTTGTCCCTTACACTTTTGCCACTATCCAACCTGCAAAAACACAGAGAAAGAGACACATGAAAAAATAAAAACACTGGAGCTGACAAAAGGAGAAGGCTTATTATGTCATCATAACAACATACACTGTCACGTACATCTCTGTTGACCCTCGTCTTTGTCAACTACAATGTATGAAAGGCTTCAAAAGTGCCTAGGGAATGGAGATTTTATGTATGAAAATGTTTTTAAAAAAAACGATATTTCTCCTCAATAACATGGCTTTTTGCCGACGATTCTATTCTTTGTTCCCCTAAAATATCTGTCCCAATCTACGGGCTATTAAGGGATATTGGACACCAATATAGGAGACTGACATATATTGTATATTGTATCTAGTAGACTTTTCAACACCTGAGCCTCAGGCTGTATGCAAATTGTAGGCAAATCCTCCTGGCCTTTTGTATATTGCTTTAATCAAGCATTTCTCAGCTCTGAAAACTCCTCAATAACTTGCTTGCTTTATGAGAATTGCTCTAAGCAAATGTCAGAAGTAACAATAGTATAAAATCACACCAACAAGATCCGATTTCTGTACCATATTCAATATTCTTAGCTCTCTAACTCTCCTGTTCACTCTTCCCCACTCCCCGTCCTCCTCCTACCATCCATTTTCTTGCAACCAAGGAGCAAAAACAAATGGCCAGATTAATGAAGATGGAGAAGAAGCAATAAGAGGTTGCATAAAATTAGCCTTCTGTCTAACGATCATGTCCAATTTAACACCTTATTAAGCCATGTTGTTTCATCTCCTGGAGGCCATTTGCGACAAAGGTTTGTGAGCCGCATGAAACAAGACTTTCTGCCAGTGCAGTGCTGACTCACTGCCAGCTGGAATGATGCTGGTAACCTGGACTGGGTCTCTGTCTCTGTGTAATTAACCTGGGTCTCTGTGTTAACCTGGCCAACCATGGGTCTTTGTGTTAACCCGACCAGCCATGGTCTTTGTGTTAACCCGACCAGCCATGGTCTTTGTGTTAACCCGACCAGCCATGGTCTTTGTGTTAACCCGACCAGCCATGGTCTTTGTGTTAACCCGACCAGCCATGGTCTTTGTGTTAACCTGACCAGCCATGGTCTTTGTGTTAACCTGACCAGCCATGGTCTTTGTGTTAACCTGACCAGCCATGGTCTTTGTGTAAACCTGACCAGCCATGATCTCTGTGTTAACCTGACCAGCCATGGTCTCTGTGTTAACCTGACCAGCCATGGTCTTTGTGTTAACCTGACCAGCCATGGTCTTTGTGTTAACCTGACCAGCCATGGTCTTTGTGTTAACCTGACCAGCCATGGTCTTTGTGTTAACCTGACCAGCCATGGTCTCTGTGTTAACCTGACCAGCCATGGTCTTTGTGTTAACCTGACCAGCCATGGTCTTTGTGTTAACCTGACCAGCCATGGTCTCTGTGTTAACCTGACCAGCCATGGTCTTTGTGTTAAAACTGATTGGATTTGCAAAATGTCATCAGTGTATCTATTTTCATCCAACCTAAATCCAATGTCAATGTGATTTCACATTAGTTGGCAACAAAAAAAGACGGTGAACTGACGTCTATGCCAGCGGGCTGGCCATGGGTCTCAGTGTTAACCTGATCATGTCTGTGTTAACCTGACCACGGGTCTCTGTGTTAACCTGACCACGGGTCTCAGTGTTAACCTGATCATGTCTGTGTTAACCTGACCACGGGTCTCTGTGTTAACCTGACCACGGGTCTCAGTGTTAACCTGATCATGTCTGTGTTAACCTGACCACGGGTCTCTGTGTTAACCTGACCACGGGTCTCAGTGTTAACCTGATCATGTCTGTGTTAACCTGACCACGGGTCTCTGTGTTAACCTGACCACGGGTCTCAGTGTTAACCTGACCACGGGTCTCAGTGTTAACCTGACCACGGGTCTCTGTGTTAACCTGACCACGGGTCTCTGTGTTAACCTGACCACGGGTCTCTGTGTTAACCTGACCACGGGTCTCAGTGTTAACCTGACCACGGGTCTCAGTGTTAACCTGACCACGGGTCTCAGTGTTAACCTGACCATGGGTGTAACAGATGTCCAGCATAGACAAGAAGACTGGTCTCGGCACAAGTGTAATATATGTGATCGTGTATCGTAACTCTCTTGTGTTGTGATTTTAAAGAAAGGAATGCCCAGCCAGCGGGCCAAGTTGATTGGTGTTTGTTCTGAGGATAGACACAAGGGTTGCCCATTAGATGTGCAGGACAACAGTATGTTGATGGCTGTAGATTTGCGATCCATCGCTTCCATGTCAATATCAGAATGGGTATTTTGTAATCAAACATAACCATGACAAAAAGAGTACAAAATACAATAAATGTAAGTACCTGATGATAGACACAAGGAATCACATTAGATGTGCAGGACAACAGTATGTTGATGGCTGTAGTTTCATGGTTTGTCTGTTAGCATGGAAATAACTATGATTTAGCAGGGACTAATGTGACCATTACCATCTTGAGCATGTTAGCTAACTCGCTCTTACAGAAATAACATGCAAAAGCACATCCCAAGATGCTCCCAATATCTAACAGGTACTGTACACATATTCCTTCATAAAGTATTCACACTGCTTGACTTTTTCCAAATTTTGTTGCCTTACAAAGTGGGATTAAAATTGATTTAATTGTCATTCTTTGTCAACAATCCTCACAAAATATTCTAATGTGGAAGAAAATGTGGAAGAATGTGGGAGAAAAATGTGGAAGAAAAATTCTAACATTTGTAAAACATTTATGAAGTATACAGTGCCTTGCGAAAGTATTCGGCCCCCTTGAACTTTGCGACCTTTTGCCACATTTCAGGCTTCAAACATAAAGATATAAAACTGTATTTTTTTGTGAAGAATCAACAACAAGTGGGACACAATCATGAAGTGGAACGACATTTATTGGATATTTCAAACTTTTTTAACAAATCAAAAACTGAAAAATTGGGCGTGCAAAATTATTCAGCCCCCTTAAGTTAATACTTTGTAGCACCACCTTTTGCTGCGATTACAGCTGTAAGTCGCTTGGGGTATGTCTCTATCAGTTTTGCACATCGAGAGACTGAAATTTTTTCCCATTCCTCCTTGCAAAACAGCTCGAGCTCAGTGAGGTTGGATGGAGAGCATTTGTGAACAGCAGTTTTCAGTTCTTTCCACAGATTCTCGATTGGATTCAGGTCTGGACTTTGACTTGGCCATTCTAACACCTGGATATGTTTATTTTTTAACCATTCCATTGTAGATTTTGCTTTATGTTTTGGATCATTGTCTTGTTGGAAGACAAATCTCCGTCCCAGTCTCAGGTCTTTTGCAGACTCCATCAGGTTTTCTTCCAGAATGGTCCTGTATTTGGCTCCATCCATCTTCCCATCAATTTGAACCATCTTCCCTGTCCCTGCTGAAGAAAAGCAGGCCCAAACCATGATGCTGCCACCACCATGTTTGACAGTGGGGATGGTGTGTTCAGCTGTGTTGCTTTTACGCCAAACATAACATTTTGCATTGTTGCCAAAAAGTTCAATTTTGGTTTCATCTGACCAGAGCACCTTCTTCCACATGTTTGGTGTGTCTCCCAGGTGGCTTGTGGCAAACTTTAAACAACACTTTTTATGGATATCTTTAAGAACTGGCTTTCTTCTTGCCACTCTTCCATAAAGGCCAGATTTGTGCAATATACGACTGATTGTTGTCCTATGGACAGAGTCTCCCACCTCAGCTGTAGATCTCTGCAGTTCATCCAGAGTGATCATGGGCCTCTTGGCTGCATCTCTGATCAGTCTTCTCCTTGTATGAGCTGAAAGTTTAGAGGGACGGCCAAGTCTTGGTAGATTTGCAGTGGTCTGATACTCCTTCCATTTCAATATTATCGCTTGCACAGTGCTCCTTGGGATGTTTAAAGCTTGGGAAATCTTTTTGTATCCAAATCCGGCTTTAAACTTCTTCACAACAGTATCTCGGACCTGCCTGGTGTGTTCCTTGTTCTTCATGATGCTCTCTGCGCTTTTAACGGACCTCTGAGACTATCACAGTGCAGGTGCATTTATACGGAGACTTGATTACACACAGGTATTTATCATCATTAGTCATTTAGGTCAACATTGAATCATTCAGAGATCCTCACTGAACTTCTGGAGAGAGTTTGCTGCACTGAAAGTAAAGGGGCTGAATAATTTTGCACGCCCAATTTTTCAGTTTTTGATTTGTTAAAAAAGTTTGAAATATCCAATAAATGTCGTTCCACTTCATGATTGTGTCCCACTTGTTGTTGATTCTTCACAAAAAAATACAGTTTTATATCTTTATGTTTGAAGCCTGAAATGTGGCAAAAGGTCGCAAAGTTCAAGGGGGCCGAATACTTTCGCAAGGCACTGTAAAACACAAATATATTTTGATTAGATAAGTATTCAACCCCTTAAGTCAATACATGTTAGAATCACCTTTGGCAGTGATTACAGCTGTGAGTCTTTCTGGGTAAGTCTCTAAGAGATTTCCACACCTGGATTGTGCAACATTCCACCTCTGTCAAATTGGTTGTTAATCATTGCTAGACAACCATTTTCAGGTCTTGCCATAGATTTTCAAACAGACTTAAGTCAAAACTGTAACTCAGCCACTCAGGAACATTCACTGCCCTCTTGGTAAGCAATTCCAGTGTAGATTTGGCCTTGTGTTTTAGGTTATTGTCCTGCTGAAAGGTGAATTCATCTCCCAGTGTCTAGTAGAAAGCAGACTGAACCAGGTTTTCCTCTAGGATTTTGCCTGTGCTTAGCTCCATTCTGTACATTTTCTATCCTGAAAAACTTCCCAGTCCTTAACAATTACAAGCATACCCATAACATGATGCAGCCAACACTATGAATAAAAATATGGAGAGTGGCACTCAGTAATGTGTTGTATTGGATTTGCCCCAAACTTAACACTTTGCTTTCATGACAAAAACTTAACTGCTTTGCCACATCTTTTGAAGTATTACTTTAGTGCCTTTTAGCAAACAGGATGCATGTTTTGGAATTTTTAAAAATTTGTCCAGGCTTCCTTCTCGAAAAACATAATTCCACTTTGACATTATGGGGCATTATTGTGTGTAGACCAGCGACAATTTTAAATTCCGTCTGCAACACAAGAAAATGTGGAAAAAGTCAAGGGGCGTGAATCATTTCTGAAGGCACTGTATACACATCAGGATATGTACGTAGTGAACTCGTACACATTGTAGAATACGTTATTTCAGAACGTGACCTACATGCTTGCATGTCAATATCAGACTGGGAAGAATGTATGTTCGCGATCCCCCCCTAACTGTAAGCATGACTAATGGAATAACACCTTATTGACATGTAAATTCAACCAACCAATAGGAATACAGAAACATTGAATACATATTTCTGCAGTGTCAAGTGGAGCTCAGGACCTGAAGCAAGGATATGCATATTATTGATACCATTTGAAACACTTTGAAGTTTGTGGAAATGTGAAATTAATGTAGGAGAATATAACACATTAGATCTGGTAAAAGATAATACATGTTTCTTTGTGTTTTTTGTTCCATCATCTTTGAAATTCAAGAGAAAGGTCACAATGTATTATTCCAGGTTATGCTCAATTTTGATTTTGGACACTAGATGGCAGCAGTGTATGTGCAAAGTTTTAGACTGATCCAATGAACCATTGCATTTCTGTTCAAAATGTTGTATCAAGTCTGCCCAAATGTACCTAATTGGTTTATTAATACATTTTCAAGTTCATAACTGTGCACTCTCCTCAAACAATAGAATGTTATTGTTTCACTGTAATAGCTACTGTAAATTGGACAGAGTAGTTAGATTAACAAGAATTTAAGCTTTCTGCCCATATCAGATATGTCTATGTCCTGGGAAATGATTGTGTTACTTACAACCTTGTGCTAATCACATGTTTGCTTAACCTTCCCACGGGGGGGTGCACCGATCCTGTAGAGGTTAACCTGGCCAAGGGCCTCTGTGTTATCCTGGCCATGGTTCTCTGTCTGGCATGTCATGGCAATGGGTCTCTGTTTTACCCTGGCCACTCTTGTCTACCACTGTGCACTAATTTTACTGAAAAGACTCTGGTCTACTCTTAAGTTATCACTATGAGTCATTGGGAAGCAGAATTAAAATCTTAACCGCAGAATTGTCTTATCTCAGCACTGCGTAGAGAGAGACCACTGGAAACAGAGTAGTACAGGGAGAGAGTTTGCAGAGATATGAAACATTATCTTTAGCGGGAGATGCTCAGCATCTTTTTACAACTGAAAACAACACCTGGTGGGCCTAAGATGACAAATGCGTGAAAGTATAACTGCCAGACTTGAATCCATTACTGGCATAGAGTAGCATCTGTGGTTATCAAACCCTTGTGAGGCACATCCAATGTATTATTTTTTAATGTATGTATGCAGAGAAAAGGAAAACAGGTCCTATCATCTGAAATGAAGGCCCAGGTTATCATAGCTCTCTCTCTACTCAGAAGAGGTCACTGTTAAACAGAAAGGATCACTGCTGATGCAGGAGAATCACCTTCACTTGTACAAGTCCACAATTACATCCACATCACCTGATCCATCTGCTGCAGTCAGGGCTCTACATGGGAGGATCTGTGACACACTGACACTGCTCTGTGCCTTTCTTCTCAGGAGGAACAACTGACTTCCCAGATAAAACACTGAATTTCATATGAACCAGATATGTTTTTCTTGAAACTTGAAATGGTTACTCTTTGTACTATGTTTTAACTACAGAAGAGTTTCTGAAAGACATATCATATGGTGGTGCTAGACTACAACATAGCCAACATAACGTATGGTTGACCTGTTTCACTTAAAATAATGAAATGCTATGGATTTGTAGTAGGGCATAGCAGTATCCCATTACAGAAGTATGTTGATGTTATAGCAAATTGTAAGTCTTCAACATTCAACTTCAAAATTATACAAAGTTCTGTTTGCAAGAGATAACTGAAAACTGTTGTCCTGATTAAAGAAGCAATAAAACCGGACATCTTTAGACTAGTTGAGTATCCGGAGCATCAGCATTTGTGGGTTCGAGTACAGGCTCAAAATGGCCAGAAACAAATAACTTTCTTCTGAAACTCATCAGTCTATTCTTGTTCTGAGAAAAGAAGGCTATACCATGCGAGATATTGTCAAGAAACTGAAGGTCACTGTGTACTACTCCCTTCGCAGAACAGTGCAAACTGGCTCTAACCAGAATAGAAAGAGGAGTGGGAGGCCCCGGTGCACAACTGAGCAAGAGAACAAGTACATTAGAGTGTCTAGTTTGCGAAACAGATGTCTCACAAGTCTTCAACTGGCAGTTTCATTAAATAGTACCCGCAAAACACCAGTCTCAACGTCAACAGCAAAGAGGCGACTCCGGGATGCTGGCCTTCTAGGCAGAGTTGCTAAGAAAATGCCATATCTCAGACTGGTCAATAAAAAGAAAATATTAAGATGGGCAAAAGAACACAGACACTGGACAGGGGAACTCTGCCTAGAAGGCCAGCATCCCGGAGTCGCCTCTTCACTGTTGACGTTGAGACTGGTGTTTTGTGGGTACTATTTAATGAAACTGCCAGTTGAGGACTTGTGAGGTGTCTGTTTCTCAAAGGCGTGATTGAGTGATGAGTTGCTGATAATGGGCCTTTGTACGCCTATGTAGATATTGCTTTAAAAATCAGCCGTTTCCAGCTACAATAGTCATTTACAACATTAACAATGTCTACACTGTATTTCTGATCAATTTGATGTTATTTTAATGGACCAAAAATGTGATTTCCTTTCAAAAACAAGGACATTTCTGAGTGACCCCAAACTTTTGAACGGTAGTGAACATTATACTGCATCCTACATACACACATTCCTTTGCTTGAAGCCATATTGAGAAATATGAGTAAAAACAGTGCTCTTACTTAGCTGCTAAGCAAGTGAATAAAAAATAATCTCCTGAAATGTTGATTATTGGATCATTTGCTTGAGTCCACGTTCAGTATGGTAACACCCTTACTAGACCGGCCCCATTGCGTGCACAAGCGTAGCAAAATAAATGTACACATACATGTTATTCAATAATTTCATCCAAACTGCTTGCGCGCGTTAACGAGCGTCTGCATAGCCAGGCGCTTAAATAGAACCTGGTTCTAGTAGAGACGCTTCACGTGCTGCAAGTCCCCTCCTTGCTGTATATCACGAAGATACAAACCCACGAGGATAGATTAATCAAATATAACTAACTAAAAACGAAATAGGTTTACCTTTTTATCTGTGGATTAAGGGTCCGAGAAGAGAAACAAGATTATGTAAAACTCCAGATAAAATTCTACAAAGAACCAGCTAAAAAGAGGACCATATCCATGTCAGGGAAAATAACAACAGAATGTTCATCTCCCAGGACATCAATGTTACCCGACAGTACCTTCAGAAAGTATTCAGACCACTTCGGTACTTTGTTGAAGCCCCTTCGGCAGCGATTACAGCATCGAGTCTTCTAGGGTATGACGCTACAAGCTTGGCACACCTGTATTTGGGGAGTTTCTCCCATTCTTCTCTGCAGATCCTCTCAAGCTCTGTCAGGTTGGATGGGGAGCGTTGCTGCACAGCTATTTTCAGGTCTCTCCAGAGATGTTCGATCGGGTTCAAGTCTGGGCTCTAGCTGGGCACTCCTGTGTTGTTTTGGCTGTGTGCTTAAGGTCGTGGCCTGTTGGAAGGTGAACCTTTGCCCCAGTCTAAGGTTTCATCAAGGATCTCACAGTACTTTGCTCCGTTCATCTTTTCCTCGATCCTGACTAGTCTCACAGTCCCTGTCGTTTTAAAACATCCCCACAGCACAATGCTGCCAACACCATGCTTCACTGTAGAGATGGTGCCAGGTTTCCTCCAGACGTAACGCTTGGTATTCAGGCCAAATAGTTCAATCTTGGTTTCATCAGACCAGAGAATCTTGTTTATCATGGTTAGAGAGTCTATTGGTGCCTTTTAGCAAACTTTTACTGAGGAGTGGCTTCCGTCTGACCACTCTACCATAAAGGCCTGATTGGTGGAGTGCTGCAGAGATGGTTGTCCTGGAAGGTTCTCCCATTTCCACAGAGGAACTCTAGAGATCTGTCAGAGTGACCATCGGGTTCTTCGTCACCTCCCTGACCAAGGCCCTTCTCCCCCGATTGCTTAGTTTGGCCAGGCGGCCAGCTCTAGGAAGAGTCTTGGTGGTTCAAAACTTCTTCCATTTAAGAATGATGGAGGCCAATGTGTTCTTGGGGACCTTCAATGTTTCAGAAATGTTTTGGTACCCTTCCCCAGATCTGCGCCTCAACACAATCCTGTCTCGGAGCTCTACGGACAATTCCTTCGACCTCATGGCTTGGTTTTTGCTCTGACATGCACTGTCGACTGTGGGACCTTATATTTTCAGGTGTATGCCTTTCCAAATCATGTCCAATCAATTGAATTTACCACAGTTGGACTCTAATCAAGTTGTAGAAACATCTCAAGGATGATCAATGGAAACAGGATGCACCTGAGTTCAATTTTGAGTCTATTAGCAATGGGTCTGAATACTTATGTAAATAAGGTATTTCAGTTTTTTATTTTATACATTTGCATTTGCATTTATTGTGTGTAGATTGCTGAGGATTTAAAAAAATATAATCCATTTTAGAATAAGGATGTAACGTAACAAAATGTGGAAAAAGTCAAGAGTACTGTAGTTGTGGCTAGCCCCCCCCCCCCCCCCCCCCCCCCCCCCCCCTTACTAGATCTGACTTTGCTGATAGCTACCTTATTGACGAAAAAATGTATTTACAATGACTGTGATATGTGGTTGTCCCACCTAGCTCTCTTAAGATGAATACACTAACTGTAAGTCACTCTGGATAAGATGTAAATGTAAACACTTGAAATTCAACACAAATAAAACAACCAGCAGCACCAATGATACCATCGCTGTACATTACTTGAATTTAGAAGCCATTCCAATAGTGCAGTGTTTTAAACCTGTGATAATCAAACCTTCCATACATATCAGGAGGATTGTCAAGGCCAAGGAGGAGCTGCTGTTTTTCATATCAAAGCAGCTAATATAAATTCTGATAACAGAAGCTCTAATCCGTAAATCCATAATAGCACTTTATTGTGACTTCCACAAACAGCTTAGAAGGGCAGCATACATTTTTATTGAACAGGTGTACTACAGGATTTCAAAGGCCATCTGGGCGAGGGGCAACCTTGTACTGGAAATACAGAGTAGACAGGTAGGTTGCAGAGGTGGAAAACCTGCAGTGGAAAACTGGAGGTACTGAGGAGGAAAATATGTTTTATGCTTTTTATTGGTTATTTATTACCCCGACCTATACCATTACTTTGAGCATGTCCCTTCTGTCTTGCATCATATCATGATTCATTTAATCTTCTTGCGTGATGGATGGACAACCCGCGCAGACTCAAATTGACAGTCACACTTAGAGTACTAACTGTATATACACACATTATGTGTGCGAGAGTGTCTGGTTTTCAACCTGGGGTACTGCAGGTGGTCTAGCCTTGTTTTAAAAAATGTTTTATAATGTTTTCTTCAAAAAATATTAACAGTTGAGAGAGAGAGAGAGAGAGAGAGAGAGAGAGAGATTACCTGGAATACTTATACAGCAATAGTTATACAGCAAATGCTCTGGCAAACAAACAGAAGCCTGAAAACACCATCCAACCTGGAGCTGAGTGAGTAATGCTTAGCCTGAAGCAATTTCTTACTTTCAAAAGCCAAGAAGAAAAATACTCTACAATGATATACCACCAATTGTGCAAGTTCTCCCACTTAAAAAGGTGAGAGAGGCCTATAATTTTCATCATAGGTACACTTCAACTATGACAGATAAAATGAGAAGAAAAAAAATCCAGAAAATCACATTGTATGATTTTTTATGAATTTATTTGCAAATTATGGTGGAAAATAAGTATTTGGTCACCTACAAACAAGCAAGTTTTCTGGCTCTCACAGATCTGTAACTTCTTCTTTAAGAGGCTCCTCTGTCCACCACTCGTTACCTGTATTAATGGCACCTGTTTGAACTTATTATCAGTATAAAAGACACCTGTCCACAACCTCAAACAGTCACACTCCAAACTCCACTATGGCCAAGACCAAAGAGCTGTCAAAGGACACCAGCAACAAAATTGTAGACCTGCACCAGGCTGGGAAGACTGAATCTGCAATAGGTAAGCAGCTTGGTTTGAAGAAATCAACTGTGGGAGCAATTATTAGGAAATGGAAGACATACAAGAACACTGATAATCTCCCTCGATCCCCGTGGGGTCAAAATGATCACAAGAACGGTGAGCAAAAATCCCAGAACCACATGGGGGGACCTAGTGAATGACCTGCAGAGAGCTGGGACCAAAGTAACAAAGCCTACCATCAGTAACACACTACGCCGCCAGGGACTCAAATCCTGCAGTGCCAGAGGTGTCCACCTGCTTAAGCCAGTACATGTCCAGGCCCATCTGAAGTTTGCTAGAGAGCATTTGGATGATCCAGAAGAAGATTGGGAGAATGTCATATGGTCAGATGAAACCAAAATATAACTTTTTGGTAAAAACTCAACTCGTCGTGTTTGGAGTACAAAGAATGCTGAGTTGCATCCAAAGAACACCATACCTACTGTGAAGCATGGGGGTGGAAACATCATACTTTGGGGCTGTTTTTCTGCAAAGGCACCAGGACGACTGATCCGTGTAAAGGAAAGAATGAATGGGGCCATGTATCGTGAGATTTTGAGTGAAAACCTCCTTCCATCAGCAAGGGCATTGAAGATGAAACGTGGCTGGGTCTTTCAGCATGACAATGATCCCAAACACACCGCCCGGGCAACGAAGGAGTGGCTTCGTAAGAAGCATTTCAAGGTCCTGGAGTGTCCTAGCCAGTCTCCAGATCTCAACCCCATAGAAAATCTTTCCAGGGAGTTGAAAGTCCGTGTTGCCCAGCAACAGCCCCAAAACATCACTGCTCTAGAGGAGATCTGCATGGAGGAATGGGCCAAAATACCAGCAACAGTGAGTGAAAACCTTGTGAAGACTTACAGAAAACGTTTGACCTCTGTCATTGCCAACAAAGGGTATATAACAAAGTATTGAGATAAACTTTTATTATTGACCAAATACTTATTTTCCACCATAATTTGCAAATAACTTAATTAAAAATCCTACAATGTGATTTTTCCCTCATTTTGTCTGTCATAGTTGAATTGTACCTATGATGAAAATTACAGGCCTCTCTCATCTTTTTAAGTGGGAGAACTTGCACAATTGGTGGCTGACTAAATACTTTTTTGCCCCACTGTATTTTACTTTGTAAGGACTGAATGCTCAGGCTACCAAGCTTGCTAGGACTTCAATTAGCACTGACATGTGAAGCGAGAAGTGTCGAAGCCTTTGAGCCCAACAAATGGCAGGCTACGCCACCCAAATCCAGAGGCCTTGAAGCCCCCTCCTGCTGTTCAGAGACCATCCACTGGCATTTCCTACAAGAACTCTGCCTCCAGAAATAAAAGCTTCTCCCAAGTGGGTGTGACACCTACTCCCGTTTCCTGCTGCACTGCTGCTTGGATTCCACCTGGCGATCTGTTCACCGTCTGCCCTGGTTGTCTCACCTCAAAAAACCTGAATGAACTTTAACGAGAATCAGCTTGATCCCCCTCTGTCGAAGACGCTTGGACCTTCTTTTTTGATATTTTTAGTGGTTTGACTGTGATCTTGCAGAGTTACTCCACCACAATAATTGCATTTGGCAAAATGCTCGGCACACGCATACTCGGGCTGAGAATGATAAATAAGTGCACTCAGGTTATCCGGAAAGGCCAAAGTTAGTTACTTTAAGGAGCAGTTCTCTCTCTGTGGGTCTAACCCCAAGAAGTTCTGGAAAACTGTTAAAGACCTGGAGAGTAAACCCTCCTCCTTGCAGCTGCCCATGTCCCTTAAAGTTGATGATGTGGTTGTTATTGACAAGAAGCACATGACTAAACTCTTTAATCACCACTTCATTAAGTCAGGATTCCTATTTGACTCAGCCATGCCTCCTTGCCCGTCCAACATTTCCTCATCTCCCACCCCTTCTAATGCGACTATCCCCAATGCTTCTCCATCTTTTCCCCCTGCCCCGCTACAAAGTTTACCCTGCAGGCAGTCATTGAGTCCGAGGTGCTAAAGGAGCTCCTTAAACTTGACCCTAAAAAAACATCTGGGTCAGATGGTTTAGACCCTTTCTTCTTTAAAGTTGCTGCCCCTATCATCACCAAGCCCATCTCCGACCTTTTTAACCTGTCTCTCCTTTATGGGGAGGTTCCCATTGCTTGCAAGGCAGCCACAGTTCATCCTTTATTTGAAGGGGGAGATCAAGCTGATCCTAACTGCTATAGGCCTATTTCTAATTTGCCCAGTTTATCAAAAGTGTTGGAAAAACCTGTCAATAACCAACTGACTAGCTTTCTTGATGTCTATATTATTCTCTCTGGTATGCAATCTGGTTTCCGCTCAGGTTATGGATGTGTCACTGCAACCTTAAAGGTCCTCAATGATGTCACCAGTGCCCTTGACTCTTAAGAAATGTTGTGTTGCCATTTTTATTGACTTGGCCAAATCTTTTGATATGGTAGACCATTCCATTCTTGTGGGCCGGTTAAGGAGTATTGGTGTCTCTGAGGGGTCTTTGGCCTGGTTTGCTAACTACCTCTCTCAATGAGTGCCCAATAATGTTTGTAACATATTTTGTGCTGCTACCATGTTGTTGTCATGTTGTGTTGTCATGTGTTTCTGCCTTGCTATGTTGTTGTCTTAGGTCTCTCTTTATGTAGTGTTGTCTTTCTTGTCGTGATGTGTTTTTTGTCCTATATATATATATATATATATATATATATATATATATATATATATATATATATATATATGTATATATATATATATATATATATATTTTTTGTACAATTTTTTTTACATTTATTTGATTGTTAATCCCAGCCCCCTCCCCGCACGAGGCCTTTTGCCTTTTGGTAGACCGTCATTGTAAATAAGAATTTGTTTTTAACTGACTTGCCTAGTTAAATAAAGGTTAAATCAAAATAAATAAATAAGCAATTTTACATTAATTTTCACAATGCAAATGGTTTAAAATAATAACAAAATTATTGATGCATTCACTGATAAAACTGACTCCAAATTTGACCACCAATATATTTTATGTTTAAAAAAATCTGCGAATTCGTGAATGGTGGTCTTCAAGAGCTTTTGGCTGTGATTTGGTGGTCTCAGGTTTGGAAAGGTTTGGGCATCGCTGCTGTATAGCACATAAACAACAGCTGTAGGTGGGAGGTAGAAGTGATTCAGAATTCTAGTGCAGGAGGGCATCCTGACTAAGTTTAACTCCAAAGTGTTATGATGCAGGCTGGGAAGGCACTGACTGACTGATTGATGCAACAATCATATTTTCACTCCAGGGAAATAACCCCACAATCCACCTCACATACTATTACACTGACAGCCATCAGGACAGCACAGAGTGGGGATATGAAAGACTTCCCAAGTGATTCCACTACTGAGGCATAAACACAGGAAAAAAGAATACAAAATAGAATGAAACAAAACTCCACAGAGGGCTGGAGAGGAGGAAGCACCGCCCACTAGGGATTAGCATGGGTAACCGGGATCCTCGGGAACACTTCATATTTCCAGAAAAAAAGAAAGGGCAATACCCAGGAAATTACTAGTAGTTTCCCCAATGTCGGTGCTAATGCATTTCCACAAAATACACAACATGCACAGTATCAGATTATCAAAAAAATAAAATATAGCACATTATCCAAACAGGTTGTTGCATGGAAGCCTTTAGCCTAGCGTATTTACTTCACACAAAATCGCCATAAATTCAAAGCGCACGCATAATTGACACTGCCGGACTGCACACGTAAACTGAAGGCAGTTGATAAACCCTACAGGAAAGCTCTACAGTATAGTCTGGAAAAGAACACGTGCCTCTTTGAGCTGTCATTGTGAGTCTTTAGTCACACATTTCATAGGCCTATGAACAATTCACTACATAGGCATCTCTGTCACAGTCATGAAGTCTGTTAACAAATCAGAGGCATGAGGGAAAATTATATCTCCTGTCCTATAGCCTAGGCTATTTTTCTGTCCAGTCCTAATCCCACTGACACTCAAAATCCTGACTCCTGTGTCCCATGAAAACTCCTAACTTTATTATGTAATCCATAGGTTGCATTATCAAAGCACGTCTCTCTCCTATGCATTTAAAAATACAGCTATAACATTTCCCCAGCTTCTCTGCGCTGTCTCGCACGTGCTGCCCATATGAGACCTTCGGGAGAGAATGTGTGATCAACAAACGGTATTTCAACTTCATCTCTCCGTTATTCTTGAGCTGACCTGTTATCGCCATATTCATCTCCCCGCTATTCTTGAGCTGATCTGTTATCTCCATATTCATCTCCTCGTTATTCCTGAGCTGATCTGTTATCTCCATATTCATCTCCTTGTTATTCCTGAGCTGATCTGTTATCTCCATATTCATCTCCCCGTTATTCCTGAGCTGATCTGTTATCTCCATATTCATCTCCTCGTTATTCCTGAGCTGATCTGTTATCTCCATATTCATCTCCCCGTTATTCCTGAGCTGATCTGTTATCTCCATATTCATCTCCCCGTTATTCCTGAGCTGATCTGTTATCTCCATATTCATCTCCCCGTTATTCCTGAGCTGATCTGTTATCTCCATATTCATCTCCTCGTTATTCCTGAGCTGATCTGTTATCTCCATATTCATCTCCTTGTTATTCCTGAGCTGATCTGTTATCTCCATATTCATCTCCCCGTTATTCCTGAGCTGATCTGTTATCTCCATATTCATCTCCCCGTTATTCCTGAGCTGATCTGTTATCTCCATATTCATCTCCCCGTTATTCTTAAGCTGATCTGCTATCTCTATAATCACCAAGGGATCCTGAGTGGCGCAGCGGTCTAAGGTACTGCATTGCAGTGCTAGAGGTGTCACTACAGGCCTGGGTTCGATCCTGGGCTGTATCATGATCCAGAGTCCCATAGGGTGGTGCACAATTGGCCCAGCGTCATCTGGAATGGGTTTGGCAGGGTAAATAAGAATTTGTTCTAAACTGACTTGCCTCCTATATTTAGTAAAAAATAGATTTTTCTAAATATAGGAGATATTCTGTCATTCATTGAAGGAGGTTATCTAGCAAGCTTAGCAACTTAGGTCATTTGACTTATGTTTGACTGCCGTTACAAAGTTAGAATGATTCGACAACGTACAAAGTGAGCTCCTGAGCACACTCTGTGTCGAGATAGCCTACTGCACTGGTGAACAAAGATAGTTACTCTATCATTACTAAATATCAGTTTAATTTCATTATTGCCAAGACGACAAGGTGGTTCAGTGCCCCTCTTATTTAGGGAGAACCCTGGCATGGTGACCATATGTTCGTTTTAAACACCTTAAATGGGCACTTCCGATTTCTGAGGTATTTCCTGGGACTCTCTGGATAAATATGAATTATTACCGGTATTGAAACTTGGTCGATTTAAAAAAAAAATATTTCATCCATACCACCCACATACCGAGCGACCAAGACTTTTCTGGCTGAATACACTTGAGTACTACAAACACAACATTTCAGCTACTTTATTACCGTCTAGTATGACCCCATTGATACCTCTTTTTGCTGACTAGAAACACTGGGACACAACCATTGTTTTCTATCTGTCATATCCTGAAACACCAGCCTCTCAATATAGGACCTGACAACGGATCATTTTGATACATATTGTACAGAGAAAGAATTTCCAGTGTTCAGAATAATCATTGCCCTTACCTTCCCTTCCAATTTGTGTGAATTACTAAGGAACAGTAGCTAGATAATATACAACCAATTTCTAGCTGTTACATTTCACGTAAAACCACATTTTAAAGCGGGGGGCACTTAGTAAATGAACATACTTTCTCTGTCTGCCAGCTAATGTATGCACAGTTTGACATCACATTAGCATTGCAAATAGAGTTGGCCTAAAAATGACATCTCAATTTTATAAAACTTCCAGGTCCATCAGTATTTGGACAGTGACACAATTTGCATAATTTTGGCTCTGTCCACCACCACAATGGATTTGAAATTAAACAATCGAGATGTGTTTTAAGTGTAGACGTTCATCTTCAATTGAAGGGTTTTGTCAAAATTATAGGATTTGTAGGAATTACAACCATTTTTATACAGTGGGGAGAACAAGTATTTGATACACTACCGATTTTGCAGGTTTTCCTACTTACAAAGTAAGTCATTTTTATCTAAAACAAAAATCCAGAAAATCACATTGTATGATTTTTTAATAATTCATTTGCACTTTATTGCATGACATAAGTATTTGATCACCTATCGACCAGTAGGAATTCTGGCTATCACAGACCTGTTAGTTTTTCTTTAAGAAGCCCTCCTGTTCTCCACTCATTACCTGTATTAACTGCACCTGTTTGAACTCGTTACCTGTATAAAAGACACCTGCCCACACACTCAATCAAACAGACTCCAACCTCTCCACAATGGCCAAGACCAGAGAGCTGTGTAAGGACATCAGGGGTAAAATTGTAGACCTGCACAAGGCTGGGATGTGCTACAGGACAATAGGCAAGCAGCTTGATGAGAAGGCAACAACTGTTGGCGCAATTATTAGAAAATGGAAGAAGTTCAAGATAACGGTCAATCACCCTCGGTCTGGGGCTCCATGCAAGATCTCACCTCGTGGGGCATCAATGATCATGAGGAAGGTGAGGGATCAGCCCAGAACTATACGGCAGGACCTGGTCAATGACCTGAAGAGAGCTGGGACCACAGCCTCTAAGAAAACCATTAGTAACACACTACGCCGTCAGGGATTAAAATCCTGCAGCGCACGCAAGGTCCCCCTGCTCAAGCCAGCGCATGTCCAGGCACGTCTGAAGTTTGCCAATGACCATCTGGATGATCCAGAGGAGGAATGGGAGAAGGTCATGTGGTCTGATGAGACAAAAATAGAGCTTTTTGGTCTAAACTCCACTAGCCTTGTTTGGAGGAGGAAGAAGGATGAGTACAACCCCAAGAACACCATCCCAACCGTGAAGCATGGAGGTGGAAACATCATTCTTTGGGGATGCTTTTCTGCAAAGGGGACTGGACGACTGCACCGTATTGAGGGGAGGATGGATGGGGCCATGTATCGTGAGATTTTGGCCAACAACCTCCTTCCCTCCGTAAGAGCATTGAAGATGGGTCGTGGCTGGGTCTTCCAGCATGACAACGACCCGAAACACACAGCCAGGGCAACTAAGGAGTGGCTCTGTAAGAAGCATATCAAGGTCCTGTAGTGGCCTAGCCAGTCTCCAGACCTGAACCCAATAGAAAATCTTTGGAGGGAGCTGAAAGTCTGTATTGCCTAGCGACAGCCCCGAAACCTGAAGGATCTGGAGAAGGTCTGTATGGAGGAGTGGGCCAAAATCCCTGCTGCAGTGTGTGCAAACCTGATCAAGAACTACAGGAAACATATGATCTCTGTAATAGCAAACAAAGGTTTCTGTACCAAATATTAAGTTCTGCTTTTCTGATGTATCAAATACTTATGTCATGCAATAAAATGCAAATGAATTACTTAAAAATCATACAATGTGATTTTCTGGATTTTTGTTTTAGATTCCGTCTCTTACAGTTGAAGTGTACCTATGATAAAAATGACAGACCTCTACATGCTTTGTAAGTAGGAAACACTGCCGATTTTGCAGGTTATCAATTACTTGTTCTCCCCACTGTACATAGCCCCCCATTTTTAGCAGCTCAAAGGTAATTCGACAAACTAACATAATCATAAATTAAATTGTGAGTTTTAATACTTGGTTGCAAATCCGTTGCAGTCAATGACTACCGGAGGTCTGGAACCCATAGACATCAACAGATGCTGGGTTTCAGAATTCATCCTGCTGCTTTTGTCAGCAGTCACATCATCAATAAATACAAGGGAACCAGTTCCATTGGCAGCCATACATGCCCACGCCATGCTTCACAGATGAGGTAGTATGCTTCGGATCATGAGCAGTTCCTTCCCTTCTCCATACTCTTCTCTTCCCATCATTCTGGTACAAGTTGATCTTTGTCTCATCTGTCCATAGAATGTTGTTCCAGAACTGTACAGGCTTTTAAAGATGTTTTTGTGGCAAACTCTTACGTGGTCTTCCTGTTTTTGAGGCTTACCAATGGTTTACATCTTGTGGTAAACCCTCTGTATTTACTCTGGTGAAATCTTCTCTTGATTGTTGACTTTGACACAGATATGCCTACCTCCTGGAGGGTGTTATTGATCTGGCCAACAGTTGTGAAGGGGTTTTTCTTCACCAGGGTAATAATTATTAGGTCATACACCACAGTTGTTTTCGGTGGTCTTCCGATGCTTTTTGGTGTTCCTGAGCGCAACAGTGTGTTCTTTCTTTTTAAGAATGTACCAAATAGTTGATTTGGCCACACCTAATGTTTTTGCTATCTCTTTCAGCCTAATCACGGTTTGCTTCCCTGGCAGTGACAGCTCTTTGGACTTCATATTGTGGGTTAACAGCAACAGATTCCAAATGCAAATTCCACACTTCAAATCAACTCTATACCTTTTATCTGCTTATGTTTAAATGCGCTAATGAGGAAACAACACACACCTGGCCATGGAACAGCTGAGCAGCCAATTGTCCAATTACCTTTGGTCCCTTAAAAAGGGGGGGGACCACATATAAAAAGTGCTGTAATTCCTACACCGTTCACCTGATATGGATGTAAATACCCTCAAATTAAAACTGAAAGTCTGCACTCATATTCATTATTTAATTTCAACTCCAATATGCTGACAATATGTAGACAGCTAAAATAATAATAACTTGTCAATGTCCAAATATTTATGGACCTGACTGTATTTAAAATCTAGTCAACAAATCAAACCAACAAATTAAAGTTGATTTGTTTAATGGTTAACTAACATGTAGAACAGTTGAACTGTTATGACTGTCTGTCTCCAACTGTTTGAACAACATAGCCTGTTCACTTTGTTTAGTTCAGGGATTGGCAACCTGCGGCTCATGTAGCCGTCAGATCAATTTAAAATATGTTTTATTATTTTTAAACTCAGCCAGGGTCTCAATTTACTATTGCAAGTTAGAATAGTTGAATACACGATATGCAATTTTATCTTGTTATGTCAGTCACTAATAGTCCCTCAATTAGCGAATGTCAGCTCACATTTTTTTGATTGGTAAGTTAGTCTAGGGCCAGCTATCTAAACGTAGTAATCATGGTCGAATTACTGGCCAGGGGGCCCCCATTGATTTTGTTAGTCAGTCTCACTCAGATTATAGGGATGTTGTGGTCATGACATTTTGTCAGGCGGTTATTGTCATGCAAAAGCCTACCGGTCTCACTGTAATTTACTGCTAATTAACATAAACATGTTTAGCATTTCCAGTTCTCCACACATACAAGCTGCAAGAGTCTGATGCGTGCCTTTGGAACATCTACATTTAAAAAAGTTGAATAAATCAATTTAATATAGACCTTCACAGTAAATCCATGATTTATTTTAGTCAGGTCTAAAGAAACATTATTATATGAAGAAAATGTATTTCAGAAGAACAGAATATGAGTTGGCCTACTGTATGTTCTCTGGCTATGCGCCATGCCATAGGCATGCTTGGTCATTTAGCAGACAAGATATGCTTATAAATCCTGTGCCATTATGTTATATTATATGATTTTATAGCAAGAAGAATATTGAACTTAGCTGAATAAAATAGAAAGGATATTTTCCCCATTCCGGGAATGAGTGCGCATATGAATTGACTATATTGAGTGTAAAAGTGATAATTTGAAGTAAGTCCTATACACTAGATTTAGAGTTATTTGTTAACTTTAGTTGTGAATGATACGAACTTTAGAATGTCGTAGAAATCAAAACGTATATGGTCTGCATGATGTAACTATAGGCTATTGATGATTTTAGAAAGTCGCAAAAAAACTTGCGCTCTGTTCCTTACCTCAGGCTGCCCAGCTGATTTCTCATCAAATGATCATATTTTCACCCACCAGTCTATTCTCAATGTAATCTTGTGTTTACTAATATGTACAAATAGTTTAGATTTAGAAAGCCATTATCAAATGGGCAGGAACAGGGGCAGTGGAAAAAATACGTAATCTGTATGGACTCGAATAGTGAATGGAGGCCTTGGGGTTTCCAGCCAGTCCGTTTTTCAATGATGCTGGGTAGGCTACTTTGGTTTCAAAGCAGAGCATGTACTTAATATGAGCAGCTGAGAAATAAATATAAGAACACTTAATTCACTCCATGCATCAAACACTGTTTGAGGAGCAGGCTCTCACTGCACGACAGGAGATATTCCGCCCAAAGTCTGTATACAATGGGCTCTCCAACCCTGTTCCTACAGCTACCCATCGCTTAATCAAATCAAATCAAAGTTTATTTGTCACATGCACCAAATACAACAACACCTTACAGTGAAATGCTTACTTACAGGCTCTAACCAATAGTGCAAAAAAGGTATTAGGTGAACAATAGGTAAGTAAAGAAATAAACAACAGTAAAAAGACAGGCTATATACAGTAGTGAGGCTATAAAAGTAGCGAGGCTACATACAGACACCGGTTAGTCAGGCTGATTGAGGTAGTATGTACATGTAGATATGGTTAAAGTGACTATGCATATATGGTGAACGGAGAGTAGCAGTAGCGTAAAGAGGGGTTGGTGGGTGATGGGTGGCGGGACACAATGCAGATAGCCCGGTTAGCCAATGTGCGGGAGCACTGGTTGGTCGGCTCAACTGAGGTAGTATGGACATGAATGTATAGTTAAAGTGACTATGCATATATGATAAACAGAGAGTAGCATCAGTGTAAAAGATGGGCTGGGGGAGGAACACAATGCAAATAGTCTGGGTAGCCATTTGATTACCTGTTCAGGAGTCTTATGGCTTGGGAGTAAAAACTGTTGAGAAGCCTTTTTGTCCTAGACTTGGCACTCTGGTACCGCTTTCCATGCGGTAGCAGAGAGAACAGTCTATGACTTGGGTGGCTGGGGTCTTTGACAATTTTCAGGGCCTTCCTCTGACACCGCCTGGTGTAGAGGTCCTGAATGGCATATGCATGGCATATGTGTTGCTACCTTCCCTCACCACCTGGGGGTGGCCCATCAGGAAGTCCAGGATCCAGTTGCAGAGGGAGGTGTTTAGTCCCAGGATCCTTAGCTTAGTGATGAGCTTTGAGGGTAATATGGTGTTGAACGCTGAGCTGTAGTCAATGAATAGCATTCTCACATAAGTGTTCCTTTTGTCCAGGTGGGAAAGGGCAGTGTGGAGTGCAATGGAGATGGCATAATCTGTGGATCTGTTTGGGCAGTATGCAAATTGGAGTGGGTCTTGGGTTTCTGGGATAATGGTGTTGATGTGAGCCATTACCAACATTTCAAAGCACTTCATGGCTACGGACATGAGTGCTACGGGTCTATAATCATTTAGGCAGGTTGCCTTTGTGTTTTTGGGCACAGGGACTATGGTGGTCTGCTTGAAACATGTTGGTATTACAGACTCAATCAGGGACATGTTGAAAATTTCAGTGAAGACACCTGCCAGTTGTTCAGCACATGCCCGGAGCACACGCCCTGGTAATCCGTCTGGCTCCGCAGCCTTGTGTATGTTGACCTGTTTAAAGGTCTTACTCACGTCGGCTACGGAGAGCGTGATCAAACAGTCATCCGGAACAGCTGATGTTCTCATGCATGCCTCAGTGTTGCTTGCCTCGATGCGAGCATAGAAGTGATTTAGCTCGTCTGGTAGGCTCGTGTCACTGGGAAGCTCGCGGCTGTGCTTCCCTTTGTAGTTTGTAATAGTTTGCAAGCCCTGCCACGTAAGACGAGCGACAGAGCCGGTGTAGTATGATTCAATCTTAGCCATGTATTGACGCTTTGCCTGTTTGATGGTTCATCGCAGGGCATAGCATTATTTCTTGTAAGCTTCCGGGTTAGAGTCCCACACCTTGAAAGCGGCAGCTCTACCCTTTAGCTCAGTGCGAATGTTGCCTGTAATCCATGGCTTCTGGTTGGGGTATGAACGTACAGTCACTGTGGGGATCACGTCCTCGATGCACTCCTCGATGCACTTATTGATAAAGCCAGTGACTGATATGGTGTACTCCTCAATGCCATTGGAAGAATCCCGGAACATGTTCCAGTCTGTGATAGCAAAACAGTCCTGTAGTTTAGCATCTGCTTCATCTGACCACTTTTTTATAGACCAATACACTGGTGCTTCCTGCTTTAATTTTTGCTTGTAAGCAGGAATCAGGAGGATAGAGTTGTGGTTGGATTTACCAAATGGAGGGAGAGGGAGAACTTTGTACGCCTCTCTGTGTGTGGAGTACAGGTGATCTAGAATTTTTTTCCCTCTGGTTGCACGTTTAACGTGTTGATAGAAATTTGGTAGAACTGATTTGAACTGTTTCCCTGCATTAAAGTCTCCGGCCACTAGGAGCGGCGCCTCTGGGTGAATGGTTTCCGGTTTGCTTATTTCCTAATACAGCTGACTGAGTACCAGAATCTGTCTGTGGTGGTAAACAAACAGCCACGAAAAGTATAGCTGAAAACTCTCTAGGCCTGCAATTTATCACAATATACTCTACTTCAGGCGAGCAAAATCTAGAGACTTCCTTAGATTTGATGCACCAGCTGTTGTTTATAAATATGCACAGACCGCCCCCTCTCGTCTTACCGGAGTGTGCTGTTCTATCCTGCCGGTGCAGCGTGTATCCCGCTAGCTGAATATCCATGTTGTCATTCAGCCACGATTCCGTGAAGCATAACATATTACAGTTTTTGATGTCCCGTTGGTAGGATATTTGTGATTGTACCTCGTCTAATTTATTGTCCAATGATTGCACGTTGGCGAGTAGTATTGACGGTAACGGAAGCTTTCCCACTCTCCTTCTCCGGGTCCTGACGAGGCATCCGGCTCTTTGTCCTCTGTACCTGTGTCGCTTCCTCTTGCAAATAACGGAGATGTCGGACCTGTCGGGTGTTTGGAGAATGTCCTGTGCGTCCTCCTTGTTGTAGAAAAAATCTTTGTCTAATCCGAGGTGAGTGATCGCTGTCCTGATATCCAGAAGCTATTTTTTGCCGTAAGATACAGTTGTAGAAACATTATGTACAAAATAAGTTACAAATAACGTGAAAAAAACACATAATAGCACAATTGGTTGGGTGCCCGTAAAACTGCTACCATTTCTTCCGGCGCCATTTTGAGGTCATTTTGGAAACCAAGTGAAATCTGTTCAGGAACTTCGACATTAACATGTTCAGCACAACTAAACATATTTCACTAAACTGTTGACAGCCCCTCAGTGGGCTCAAGAAAGGAAGCATAGCACAGCTGTTTTTTTTCCAGGTCTCTCCAGAGATATTAGATTGGGTTCAAGTCCTGGCTCTGGCTGGGACATTCAGAGCCTTGTCCCGAAGCCACACCTGCGTTGTCTTGGTTGTGTGCTAAGAGTCGTTATAATGTTGGAAGACCTAACTGACCTAACTGAATGATAAGGAGGGTGAAGAGGTTGATTTAATTTAGAAAGACAATAGTGTAATGATGAGTTTGCAAATAATTTGAATGTAAGCCTTGCGGGTTGATACCATTCTCTTTTACATTTCACTTTGTAAAAAAGAGGCTGTTATGGGACTGTTGTATTGACTATAACTCTATTACTAATTAAATGTATTGTAAGGGAAATGAAAACATGCTACATGTTGCAGTAGGCCTTTAGAATAATGCAGTAGGCCTTTAGAATAATGCAGTAGACCTTTAGAATAATGCAGTAGGCCTTTAGAATAATGCAGTAGGCCTTTAGAATAATGCAGTAGGCCTTTAGAATAATGCAGTAGGCCTTTAGAATAATGCAGTAGGCCTTTAGAATAATGCAGTAGGCCTTTAGAATAATGGAGTAGGCCTTTAGAATAATGCCACACATATCCTTGACTCTGTCCAGCGAAGCAAACGATGCCAGCCTACTGAATGAATGACAAATGGATGGAATGGACAATTATGGTGTAAGTTACTTCACAATCAAATTTAAATTGTGCCTAACTGAATGATGAGGTTGATTTATTTTAAAACAACAATAGTTTAATGATGAGTTTGAGTTATGCCATTTATCAGTGTTGGCACTGTTAATATTGTAATTTGAGTGCACGCCTTGAGGGTTGATATCATTCTCTTTTACATTTTAAGTTGTAAAAATAAGCTGTTACATGACTGTTTTATTTAATGTTTACTATATTACTAATCAAATGTATTGTAAGGGAAACTAAAACATGCTACGTGTTGCAGTAGGCCTTTAGAATAATGCAAAACAAAAGTTGATGAGCATCGAAACTACACCTAAACTATATCCCGAATCGAATTTCACACATAATAAGAGAGACCCTATAAACCAGTGGAGGCTAATCAGAGGAGGAAGTGGAGGACCATCCTACTCAGTGAATTTCATAAAAATAAAAATGGTAAAAGATCAAAAAAGTTAAACTTCTTAAATAAAACTCAAACAAATATATTCACGTTTTTGCTCTGCAAGGGCCGTGGCTTTTGTGGAGCGATGGGTAACAATGCTTCGAGGGTGACTGTTGACATGTGCAGAGCGTCCCTGGTTCGCGCCCAGGTCGGGGCGAGGTGACAGACGTAAAGTTATACTGTTACATTGATGCTGTTGACCCGGATCACTGGTTACTGCGGAAAGAGGAGGAGGTCAAAATGTGGGTGAGTGTAGCCGATGTGAAATGGCTAGCTAGTGGCATTTCAATCGGTGATGTCACTTGCTCTGAGACCTTGAAGTAGTGGTTCCCCTTGCTCTGCAAGGGTCGTGGCTTTTGTGGAGCGATGGGTAACGATGCTTCGAGGGTGACTGTTGACATGTGCAGAGCGTCCCTGGTTCGCGCCCAGGTCGGGTCGAGGGGACGGACGTAAAGTCTATACTGTTACACATGACACAAGTCATTTTTCCAACAATTGTTTACAGACAGATTATTTCACTTATAATTCACTGATTCACAACTCCAGTGGGTCAGAAGTTTACATACACTAAGTTGGCTGTGCCTTTAAACAGCTTGGAAAATTCCAGAAAACGATGTCATGGCTTTAGAAGCTTCGGATAGGCTAATTGACATCATTTGAGTCAATTGGAGGTGTACATGTGGATGTATTTCAAGGCATACCTTCAAACTCAGTGCCTCTTTGCTTGACATCATGGGAAAATCAAAAGAAATCAGCCAAGACCTCAGAAAAAATGGTAGACCTCCACAAGTCTGGTTCATCCTTGGGAGCAATTTCCAAACGCTTGAAGGTACCACATTCATCTGTACAAACAATAGTATGCAAGTATAAACACCATGGGACCATGCATCCATCATACCGCTCAGGAAGGAGACGAGTTCTGTCTGCTAGAGATGAAGGTACTTTGGTGTGAAAAGTGCAAATCAATCCCAGAACAACAGCAAAGGACCTTGTGAAGATGCTGGAGGAAACAGGTTCAAAAGTATCTATATCCACAGTAAAAAAGTCAGATATTGACATAACCTGAAAGGCCGCTCAGCAAGAAAGAGGCCACTGTTCCAAAACTGCCATAAAAAAAGCCAGACTACGGTTTTCAACTGCACGTGGGGACAAAGATCATACTTTTTGAAGAAATGTCCTCTGGTCTGATGAAACAAAAATAGAACTGTTTGGCCATAATGACCATCGTTATGTTTGGAGCAAAAAAGGGGGAGGCTTGCAAGCCGAAGAACACCATCCCAACAGTGAAGCACGGGGGTGGTAGCATCATGTTGTGGGGGTGCTTTGCTGCAGGAGGGTGCACTTCACAAAATAGATGGCATCAGGAGGGAGGAAAATTATGTGGATATATTGAAGCAACATCTCAAGACATCAGTCAGGAAGTTAAAGCTTGGTCGCAAATGGGTCTTTCAAATGGACAATGACCCCAGGAGTACTTCCAAAGTTGTGGCAAAATGGCTTAAGGACAACAAAGTCAAGGTATTGGAGTGGCCATCACAAAGCCCTGACCTCAATCCCATAGAAAATGTATGGGCAGAACTAAAAAAGCATGTGCGATCAAGGAGGCACCAGCTCTGTCAGGAGGAATGGGCCAACATTCACCCAACTTAATGTGAGAAGCTTGTGGAAGGCTACCCAAAATGTTTGACTCAAGTTCAACAATTTAAAGGCAATGCAACCAAATACTAATTGAGTGTATGTAAACTTCTGACCCACTGGGAATATGATGAAAGAAATAAAAGCTGAAAAAATCATTCTCTCTTCTATTATTCTGACATTTCACATTCTTAAAATAAAGTGGTGATCCTAACTGACCCAAAAAAAGGGAATTTTTACAAGGATTAAATGTCAGGAATTGTGAAAAACTGAGTTTAAATGTAGTTGGCTAAGGTGAATGGAAACATCCGACTTCAACTGTATGTTGACTAGGATGTTACTTTAGCTAATTTGGGTGTAGCGGTTATGATATGGTTATGCTTGGAAAAGTTTTTTCGCCTGGTCACATACAGCTGCTGTGTTGTTCATTGAAGTTCACAAATGAAGGGAAAAGGTGAGAGGAGGAGAGTGCATAGAAGCTAGAATGAATATAACGTGGCTGCTATGATCAGGTGTGTATTCATTCCGACGATTCTGTTGAAAAACGTTACTTAAATGGAAGCAAATGAAACAGGGACTGTTGGACTAATGATTACATCCTAGATAAGCTAGATGCAGGCAAGATTGTGCCAGCTGGTATTGAATGTGTCACTGTCTGTTATCTCAAATTTTTCTCTCGACCTGTGTGCACCTACATTGTGAACTTTCATTCATAGGCTAAGTTGTAGCAACCACATGATGGGTATAGGGAAAATTCATGTACCATGTAGTAGCCTAAACTACAGTGTTACATTGAACTGGGTGAATGGAATATGAATGACAATCCTCCAACATGCTGTAATAGAAATAAGGCCATGCTCATGGAAAATAAAATTGTCCTCAATCATCATAAACGGCACTGACCGCTACTGCTATAGATAAGATTCAATTGACAATAATCTGATGAGTGACAATATTAGGCTTATCTGTTGTCAAATTGTACATGAAGTGAAGGACGCATCATGTAATTGACAGATGCATGGAAAGGACCATCACTTTATCAAATCCTCCTTCAGAGTCACATGCAGGTGAAATATGTTGATTTCTACAGTACCAGTCAAAGGTTTGGACACAGCTACTCATTTAAGGGTTTTCTTTATTTTTTAATATTTTCTACATTGCAGAATAACACTTATGGAATCATGTAGTAACCAAAAAAGTGTTAAACAAATTTAAAATAACATTTTAGATTCTTCAAAGTAGCTAGTAGTAGCTACCCATTGCATTGATGAAAGTTTTACACGCTCTTGAAAATGTTGGGATATTTTATTTCTGCTCATGAAACATGAGACCAACACTACATATTGCGTTTACCGTAATTGCTGGACTAGTAAGCGCACCTGAATATAAACCGCACCCACTGAATTATTAAAAAATATGTATTTTGTACATAAATAAGCCGCAGGTGCCTACGGGTACATTGAAACAAATTAACTTTACACAGCCTTTAAACGAAACACGGCGTTGTAACAAAAATAAATAGGCTTTAACGAAACACGGCTTGTAACAAAAATTAAAACAGTAGCCTACCAAGAAAGTCATTGGTCACTATCTTCCTCCTCCTGTGCACTGAAACCACTGAAGTCATCTCCTTCGGTGTCGGAGTTGAATAGCCTCAGAATTGCTTCATCTGATGTTGGATCGTTTTCATTGTCGCTCTCGTCACTTTCATCCGGAGGCAAATTCCCCGCTGAGCTCATGCTGCCCCTTCAACACGCAGCAGTCCAGCCTTTCGAAACCCGTTGATGATAGTGGATTTTTTGACAATGCTCCACGCAGTCAGGACCCACTGGCAGACTTGACCATAAGATGCTCTTCGCCTGCGGCCCGTTTTAGTGAAGGATTTCTCCCCACTTGTCATCCAAGCCTCCCACTGAACAAGGAGCGCCACCTTAAATGCACGATTTACACTGATGTCGAGTGGCTGCAAATACTTTGGGCCATCTGCTTTTCTTCCCTCTGAAAGCTTTTGTTTTCTTTTTGCACTGAGTCAGTTCCTCACGCTGCTGTTTCCAACGTCTTATCATCGACTCATTAAGGCCAAGCTCCCATGCAGCAGCTCTATTTCCTTTTCCAACAGCCAGATCGATCGCCTTCAACTTGAAAGCTGCATCATATGCATTTCTCTGTGTCTTTGCCATGATGAGGGTGACAAAATTACTACCGTAATCAGAATGATGGGAAGTTTGAGCGCGCTCGATTTACGTCACATTATGTGACGGTGCTCAGTTTTTTGGCGGCATGAATCTTGTGAAAGCGGGAAAAATCCATAAATTAGCCGCGTCATTGTATAAACCGCCAGGTTCTAAGTGTGGGAATAAAGTAGCGGCTTATAGTCCGGGAAATGACGGTATATTTTGCTTCAGTATATTATCAGAAAGAGCAGATTCTGCAGTTTCTATGACACTTACGTTTGTTAAATAACAAAAAAAAAAAACTTATCCCAAGAATATCCATGCTGTCCATGCATTCAGCACATGACCATTCGCGAAGCAGCATTGCTCTGACAACTAAGCAAAAACTAGTAACATAATAAACTTACAATTAAACAATGCTATTCTGTCGTCATTGGATGAATGGGCAATAGATCCAGCTAGAAACTGATAAAGGTGCATGTGAGGTGTTGCATGAACTGAATGATGAGGAGGGTGATGAGGGTGATTGAATTTAGAACAATAGTGTAATGATGATTAAGAATTGTGGGCAGTCTAATTATTTTATTATGAAAGGCTGGAAATGGTATACAGTGCCTTGCGAAAGTATTCGGCCCCCTTGAACTTTGCAACCTTTTGCCACATTTCAGGCTTCAAACATAAAGATATAAAACTGTATTTTTTTGTGAAGAATCAACAACAAGTGGGACACAATCATGAAGTGGAACGACATTTATTGGATATTTCAAACTTTTTTAACAAATCAAAAACTGAAAAATTGTGCGTGCAAAATTATTCAGCCCCCTTAAGTTAATACTTTGTAGCGCCCCCTTTTGCTGCGATTACAGCTGTAGTCGGATCAGATATTGAGCTTAAAATCAACGTTGATGATGAAGTGTCTTCATCTGATTCTGATGTTGACTTTGAGCCTCAGCCTCCAATGCCTGAGCATCGCCGCAGAAAACACAGAACAGAGCCAACTGAGAAGGTGATCCCAACTGCCACGATGAGACAGGAGTCTGGGAGGGAGGCATGGTTTGGGTAGAAAAGAGTGACGAGTTTATGTGACATGCAGATGTTGCAGCACATCAGATATTAGGACCTAGGACATGTCTATGGATGAACTCAAAGCATTTATTGCACTCTTGTATATCCGTGGGGCATACAGCAGAAAGAGCATGGAAGTGGAGTCTTTTTGGTCTGATAGGTACGGGGTGGACTCTTTCCGAGAGACCATGCCACGCAACTGCTCCAGAGATTATGAGACACCTGCGGCAGTTGCACATGAAACAAGGCCCATGAAAACTATGTTCAGGGCAATCGATTTGTTTGTGGGGCTTGCTCACATAAAGCCCAGAAGCTGTATGCCGACTGTAGAGCCGAAGCATAAAGAGAAGACGATATTGATTCATGCGTAAAGGGACGCGTATAAGGGCACAACATAGTGTCTGATACACTCAACAAATTACTGTTTTTATATCTTGTCATGAATATATATCCATTCATATTTATTTATGCAATTCATCCTTCACAATTGTTCATGCACTGGTGCTTTTGTTTAGGAATACGGCAAATTATTTCACCTGTGAACCTGTGGCTGGTTATATTATTATTAACTTTTTAGTTTCTACTTTGTCTAAAGAAGCTGTAACTGGAATTTATTAATTACTGTAACTCAATTACTAATCGAATCTTCAAATAAAGTTGATCAAATGGATTACACTGTAGAGTTCTTATTTTAAGGGGAAATAAAATAGGCTATAGGCAGTGGTGTAAGGTACTTAAGTAAAAATACTTTAAAGTACTACTTAAATAGTTTTTTGGGGTATATGTACTTTACTATTTACATGAACTTCTACTTTACTACATTCCTAAAGAAAACAATGTACTTTGTACAATGTACCATTGTCACGTTCTGACCTTTATTTTCTTTGTTTTGTCTTTATTTAGTATGGTCAGGGCGTGAGTTGGGGTGGGCAGTCTGTGTGTTTTTCTATGTTGGGGTTTTGAGTTCAGCCTAGTATGGTTCTCAATCAGAGGCAGGTGTCGTTAGTTGTCTCTGATTGAGAATCATACTTAGGTAGCCTGGGTTTCACTATTGAGTTGTGGGTGTTTTTTTTCCGTGTGAGTGTTTGTTGCCACATGGTACTGTTTCGGGTTCGTTCGGTTCACGTTTATTGTTTTGTAGTGTTCAGTTTATGTCTGTAAATAAAGAGGAAGAGGAGGAGGAAAGCCGTTACAACCATACATTTTCCCTGACACCCAAAAATACTTGTTACATTTTGACAGGAAAATAGTCCAATTCACACACTTATCAAGAGAACATACCTAAACACAAATGCTTCATTTATAAATTCATGTCTGGGTGTTGGAGTGTGCCCCTGGCTATCTGGAAATACAAAAATATATACACATTTTTCCATCTGATTTGCATAATATAAGGAATTTTAAATCATGAATACTTTTACTTTTGATACTTAAGTATATTTGAGCAATTCCATTTACTTTTGATACTTAAGTATATTTAAAATCAATGGGGTTGAGGTCAGGGCTCTATGCAGGTCAGTCAAGTTCTTCCACAGCGATCTCGACAACCCATTTTTGTATGGACCTCGCTTTGTGCACGGGGGCATTGTCATGCTGAAACAGGAAAGGGCCTTCCTCAAACTGTTGCCACAAATATGGAAGCACAGAATTGTGTAGAAGGTAATTGGATTCTGTAGCGTTAAGATTTCCCTTCACTGGAACTAAGGGGCCCAGCCCGAATCATGAAAAACAGCCCCAGATCATTATTCCTCCTCCACCAAACTTTACAGTTGGCACTACAAATTGGGGCAGGTAGCGTTCTCCTGGAATCCGCCAAACCTAGATTAATCTGCCGGACTGCCAGAAGTGAAGCGTGATTCATCACTCCAGAGAACGCATTTCCACTGCTCTAGAGTCCAATGGAGACGAGATTAACACCACTCCAGCAGATGCTTGGCATTGCGCATGGTGAATTTAGGCTTTTGTGCGGCAGCTTGGCCATGGAAACCTATTTCATGAAGCTCCTGAGGAACAGTTCTTGTGCTGACGTTGCTTCCAGAGGCATTTTGGAACTCAGTAGAGTGTTGTTACCGAGGACAGAAGAGCTATGCGCTTCAGCACTCGGCTGTCCCGTTCTGTGAGTTTGTGTGGCCTACCACTTTGCAGCTAGGCATTATTGCTCCTAGACGCTTCCACCTTACAATATCAGCACTTATAGTTGACCGTGGCAGCTCTAGCTGGGCAGAAATTTGATGAACTGACTTGTTGGAAAGGTGGCATCCTATGAAGATGCCACGTCTAAAGTCACTGAGCTCTTCAGTAAGGATATTCTACTGCCAATGTTTGTCTATGGAAATTGCATGGCGGTGTGCTCGATTTTATAGACTTGTCAGCACCTGCTGTGGCTGAAATAGCCGAATCCATTAATTTGAAGCTGTGTCCACATACTGATGTATACAGCTGAAGTCGTAAGTTTACATACAATTTAACCAAATACATTTAGACTCAGATTTTCACAATTCCTGATATTTAATCCTAGTAAAAATTCCCTGTCTAAATAGGATCACCACTTTGTTTTAAGAATGAAATGTCAGAATAATAGAAGAGAGAATTATTTCTTTCAGCTTTTATTTCTTTCATCACAATGACTCTCTCCAGAAATAAGTCTCTCACTGTTGCCGCCTGCTACCGACCCCCCTCAGCTCCCAGCTGTGCCCTGGACACCATTTGTGAATTGATAGCCTCCCATCTAGCTTCAGAGTTTGTTCTGTTAGGTGACCTAAACTGGGATATGCTTAACACCCCAGCAGTCCTACAATCTAAGCTAGATGCCCTCAATCTCACACAAATCATCAAGGAACCCACCAGGTACAACCCTAAATCTGTAAACAAGGGCACCCTCATAGACGTCATCCTGACCAACTGGCCCTCCAAATACACCTCCGCTGTCTTCAACCAGGATCTCAGCGATCACTGCCTCATTGCCTGTATCCGCTACGGATCCGCAGTCAAACGACCACCCCTCATCACTGTCAAACGCTCCCTAAAACACTTCTGCGAGCAGGCCTTTCTAATCGACCTGGCCCGGGTATCCTGGAAGGATATTAACCTCATCCCGTCAGTTGAGGATGCCTGGTCATTCTTTAAAAGTAACGGGTGCACCTCAGCCACGCTCAAGGTACTAAACGATATCATAACCGCCATCGATAAAAGACAGTACTGTGCAGCCGTCTTCATCGACCTGGCCAAGGCTTTCGACTCTGTCAATCACCATATTCTTATCGGCAGACTCAGTAGCCTCGGTTTTTCTAATGACTGCCTTGCCTGGTTCACCAACTACTTTGCAGACAGAGATCAGTGTGTCAAATCGGAGGGCATGTTGTCCGGTCCTCTGGCAGTCTCTATGGGGGTGCCACAGGGTTCAATTCTCGGGCCGACTCTTTTCTCTGTATATATCAATGATGTTGCTCTTGCTGCGGGCGATACCCTGATCCATCTCTACGCAGACGACACCATTATGTATACTTCCGGCCCTTCCTTGGACACTGTGCTATCTAACCTCTAAACGAGCTTCAACGCCATACAACACTCCTTCCGTGGCCTCTAACTGCTCTTAAATGCTAGTAAAACCAAATGCATGCTTTTCAACCGTTCGCTGCCTGCACCCGCACGCCCGACTAGCATCACCACCCTGGATGGTTCCGACCTAGAATATGTGGACATCTATAAGTACCTAGGTGTCTGGCTAGACTGTAAACTCTCCTTCCAGACTCATATCAAACATCTCCAATCTAAAATCAAATCTAGAGTCGGCTTTCTATTCCGCAACAAAGCCTCCTTCACTCACGCCGCCAAACTTACCCTAGTAAAACTGACTATCCTACCGATCCTCGACTTTGGCGATGTCATCTACAAAATAGCTTCCAATACTCTACTCAGCAAACTGGATGCAGTTTATCACAGTGCCATCTGTTTTGTTACTAAAGCACCTTATACCACCCACCACTGTGACCTGTATGCTCTAGTCGGCTGGCCCTTGCTACATATTCGTCGCCAGACCCACTGGCTCCAGGTCATCTACAAGTCTATGCTAGATAAAGCTCCGCCTTATCTCAGTTCACTGGTCACGATGGCAACACCCACCCGTAGCACGCGCTCCAGCAGGTGTATCTCACTGATCATCCCTAAAGCCAACACCTCATTTGGCCGCCTTTCGTTACAGTTCTCTGCTGCCTGTGACTGGAACGAATTGCAAAAATCGCTGAAGTTGGAGACTTTTATCTCCCTCACCAACTTCAAACATCTGCTATCTGAGCAGCTAACCGATCGCTGCAGCTGTACATAGTCTATCGGTAAATAGCCCACCCAATTTACCTACCTCATCCCCATACTGTTTATATTTATTTACTTTTCTGCTCTTTTGCACACCAGTATCTCTACCTGTACATGACCATCTGATAATTTATCACTCCAGTGTTAATCTGCAAAATTGTAATTATTCGCCTACCTCCTCATGCCTTTTGCACACAATGTATATAGACTCTCTTTTTTTCTTTTTTTTCTCTACTGTATTATTGATTTGTTAATTGTTTACTCCATGTGTAAATCTGTGTTGTCTGTTCACACTGCTATGCTTTATCTTGGCCAGGTCCCAGTTGTAAATGAGAACTTGTTCTCAACTAGCCTACCTGGTTAAATAAAGGTGTCACGCCCTGGTCTTAGTATTTTGTGTTTTCTTTATTATTTTGGTCAGGCCAGGGTGTGACATGGGTTATTTATGTGGTGTGTTTTGTCTTGGGTTTTTTTGTAGGTCATGGGATTGTGGTTAGTGGGGTTGTCTAGAATAGTCTATGGCTGCCTGGAGTGGTTCTCAATCAGAGGCAGGTGTTTATCGTTGTCTCTGATTGGGAACCATATTTAGGCAGCCATATTCTTTGAGTGTTTCGTGGGTGATTGTTCCTGTCTCTGTGTTTGTTTGCACCAGATAAGGCTGTGTAGGTTTTCACGGTTCTTGTTTTGTATTGTTTGTGTTTATCTTTTATTAAAGATGAATCAAAATAACCATGCTGCATTTTGGTCCTCCTCTCCTTCGATGAAAGAAAACCGTAACAAAAGGTGAAATAAAAAAATAAAGAATAAATCCCCAGTGGGTCAGAAGTTTACATAGACTCAATTAGTATTTGGTAGGATTGCCTTTAAATTATTTAACTTGGGTCAAACATTTCTGGTAGCCGTCCACAAGCTTCCCACAATAATTTGGGTGAATTTTGGCCCATTCCTCCTGACAGAGCTGGTGTAACTGGGTCAGGTTTGTAGGCCTCCTTGCTCACACACGCTTTTTCAGTTCTGTCCACAAATGTTCTATGGGATTGAGGCCGACATGGTTGCTGTATGGACAGTGGAGAGGACATGGATGTCTCGTTTGTCATGCCACTTTACTGCCAGCTGTTGACATTTCTTATTTTGTTTAACAGGTCATTTAGGATGGCAGTAGCATTGTTGATGAAATGCAGTCACCGCAGCAGAACTAGGAAGCAGTCTTGGGAAAAAAGGGTGGCAAAGAAGGGAGTTGCAAACATAGGATCTGTGCTCCAGTATTCTGTTAGGGAGTTCTTCTTTACTATCCCAATGAGAAGGACTGTCACCAGGAAGGTATACATTTCACAAATTGTGGTTGTCCCCCCACTCCTGACTCTCTCTTCTCCTGTAGCTCCAAGGCATAGCGATTGGTCTCTGCTATGTCTCCCACCAGCTCCTCTGTCAGAAACAACTTGAAGCACTCTGCCTCAGATGGAAATGGCAAGGGGCGTTGCACTCCAGACTGGGACTCATCAAAGCAAACAGCAGGGCCAGGAGGGGTGAAATGGCTGGCAGCATTCCAGCTACCACAGAACTCCTGTACTTCATCCACTGTCGGTCTGCCTCCATCACCACCAGCATCTTCAAAGGGAACTAGGACTTTGTCAGTGGACAAGGGGTCCTCAGATTCAGGGTTCTCATTGGCTGGTGGGCAGCTCCTCACTGTCACTGTCAGAACCTGACTTTCAGACTCATTGTCAGAATTTCTGCATTTGTGAGTTGTCTCCTTTTGAAAGACATTGCTAATGCTACAGCTTAGCTCACTAGCTACATACATAAACAACAACACTGAATGGCTCAGAGTGGGGATGAGAGGTTATGTGATTGACTGCCTGCACGCGCCATTTGTATCAATAAATCACTAACAGAAAATGTTTTGTGTGGTAATTATTGATATATTTACTGTTTATTCATGTTTTTCAAGTACCAGTGATAAATCATGCGTTCCGATTCTTGCATAGATTGTAATGGGCACATATTATGTTTGTAAAATACTTTTTTGAAGTACTGATTATGATGAGCTAAGCTAATTCCGGCTATGTGTGGAGCCATGTTTGTTGATATACAATGCATTCTGGGTTTCACGTAATCGTCTGTCGGACCACAGCAAAGCGATGAGTGCTTCATCATGGTTTGCGTTTTAAACGCCACCATCAAATAGAGTATGTCAATCTCGACAAACAGAAAATACATCCCTCCCTACTCAGTATTGAAGGCTTGGCTTGACAATATCCAAATGTCATTAAACTTGTGTTTTTTAACAGATGTCTCTTTCCATTCATCGAATGGCCGGTGCGCAGTTTGGATGCTGGAATTCTTTTAAGAGTGGCATGGATGAATGTGCGCAGGTAGTTTACAGTAGACTTTTGAAGTAGCCTAATCTGATTAAAACATTGTGACTGGTTGTGTTTATGCCACACATAAAAGGTAATACATTTGAAAAGTTAAATGACATATTTAGCCTATACTGAAGTGTTCAAGGTTACAGGTCAAGGAATAGCAGCTCGGATTGGAAAGGAGGCAGAATGCGAGTTAAGCTTTCCTGAATAACTGGGCCTGCTGGGAGCATAGGCCTATGTGACTACAGGACGACTTGGGATAATGATGATCTGCAACAGAAAGCGATCAGTATCAGAAGTAAAAATACAGCCAGACTGTCCTGTACTCTGCCTTTCTATAATCTGTTGAGATTAGACCCTCAATTGGTCCAAATGCAATGAAACATTCAAATAACAGGGCTTTTGCGCCATTATTCAAATGGCATTTTCACTGAAGTTTACAGCCGAGAGTAGAATTGTACTCACTTGAAAACAATAATGCAAATATTCATTGCATTGTGGTGTTGTAGGCTAGGATAATGCTATTGTCCCCATGGCCATACAAATGTATTTAACTGTGTAACAGATTTATATTGTTGAAAAGTGAAGCTAGCCAGAAAAAATAATAAAAAGTTATTTAAAAAAAAAAGACAAGTTGTACCCCTTGTAATAATACTAAACAACCTTTGTAAAACACCTAGCGACCTCACCAAGAGAGTTTGGTGAGGTCTGAGCCGTGCGTTCTGAAGGCTGCACGGCCGCCATCCTACTTCTGAGACCAATGTAGCAAATGGGAGGACGGGGAAGTGAAACCGGGTCATTGGCGTGAAAAGCAAACACCCTATACATCGTGGCAATAGGGTTAACCCATTTAGTAGGAATAGTATCATTACATTTTACATTTCTCATTTGGGAGAACCTTCAGTTACTGGCCCAACACTCTTAACTGCTAGGCTACCTGACACCCTCATTGTGAGGATTGTGACAAGGTAATTTTCAGGAATGACAGTGACAGGGTCTAGGGTTTGAGTCCCAGTCAGAGTACCCACCTAATCCACTATATTGGTGTCAGGTGTTGGAGAGCACTATTGAAAGCATGTCGCAGCTGGGTTTTAGTTCCAGTACATCTGTGTTAGGCTAGCAGTGATTCTGTCAGGTTTCTGTACTGCACATGTGATGGTAGAGTATGCAAAACAAATGTACACCTGATTGATACAAATCATGATGATGTCATTATGTTAGGTAGGCCTACTTCGCAATCAACATTTAATTGGGTAGGGTTTGGAGGTAAAACATTGAAAATACTGTTTCAGCATGCACCACAGATTTTATAGAGCCGATAGAGCCGTTGCAAAGCCCCATAAATATTATGTCCAAATCTACTTAAAGTACAGTGTATTCGGGAAGTTTTCAGACACCTTTACTTTTTCCAAATTGTGTTACATTACAGCCCTATTCTAAAATGCATTTCACAAACCTGTTTTTGCTTTGTCATTATGGGATATTGTGTGTAGGTTGATGAGGTGGAAAAAAACTCAGAATAATTTCCGAATGCACTGTATTTACAAAATGAGTTTTGCAGCAAATTAACTCCAATGGAAGGCTACAGCTACTTTATTTTTATTTTACTGTTGTCACGTTCTGACCTTAGTTCCTTTGTTTTGTCTTTATTTTTGTATGGCCAGGGCGTGAGTTGGTCCTCCTGCAAATTGGTCCTCCGATTTTTCTCGCTACTCCTCCTCAGAAGAGGAGGACGAGATCCGTTACAGAAACACCCACCAACCAAGGACCAAGCAGCGTGGTATCGGGCAGCAGCGATCTCCAGAATCCTGGACATGGGAGGAGATACTTTACGGCAAGGGACCCTGGGCACATGCTGGGGAATATCGCCACCCCAAGGCAGAGCTGGAGGCAGCGAAAGCTGAGCGGCGGCGATATGAGGAGGCAGCACAGCAGCGCGACAGGCACGAGAGGCAGCCCCCAATTTTTTTTGGGGGGGGGGGCACACGGGGAGTGGGGCAGAGTCAGGTTGGAGACCTGAGCCCACTCCTCGTGCTTATCGGAAGAAGCGCAGTACTGGTCAGGCACCGTATTATGCGGTCAAACGCACGGTGTCGCCAGTACGCGCTCATAGCCTGGTGGGCTTTAGGCCAGCCCCCCGCAAGTGCCATGCGAGAGTAGGCATCCAGGCATCCTGCGCCGGCGCTGCATGCTGTGTCTCCAAGGCGCTGGGAGGGTGCAGTGCGTTCTATGCCTGCGCTCCGCCCGTGCCGGGTGAATGTGGGTATTGAGCCGAAGGGAGAGGTGTGAGTGGTGTGCACCAGAGCTCCAGTGCTTACCCACAGCCCGGTTCAACCTTTCCCTGCACTCGGGAGGGTCCGGGCTAAAGTGGGCATCCAGCCTGGAGGAGTGGTGCCAAGGCTGCGCACCAGAGCTCCAGTGCTCCCCCACAGCCCGGTCCATCCGGTGCCTTCTCCATGCACCAGGCCTCCTGTAGGTCTCCCCAGCCTGGTGGGCCCTGTGGCATCCCCACGCACCAGGCTGTCTCTCTGTCTCCTCCCTACAGGTGCTCCCGCCTGTCCGGCGCTGCCGGAGTCTCCCGCCTGTCCAGCGCTGCCGGAATCTCCCGTCCATTCGGGACCCGTGGCTTGGGTCCCCAGTCCGAGGTCGGCGGCGAGGGTCGCCGTTTTTAAGAGGCCACGGAGGCGGAGAAAAACTATGGTGAAGTGGGGTCCACGTCTCCGCGGACAGACGCCCACCCAGACTCTCCCCTATAGGTTCAGGTTTTCCGGCCGGAGTCCGCACCTTTGGGTGTTTATTTTCTCTTTGTGTATGTCGCCAGACTGTTTCGGTTTTCGTTCGTTCACTTTATTGTTTTTTGTATTTCAGTGTTCAGTTTTGATTAATTAAATATTACATAATGAACCCTTACCACGCTGCAAATTGGTCCTCCGATCCTTCTCTCTACTCCTCCTCAGAAGAGGAGGACGAGATCCGTTACAACTGTTTGCGATTCACAAATTATTATTTTGATTCCCATGATTAAATTCACCGTGATTTAACCGGACCCTGAAGCGCATCATTCAATTTGTCAAAAATAATAGTTAAAAAATATTTTCATAATAATTAAATTAGTCACTATTTATTCATTAGTTTTTACTATTTTGAGAAATGTAAAGAAGGGCATGTGTTCTATAGTAAATCAAATTTGTATGGCCTAAATAAAATAAATAGGGGAGCTTTTTGAGCTGTGTGTCTCATGTCTTGACTGCTCTTTCATGGCCTCTCCGCTGCTTATCAGCTACCTCTATGTTCTTATGGATTTATATAGACAATTGGTGCAGATTTGAATGATTTTATGTGTGGTATGTTTAGGGCTGTGGTGGTCACAAAATTTCGTCAGCCGGTCATTGTCAAGCAAATAACTGTCTCACGGTAATTGACCGTTAATTAACATAAACACATTTAGCATCTCCTGGCTTCCACACGCCTACAAGCCACTGATGCAGACCTTTGGAACATCTACATTTTAAAAAGTATAATAAATCCATGTAATATAGCCTACACCTTCACAATAAATCCATTATTTATTTTAGACAGTTCTAAAGAAGCATGATATGAAGAAAACATAGTCTATTTCAGAAGAACAGAATAGCATACTCTGAGTTATCCATGTTAGGTCCTGATGTGGCTATGACAAATATCTGTGGGCTACACTAGCTCATTTAGCAGACAAGATTTGCTTAGAATTCCGTATCATTATTTTATACTATTCTATAGTATGAAGAATACAATTGAACACAGCTGAAAAAAATAGAAATGATATTTTCTCCAAAAGATTTGAGGGAGTGTGAACATGCGACTATTCTGTGTTGATCGGTTAACACCAGGTAGGCTATACTCCTGTTGTAAAGATAAGAAATGTGCTTAATATTATAAATATAGCAGGCCTATCCTATTCTTTTTAATGGAGGCCATCACTCTGCCTATAGAAATGTTGCGCAACATGAGCTCATGGGCTCTCATGAAGTGTTTGATTAGATTTTCAATAACATTTGCATTGATGTCAGTGATTAGAGGGACAATATTGTGCTGAGTACCAGGCAGTTAGTAAGTTAGGTAGGCTACTAATGACCATCAGCAGCATCAGAGCTTGGAGAAGCCTAATTACCGTGACTAAACAGTCACGTGGAATTTGACTGCATTCATGAACGGGGACTGCCGGTGTGGCGGTAATATGGTCACCGCAACAGCCCTGGGTATGATTGCTAGTTAACCTATTGCAGATCTGGACAAACGATCCACTTACCACTATTGTCACTGTGGATAGAGGTCAAGATAGAGTTGACTGTATAGTTCGCAGAAAAGCTTAGTGCATAAGGGAAGTCCCAAAACACCTAGAGAAGAGATTTTTTAAAATTATAACACTTCCTATTTTGGACCCCCCCCTCGCAGTACATTTCGAACTGCCTCTAATTGCAAAATTATCTTGCCCAGAGAGCGTCCAAAAGACAGAGGGAGAGATAAAATTGCTGTTGTACTCATACATACACAGCATATTTTCTTTGTGATCCTATTCATGGGGATGGGGGTATGGCTGGAGAGTGAAAAATATAAAATTACACTTATGTATCCTCCTGGGGAAATACCAAAGCTGCAACTGCTTTCCCTTCCTGGTGTGGGGCTGTTTATGCATGCAGGCTAGCTGAAATAGTCTAGTAATGTACTGGCTACTTAGCCTTCTGACTCCAACCATGTTGTCATTGAATAAGACTGATTGAGAGAGTTGCTGGATTCAAACTTCATATAATTGAAGAGCTAATTCCGAGACATTAAATACTTTTAGAGCCTTCAAATAAATACTGGATAAAATATCCTGAAAGACGTCAGAAAATAAAGCAGAGAAAAAAAGGTTGTAGGCTAGTCGATATGTTTTGGTGACGATTGAAGCACATTTAAATCCTGACAGACTATATTTTGCCCAGTGTCTTTTGTTGGAAGCAAATAGTTGGCGCTCCAATAGACACCCCCGCCCCCTCCAAGCATGGTGTACTAGACTTGGAACGCCTGCCAATTGCCTGCCCTGCATAAACAAAGCAACACAAAAAAAGAAATCAGGTCTTAACAGCGCAGTCAAATGCATCCACCCTCAACTGTCGATTCACCAACTGACTTTTGGAAGGGAAACACAGCACAGAGAAAACACTTGCTGAAGTTATACTCCAAAGTTATACTCATCACAATACGGTTGGACTTTTAGTCTCAATTCTAGATCCAGGAATACCTCATGTACAGATGTTGTATCCTAATTTGATCACACTGTTGTCACAGAGAATTGTACTGCGCAACAGGAAATGTAAATGATCCTTGCGATTTAAATGAACTGAAAACCCGCAGTTATTTTTCTCTCACTCACACGTAAACTATAGCCTACAGTGCAGCCTATCAAAACTAATTTCCTATTAGAAATTATATTTACATACGTAAAAAAAAAAAAAAAAATCCTCCTGCTGCAGGATTATTTTACACCAGCGAAAAAATGGGTCAAATTATGATCCGACACCTACATAGGCTATTTCAACTACCCATCCTCTGTATGACCAGATAGCACTATATCCATCCAAAACGTTCCTCCATCCAAAAGTGAGTCCTCAGACTCCCTGCATATGGGACCCTAAGTGACAGATCGGGAAATCCACATGGTCGACTGGTCCAGAACAGAGCACAGTCAGAGAGAACAAAAGAGAGGGACCGCATCTAAAAACATCTCAGTAGATCAGCTAGAAAGCACTTGATTGGTGGTCCACATGCATCTCACTTTAGGAGAATGAACACAAGGCATTTGCACATGACAAAGCAAGCAAAATGAACTAGCTAACATAGGTTTGGCTAAAAGCATAGAAGCATGTGCAATGATGATTGGATGGATTGGCCAAGATAAGATAAATGTAGGGCCGACATGTAGGTCCCCATAAAATCTGCATCGCAGAAAACATGGACGTAATCACAGAATCCAGACATTAAAACGGAATTTAACAATATTAGAAAATGTGTTAAACTTAGTAGGAAATCAACTATTGTTTTGAACTTATTCGAAAATACATTCATTTTCCCAAGTTGGTCATAAGACATGAACAAAATGAATCAGTGATTCTTATTTTCTTGCAACTTTCTGAAAAGGCACAGGAATGCCCTTGCCTGTGTGTGCGGTGCACACATACAGTATGGCTACGATGATGCTAATTATAACCTCCTTCTGGTAGAGATGGAAAGGCTTTCCCAAAAACGGTCTAAATTAAATGTTACAAAGTAGCCTATGCGTACCTGGCAGAATGATATCATGATTATTTGCAGCAATCAAGTGGCCATTTGTTTTGCAAACTCTGCATTCACATGAGTGCTACAGGAAAACGTCTCTTTCTTGTTTGTACTTGCATTAAAGGGTAACTATACCCAAATTCCAAATTTCTTCTATTTTACCCAGACCTCAAAAGTGGTCTCCTGATGCGGTTTAATCATTGTTGTGGATTTACAGCATCCAATTCTGTTGTTTTTCTCTTAAAAAAGTGTGATTTTAAAAGCGAACACCTTAAAAAACTGGTGGGAAAACGGAAACGGAAAAAAACTAAACAGAATCAGGCAAAAAATGAAATCTGTAACTATCATTTTATTAAAGCCACACAGCAAGTTGGCCAGTGATACCTAGTTTAGATTGTTCAGTGGAACATTTCTAGTGTTGATTCAAGTGTTAAATTAACTCTGTAAGTGTCAAATAAACACTCATTGGTGTAAAAGAACCCAAGTGTTGGTGTTAATTTGGGTGTACGTTTTGTTTTTTGTCTTAGCACTACACGGCTGATTCAAATAAACAACTTATCACCAAGCTTTGATTATTTGAATCAGCTGTGTAGTGCTAGAGCAAAAAATAAAATGTGCACCCAGGGACCGAGTTTGGGAAACCCTGGATTCATTAATCTTATGCTACTCAAATATATATTTTTAAACCATACATTTTTCTAAACAAATTGTTCCAGTTAAGATGGTTTAGGTAGTCTCATGTCTTAACACTTCCCCACTCTGGATGGATTCCAAGAGGAATTACACTTCACTTTGCAAGCCAGTATAATGTGACTTGCAGGCCTGAAAACCAGCAGATTCAGGCCCTCAAAATAATGCCACAATAAATCATTTTGTGTTGAATCATTTAATTGTAATGACATATTTGCTTAGGATCTCACTTGGTGAAAGCAAAAGGACAAAAAAAGAGACTGCAACGACCATGTCTCTGTCACTAACAAATACAGTCATGGGGGGTAACTCTACAATTCACCAGAAAGGCAAGGTACTCTGGGAAATTTGAAAATAAGCCTTTACACTAAGCAGTGTATTAATTTAACAGTGAAAAGTGTGGATCCTTATAGACACTGGGACAGTGTTAAATTTAACACTGTCAGTAGCTAGGTTTCCATCCAAATCCGAATAAAAACAATTTGTGCATTTTGCCACCAGAGATGTGTTTCCATCAAATTGACCTGTTGCGGATAAAAGGCAGCGCATGATGACTTAGTGCATATAAATACAACTTTTTTGGTTCAATTTCCATGTAAAGAATGAAAGAATACAAGTTAAATGATCAAAATCCAAATCAACTTGATACCTTCATAATTTTCACCTCCAGGGCCCAGGGCGCAGATTAACAAAACCTTCTTAAGAAGAAATGTCTTCTTAACTGCCATTTTTCCTTAAAGACTTAAGAAGAAAGTTAAGCAAAGTTGCTATTCCTCAAAAAGGTTCTTGGACATTTTATTTAGCTATTTCTTATGTTTCTCCTTAAGCAAAAAGTTAAGAAGAAATTAGATTATTGAAAATAAAGTTATTGGAAATGTTCTTAATTCCAAGATGGCTAAACCCTTTGTCATGTCTACTAATGCTCCTCCACTCCGGGCGTTCGACATTACCGGTTTACTAATCACAGGTCCTGGGAACCATCATTACGCTCACCTGGCTTTCATCATTATGCGCACCTGTGCTTCATCATTAAGAACACCTGGACTCCATTACCTCACTCATTACCTTCCCTTTATCTGGCACTCCCTTAGGTTCCTTCTCCAGGCAGTATTGTTTCTGTTGTTCATGTCTAGATGCTATGCCTACAGTGTATCGTTATTTGTTATATTAAAGTTACCACCTGCTTCTCAGCTCCCAGGGTCTACATGACAGAATACTGCCTCACAAAATGGAAGCAGCAGGAAATCAGAATGAGCAGGGATACCTACTTCAGCAACACCACGTCCAGCTGGCACAACTGGGGATGGGTATGGAAGAGGTTCTTCAGTGTTAAATGCCTCAAACATACCCGAGAGGCGTTGCCTTCACCTAGCGGAGGATACTCTACCACCAGTCGAGCCAGCACATCAGCCCATTCAGTAACCTGCCCAAGCCAGCGATGCCCATTTGTCCCTCCCAGATAAATGATGGCACCCCATCTAAATGCAGTGGCTTTCTACTACAGTGCTCCCTCTACCTTGCGCACCAGTTGGGTGCTCCTACCACTGAGAGGTCCAAGGCTGCCACAGTTATTTCTCTGCTGACTGGGCGGGCGTTGGAATGGGCCAATGGGCGAGAGGAGCTGGATTCGTATGATGGGTTCATAGCTCGGTTCAGAGGTATCTTCGATCCTCCACCGGAGAGCAGAGAGGGGGGGTGAGCGCCTACTCCAACTAGGGAAGGAGGACCAGGCGGCTGCCGAGTACACGCTAACCTTCTGGACAATGGCAGCATCCAGCGGTTGGAATGAGATGGCGCTTCGCTATTCAGAAGAGGAACTGCTTGAGGAGGTTCAGACGGAACTGGTCTGTCGAGACGACAACCTCTCCTTGGCTGAACTCATCGCGATGGCCATCCATCTGGAAAACCTTCTTTGGAAGCGTCAGTACTCATCACTTCTCTCCCTCCCTCAGTAATGTCACGTTTACTCCCCCTCCGGCATTCAACATTGGCGGTTTACTAATCACCAGTCCTTATGTGCACCTGCACTCCATCATTAAGCACACCTGGACTCCATTACCCCCCCCTTATCTGGCACTCCCTTAGGTTCCTTCCCCAGGCAGTATTGTTTCTGTTCATGTCAAGACGCTACTCCTACGTTGTATCGTTCCATGTAATTTCTTATATTAAACTTATCAACTGCTTCTCAACTTCCAGCGTCTACAGTGGTTCTTCCTTTAAAAGTTACGAGCTTATGCCGTTAGTGATAGATGGGGGGCATTCTGTCATTGCACTGCACTATCACAAGGGAGAAGTTATACCGCTGATCTATCAGTAGTCTAAACTGTGGCACAAATTGACTATATTATTGTAAATTAATGGAGGTGTTTTCAGTCAGTCTCTGGCACTAGAGTCCTGTATCAGGCAACAACAAACTGTTGGTAGTCCTGGAGTTAGCTTCTTCGGGATAGGAGGCAGTATTCGGAAGTTTAGATGAATGGGGTGCCCAAAGTAAACTGCCTGTTACTCAGGCCCAGACGCTAGAATATGCATATCATTGGTTGTACTGGATAGAAAACGCTCTAAATGTTCCAAAACTGTTAAAATAATGTCTGAGTATAAAATAACTGATATGGCAGGCATAAACCTGAGGACAATCCATCCAGATTTTTTCCCCCCAGCTCAACACTGATTATAATGGCTGTTAATGGGAATATAAAAGGAATACCTCCCAGATTGCAGTTCCTAGGGCTTCCACTAGATGTCAACAGTCTTTCGAAAGCGTTTCAGCTTGTTTTTTTGAAAAATTAGCTAGAATTTGTCGTTTTTGTAAGTGGTTCCCATTTTGGCTGTAGTGTTTGTAGCGTGTTCCGGTGAGGGCGCACACTTCATTATTTATCTCCGGTAATGAATATACTATTCTCCATCTTAAATTTGATAATTTATTTACATATTAAGAGAACTTGGGGGAATTACACTTGACATGTGGATTGACGATTTTCGAAAAATGGGCACGGTGGGCTTTTGATTTCTCTCCCTCTAAAAACAAAATTGTAAATAACAAACTGGCTTTATTTACAAATTAGTACGAATGTCTCACCCCATGTACAAGAATGGCTTTTATTCAGATTACAACCGCTCACTTTCGGTTATTTGAAAATGAAATCTCAAATATATATATATATATATATATTTTTAACAAGCCATAGAAAGTTGCTTGCAATTTCAGTTTAATCCAGAAAAGACCAAAGAAATAATACAACCAATATTGTGATTAAACTTAAATATACTAATTGATCAAAAACTTTATCAAGTATTAACTTCTGTCGGGCCAGCATTAAAGACCAAAATAGGTTAAAGAAAATTGTGATAAAAATGTATAATGAGTTCCGAGATCCGATCTATTATCCAACGCTTATTATTACTATTAACCCTGCATTATAATTATATAAAATCCCCTTAGTTAATCTGTTTACAGTAGTGATGGACAGCTTGAGTCATTTTGTTTTTCACAAGCGTAGCGGGCTGTGAATTCTGCAAACAACGTTTCCAGGATGGGCTATTAGCAGGACAGCCTTTACCCAAAAAAAAGTACTCTAAAGGTTTACATTTCTAACTCCAAACCTCATGCAACCGCAACATGTCGAATCAAGGATATACTGTACAGTATTTATGCTTTCGTTAATAAAATTATGATAAAAATACTATTTCAAAATGCAGATGTTTCTTTCAACTATCAGCAGGACAATAGGAAAAATTGATTGACAAATCAATCAAATTTTTATTTGGAAATGTTAGGATTATTTGGCTCTTCACTTGCAGTCATTTAGTAGCTTAGGCCTACTCCCGACTGGTCCCGTTGTACAGTGCCATATTTTCCTAACTGAAACCCTTAATTAAATCACTTTAGCTGTGATTGTAAAATTAATCAGCTGATGCATTTGTCCAGAGCCAGGTGGTATTGGCAGAGAGTCACTCGTCATTGGCGGAGAGTCAGGCGGCATTGGCGGAGAGTCAGACAGGGAATGACGCATTGAAGAGGGCGAGGAATGGGATGGAGTCACAATCCATGCCAGGCACACCTGTGAGCTCTGGATCTCCACCTCCTGTTTGTGGACTCTGCAAACAACATGTCATTGATGGGCTAGAATCGATCTACCCCTTCTTTGGGGTACCACCCCCCCCCCCCCCCCCCCCCCCCCCCCCCTCTTCTCAATTTCCGCCTAAAGACATACCCTAATCTAACTGCCTGTAGCTCAGGCCCAGAGGCAAGGATATGCATATTCTTGGTATCATTTGAAGGAGAACACTGTGGCTTTTGTGGAAATGTGAATTGAATGTGGGAGAATATAACACAATAGATCTGGTAGAAGAAAAATACAAGGAAATAAACATACGTTTTCTGTTTTTTATTGTTGCTGCATCATTTTTCAAATGACCAAGAACAGCCAAACATACAGATAGGATGCTGTGGATGATTTGAATGAAGAACACAAGATGGCAACAATAGCTGAGCAAAGTTTTGGACAGATAACTTCAGAAATGAGCGAGCTACATGACATTGAGCATGAAGTCACCCAGGTGTCCCACACAAATGTACCCAAATGTACCCAAGTGGCCGAATTGGTACAGTGATACATTTTGAAGGAAATAACTATATACAAAATACATAAATGCTATTCTAACAAAAAAAAAAATATATATATATATATATATATATATTTTAAAAATATACAGTGGACTTGCTGTAGCTAGCAAGCTCCTGGATGAGCAGCTCCCTGAAGGCTAGCTGTGAGATGGGGGACTGTCCACAGCTCTTAGCCATTTCCTTCTGGAGGATGAAGGCATTCACCACAGCAATGTCAAATGAAATGATAGAAAAATGTCTTGTACCATTTCATGGTCTTGTGGAGAACATTGTAGTATCCTATCGGCACATCTGACAAGGCCACACCTCCCATGCTCTTGTTGTAGTCCTTCATAGCAGCTGGAATGGGGACACTTTTTGTGGTCCATGCCCCGGCACCGTCCTTCACACGCCTGACGACGTATCTATCTATCTATTTCCTCTAAATTTGTATACCTAGACTTTGTTTTAGCTTTTCCTGATTTATTCGCCATATTTTAAATATATAAACTTGTTGAAAATGCTATTGTATATGTACTGCTATGCGTAACACCCGTGGCTCCGTCAAGTAGGATTTGCAACAGCGAATGAACCTGTTTTACGCCAGAGTTTACGACAAAGGCTGGTCTTCAAATGTATAACGATTACATATTGCCGTTTACCTCAGCTCATTGGCTATCTTCCAAGCTAGATTTCAAGATGATCAGTGGTCATTGGGCCAAAATACTGTCAATCAACGATAGACCAGTCCTACCATTGGTGCACAATGATGTCATTGATTGGTGTCTTCAAATCGGTTTGTTTCGGTCAATATGTCCCGGGAAAAGAACCATCAAGTATGGTTGTGTTAGTAACAACCAGAGGATTGCAATGAAACCAACCATGGCTGGATAAACGTTTGTTTAGTATGTGTAATTACCACGAACGCATCTTCCAAAGTTGAATGAGACGGAAATCATGATGCAAGCGGTTTACAAATGTTTCATGTTAGGCTATAAAAATGGATTATATCAAACAAAACAAGCATTCACTGTGTAGATAGGCATTGCCACCAGAGGAAGATCTTCAATAGTAAGCAATTTATTTTATTGTTATTTCTGACTTTCATGACGCTAATGCTTGGTTGGAAAATGCTAGTAATACTTGTGAGGAGAGGTTAATGGATGTTTGCGAGGCATGTCACTTCTCCCATATCTTTTGCATAGCCCACCAAATGCACTGTTTTCTTACCACATCTGGATGGATCCATAACGAATTACTATAGGAATAAATATCGCTGAATGACAGAGCATGGGGACTGGTCTTTATAAATTAATCAGATGTTTATGTGGAAATGTAAGGATTATTTTGCTTTACACTTGCAGTCACTTAGTAGCTTAGGCCTACTCCTGACCGGTCATGTTGTACAGCGCCATATGTTCCTAACTGAAACCCTTAGTTAACCTGTTGAGTGTAGGGGGCAGTATTTTGACGTTTGGATGAAAAACGTACCCAAATGAAACGGCCTATTTCTCAGGCCCAGAATCTAGAACATTCATATAATTGTCAGATTAGGATAGAAAACACTCTAAAGTTTCCAAAACTGTCAAAATATTGTCTGTGAGTATAACAAAACTGATATTGCAGGCAAAAACCTGAGGAAAATCCAACTAGGAAGTGCCTAAAATAAACTAATCTCCTTGTTCCATTGTTCCATTGCATGCCTTCCCTCCACTTAAAGGGAAATCAACCAGATTCCTTTCTCTATGGCTTCCACATAGTGTGAACAGTCTTTAGACATAGTTTCAGGCTTTTATTCTGAAAAATGAGCGAGAACGATCACATCACGATCACATCACGTCAGTGGATGGCTGGGTGCCAGCAGAGTTTTGCATTCGCAACAGCTTGGAGCAGACATTTTCTCTCTCTCTCCTATTGAAAAGGCTAAATTATCGATTATTTACTGTAAAAACAACCTCAGGATTGGTTATAAAAAACGTTTGACATGTTTCTACGAACTTTACGGATACTATTTGGAATTTTCGTCTGCCCGGTCGTGACCGCTCGAGCCTGTGGATTTCTGAACAAAACGCACCAAACCAAATGGAGATATTTTGGATATAAAAATAATCTTTATGGAACAAAAGGAACATTTATTGTGTAACTGGGAGTCTCGTGAGTGCAAACATCCGAAGATCATCAAAGGTAAGCGATTAATTTTATTGCTTTTCTGACTTTCGTGACCAATCTACTTTGCTGCTAGCTGTTTGTAATGTTTTGTCTGCTGAGAGAGATGTCCTAACATAAACGCTTGGATAGCTTTTGCTGTAAAGCTTTTTTGAAATCTGACACACCAGGTGGATTAACAACAAGCTAGACTGTGTTTTGCTATATTGCACTTGTGATTTCATGAAAATGTAATATTTGTAGTAATTTAATTTTAATTTGGCACTCTGCAATTCAGCGGATGTTGACGAAAACGATCCCGCTAACGGGATGGGTGCGCCAAGAAGTTAAATCGCTTTAGCCGTGATAGTAAAATTAATGAAGGCTCCCATTGTTATTTAGTTTTATAACTATTTTTAAAGACATGGATGACTCGTATGATGTGTGATGACATACACAAATTAATGAGTGATTGATTGAAGTACTCTATATTTAAGTAGGCCTTCATGCCAATAAGTAAGTTATGCTAAAACAGCTACAGTAACAAATGCATATTCGTTTTCTTGGAATAGAAACACGTTGTACAGTGCCATATATTCCTAACTGAACCCCATTAGCCTACAGTACATCAGCTACAGTAAGAAATGCATTTTCGTTTTTCTTAGAAGAGAGAAACTATAATATTCATCAAATTAATTAAGCTACATTTCTAAAATATCAATCCCATATAGTCTGTTCTATTCAAGGCTCCCTTTGACTCTTAGGCCTAAAGTTATATGTCTCTGGTGGGAAAACTAGCATTAGCTACCATTAATGGCAACAATGGCTGACACTTAAATAACGTGTCACTTAAATAGCGTGCCATAGAATTGTGCGGCTGCCCGCAAGCTGTGCTGCAGTATGACACCACTTATAAAGGAAGAACCAACATGTTTAATTCATGTAAGACATTTTTGAAGAAAATCATTCAATCTTAAGATTGTTGAGGAATTGCACTTATTATTTTTTTAATAAGCTTCTTACGTTTTTGCGTAAGAAGTGTTTTGTGAATCTGGGCACAGATCCTTGGCTTTCATTGCCTATATTTGCAATCATCTACCTTGAGAGGGGCTGTTTCTACGCCGACTTAAAGGGAAATAATCAGAAATGCACAATGAAAACTGGAACTGCTAGTCTTTGCGGTGGGTGGATATTGAAATTCAGTCTGTTTGCTTTGTAAATATATACACTGCTCAAAAAAATAAAGGGAACACAAAAATAACACATCCTAGATCTGAATGAATGAAATATTCTTATTAAATACTTTTTTCTTTACATAGTTGAATGTGCTGACAACCAAATCACACAAAAATTATCAATGGAAATCAAATTTATCAACCCATGGAGGTCTGGATTTGGAGTCACACTCAAAATTAAAGTGGAAAACCACACTACAGGCTGATCCAACTTTGATGTAATGTCCTTAAAACAAGTCAAAATGAGGCTCAGTAGTGTGTGTGGCCTCCACGTGCCTGTATGACCTCCCTACAACGCCTGGGCATGCTCTTGATGAGGGATCTCCTCCCAGACCTGGACTAAAGCATCCGCCAACTCCTGGGCAGTCTGTGGTGCAACGTGGTGTTGGTGGATGGAGCGAGACATGATGTCCCAGATGTGCTCAATTGGATTCAGGTCTGGGGAACGGGCGGGCCAGTCCATAGCATCGATGCCTTCCTCTCTTGCAGGAACTGCTGACACACTCCAGCCACATGAGGTCTAGCATTGTCTTGCATTAGGAGGAACCCAGGGCCAACCGCACCAGCATATGGTCTCACAAGGGGTCTGAGGATCTCATCTCGGTACCTAATGGCAGTTAGGCTACCTCTGGCGAGCACATGGAGGGCTGTGCGGCCCACCAAAGAAATGCCAGCCCACACCATGACTGACCCACCGCCAAACCGGTCATGCTGGAGGATGTTGCAGGCAGCAGAACGTTCTCCACGGCGTCTCCAGACTGTCACGTCTCTCACATGTGCTCAGTGTGAACCTGCTTTCATCTGTGAAGAGCACAGGGCGCCAGTGGCGAATTTGCCAATCTTGGGTGTTCTCTGGCAAATGCCAAATGTCCTGCACGGTGTTGGGCTGTAAGCACAAGCCCCACCTGTGGAAGTCTGGCCCTCATACCACCCTCATGGAGTCTGTTTCTGACCGTTTGAGCAGACACATGCACATTTGTGGCCTGCTGGAGGTCATTTTGCAGGGCTCTGGCAGTGCTCCTCCTGCTCCTCCCCGCACAAAGGCGGAGGTAGTGGTCCTGCTGCTGGGTTGTTGCCCTCCTACGGCCTCCTCAACGTCTCCTGATGTAATGGCCTGTCTCCTGGTAGCACCATGCTCTGGACACTACGCTGACAGACACAGCAAACCTTCTTTCCACAGCTCGCATTGATGTGCCATCCTGGATGAGCTGCACTACCTGAGCCACTTGTGTGGGTTGTAGACTCCGTCTCCTGCTACCACTAGAGTGAAAGCACAGCCAGCATTCAAAAGTGACAAAAACATCAGCCAGGAAGCATAGGAACTGAGAAGTGGTCTGTGGTCCCCACCTGCAGAACCAATCCTTTATTGGGGGTGTCTTGCTAATTGCCTATAATTTCCACCTGTTTTCTATTCCATTTGCACAACAGCATGTGAAATGTATTGTCAATCAGTGTTGCTTCCTAAGTGGACAGTTTGATTTCACAGAAGTGTGATTGACTTGGAGTTACATTGTGTTGTTTAAGTGTTCCCTTTATTTTTTTGAGCAGTGTATTTAGTCCCTATTTAGTTTTGTATTCAGCGGATTTCATTTAGAAAAAGCTGATGTTTTCACTCACGAACCTGCAGTTGTCAGTTGACATTCAAAGTTAGGGACGTTCTGCCGCAGAGCAGCACCACAGAGTTCTATGAGCAGTGACCACTTTTTGATCCTGCCTGTGAAGACATCGTATGTAACTTTTGAACCTTATATGGTAGAGACATGGGGTTTGTACTATTGCTTTTCTGACTGAATGTTCTATTGAATGGACATATTTGTATAAAGCTTGAAAATGACTCTATACAGGGTGTTCACCCATAAGAGGATAATTCATTCAAGTATTGAGAAAGGATTTCTGCTGAAGAACGCATGGAAAGTTTAACCAGAAAGAGAGCCAACAGAATGTCAATGTGATGTAGGCCTTGACAGAACCCAAAAGAGGGGCCAAAGATTATAGCAACAACCTTGTAAATTAGACAGTTTTGTTTTCAGCCATTCATTTTTCTCCATAAAACATAACGAAGCTAAGGTGACATATTTAACTTTGCTATAAAGTCAAGACTTTAAAAGCCTCGGCTCTCATCTGGTTCAATAAGCAATTATAATGGCTACAGTTTGAGGCATGAATCATGATTCTGGATTTCACTCATATCTATATTATTTCTGCCTTTTTGATATTAATTTAGAGAGAAAACAAATGGAGCAATAAAGGTTATTCAAGGACGCTAAATAGATTTTTGTTTGAGATGAAATAACAAATACGTTCAAACAACGAATCCACAATATGTAAAATTTTCTGGTCCTGTTTTTCCTGTCTGACGTCTCTTGTAGCTCAAGACTCTTTGGCCCATTTGTGCTGCTGTATTGAAAGGCAAAAACTCAAGCTAATTGAGATTCAGCCTCTCATCTCTGTACCCATACAACCCCCTCCACTAACCCCCTCCAGTTACACAGGCAGGCCACATCTCAAACAGAGTGGGGCGGGTAAGGAGGTGGGTGGAGTGGGGCTAAGGAAGGGGAGTGGGGGGAGGGGTGTGTGACAGAAAGGGGGCAAAAGAACAGAGAAGTAGAGGGGTTGAATGCCGATTGCACGATACAGCCCATATAGGAGATGTCCTGGGTAGAACTGGAGACGTGATGGTTGAGCATGTTTTCTCCCTCTTCCTTCAGGTGGGAACTGGGAAGGAGTACAGCTACATGATAAGAGGAGCCTCTGCAGTAAACAGGAGGAGCTCTTCCTTAATACAGTCAATAACACCTCCAGCACACAAGCAAACCTAATACACACATAGTGGAAGGGTGCCATTCGTTATCACTCTGACCAGTTTCGGGTGTTAGATTTTGTATTGAAGACAGCTGTCAACATTGCTGGCTGACCTGCCCTTTCATTCTCCCATACATCAGCCTCCTCTTATGTTTCACTCCAAATCATTAGACAGCACGTCAAAACTAAAAGACGAATGAGCAATTAGGTTAACCTCTTATGAAACATACTGTATACAATGCATTATTAGAGTATAATCTAATAGAGTATATAATTTAGGCCTTCGTGTATTGTGTACATTTTGTACATCATTGAAGAAATGAATTATATTCTTCCCACATTTCCAGTGTAAGAAAAAAAACAAGCAAAAAACAGAATTCCTGGTGACTGCATATCCCTTTGTCCTCCGTTGTCACAACTTATTTGTCATCATGCGTATGATTATCATTTTATTTCAGATCCAACCATAGGACACAAGGAGGAAAAACATGGTGACTGTAACAAAGGAGCAAAAGCTCAATATGCTCATTAACATGCAAACGGCCCTCATCCCAGGGCTTTTGAAATTAGTTTTTCCTTTTACAGTCACAAATGTGATAACTTTTCCATTATAAAGCACAAAGACTTCATTCTAGGGTGCCTGATGCCACAAATGACAGGAAATAAAAACAACTCCACAGAGTGAGACATGTCTATCACAAACGAACTCGCCACTTCATCCAGTTTAGAGTGTATCTTTTAGAGGTCGACCGATACCGATTATTGGTGGACCAAAAAAGCCGATACCGATTAATCGGCCCATTTTTAACAATTAAAAAAATAAATAATGACAATTACAACAATACTAAATTAACACTTATTTTAACTTAATATAAAACATCAATAAGCTCAATTTAGCTTCAAATAAATAATGAAACATGTTCAATTTGGTTTAAATAATGCAAAAACAAAGTGTTGGAGAAGAAAGTAATATGTAAAAATATGTGCCATGTAAAATATGTGCCATTTAAAAAAGCTAACATTTAAGTTCCTTGCTCAGAACATGAGAACATATGAAAGTTGGTGGTTCCTTTTAACATGAGACTTCAATATTCCAAGGTAAGAGGTTTTAGGTTGTAGTTAATATAGTATTTATAGGACTATTTCTCTCTATACCATTTGTATTTCATATACCTTTGACTATTGGATGTTCTTATAGGCACTATAGTATTGCCAGTGTAACAGTATAGCTTCCGTCCCCTTCCTCGCCCCTACCTGGGCTCGAACCAGGAACACATCGACAACAGCCACACTCAAAGCATCGTTACCCATCGCTCCACAAAAGCCGCGGCCCTTGCAGCGCAAGGGGAATAACTACTCCAAATCTAAAAGCGAGTGACGTTTGATATTAGCGCACATCCAGCTAACTAGCTAGCCATATCACATTGGTTACACCAGCCATTAGGCTGATAGGCTTGAAGTCATAAACAGCGCTGTGCTTGCGAAGAGCTGCTGGCAAAACGCACAAAAGTGCTGTTTGAATGAATGATTACGGGCCTGCTGCTGCTCAGTCAGACTGCTCTATCAAATCAGACTTAATTATAACATAATAACACACAGAAATACGAGCCTTTGCTCATTAATATGATAGAATCCGGAAACTATCATTTCGAAAACAAAACGTTTATTATTTCAGTGAAATACGGAACCGTTCGGTATTTTATCTAACGGGTGGCATCCCTAAGTCTAAATATTCTTGTTACATTGCACAACCTTCAATGTATGTCATAATTACGTAAAACTCTGGCAAATTAGTTTGCAATGAGCCAGGCAGCCCAAACTTGCATATACCCTGACTCTGCGTGCAATGAACGCAAGAGAAATGACACAATTTCACCTGGTTAATATTGCCTGCTACACTGGATTAGTAGTTATAACTAGTGATTATGATTGATTGTTTTTTATAAGATAAGTTTAATGCTAGCTAGCAATTTACCTTGGCTTCATCTGCATTCGCATAACAGGCAGATTACTCGTGGAGTGCAATGGTTAGAGCGTTGGACTTGTTAACTGTGCGGTTGCAAGATTGGAACCCCTGAGCTGACAAGGTGAAAATCTGTCGTTCTGCCCCTGAACAAGGCAGTTAACCCACAGTTCCTAGGCAGTCATTGCAGATAAGAATGTGTTCTTAACTGACTTGCCTAGTTAAATAAAAGGTATTAAAAAAATATTGTAAAAAATGTAAATAAAAATAATAATCGCCGCCCAAAAATACCGATTCCCGAGTGTTATGAAAACTTGAAATCGGCCCTAATTAATCGGCCATTCCGATTAATCGGTCGACCTCTAGTATCTTTAGTATCTAGAGTTTTCAAAACATTTTTTCAGGAGGGCATTGTGAAAAGGACTAATATACTGAACAAAAATATAAACACAACATGCAACAATTTTACTGAGTTACAGTTCATATTAAAGAGATCAGTCAATTCAAATAAACTCATTAGGCCCTAATCTATGGATTTCACATGACTGGGAAAACAGATATGCATCTGTTGGTCACAGATAGCTTAAAAAAAGGTAGCGGTGTGGATCAGAAAAACAGTCAGTATCTGGTGTGACCACCATTTTCCTCATGCAGCATGGCAAATCTCCTTCGCATAGAGTTGATCAGGCTGTTGATTGTTCCCTGTGGAATGTCCCACTCCTCTTCCATGGATGTGGGAAGTTGCTGGATATTTGTCGGGAACTGGAACTCGCTGTCGTACATGTTGATCCAGAGCATCCCAAACATGCTCAATATGTGACATGTCTGGCGAGTCTGCAGGCCATGGAAGAGCTATGACATTTTCAGCTTCGAGGAATTGTGTACAGATTCTTGCGACATAGGGCTGTGCATTATCATGCTGAAACATGAGGTGATGGCAGCAGATGAATGGCACGAGAATGGGCCTCAGGATCTTGTCACGGTATCTCTGTGCATTCAAATTGACATTGATCAAAGGCAATTGTGTTCGTTGTTTGTAGATCATGTCTGCCTATACCATAACCCATTGACAGTACTTTGGTTTGACTTTCATTGTTGCTGAAAAAACACACAATAAAGTGGTCAGGTCCCCCTTCATTCATTCTTTCCTGGAGCCGACTACTCCCACTTTATCATCTGATATAATCATATTATAACATATTCAGCATCCAGTAGCCTGGATTATGTTAAAATATGAAAATATTGTGATGAATTAAACATATTTGTTGTAAGAGATTAAATAAAATCCTAGACTCAAGGGTTTAAGGCCTCTGCCTCAGGATGAGATGTATTCTGAGATAAACTGTCCTTCTGGCCAATACGGTTCAAAGGACATACAGTACAGCTCTGGCGTGGATGTGTAACTGTGAGCATATTGACGCCACCTCTCAATCACTGTACCACAGTAAAGATCTTCCTGTGTAAATAATGAGCAGGGGACAAGTTAACCACCAATCAGAGGTTAGCATGGGGTTAGGCATGTTGCATGGGAGGAGGTGTTGATTTCTCCTGATAGAGTACTGGACAAATACAAACAAATGAAGCATGGCGTGGTGACTCACAGCTCTAATGAAGCAGTGTATTGACTAAATTCCCCCTCTGTCTGCGAGGCGTGCATCCCAGCTGCCCTTCTGAATACCAATTACTGTACCGATGGGCTGCTCTGTCACTCAGCCCAAATGCCAGTGAGCTGGTGTGTGTGTGAGTATGAGTGTGTGTGAGAGAGAGAGAGAGAGAGAGAGAGAGAGAGAGAGAGAGAGAGAGAGATGCTGTGGGTCAAAAGCTCAGAGGATGCAGAGAGGAAGGAACAGAATGTGTGAAGCTAGAGCTTTAGGTTTGCCATCTAACTGAATTCCTTTTCAGTTCCATTTTCATATCCTATCAAACCACCTATCCTCCGAAGATCTTGGAGCACTGTAATCTATTACGTGTCAGTGCTAGAGAACAAAATGCTGATGAACAAAGAGGCTCAAATTGCTACAGAACCTTTTTTTGCTTATATTTGGTGTGATGACGTGCTGACATAATTAGTCAGTAGCATAGTGAGAGGAGAAGATGACAAGCATTTGGCATCTACAGAATCATTGGTACATTGGATTGGCAAAGACTCTCATAATAGTACTGTACCTGAGGCTCAGACTGGGGACAACAATAACTGTTGTTCAATATTATAGCTCCTCTAATTCCCTCCGCACTGTTTTGTGGAAGGTCTTTGTTTGATTTCTCTCATCTTCGCCCCAAACAAAAATGAAGGAGCCGAATAAAGAGTGGGCAATATAAATAACGCTGAGCAGCCCAAGGGCAGGGCAGTACAAAGCCTAGTAAACAGCCATTGATTTGAGCAGGGCCAGGGCCGGTCCTCTCTCCGAGGAGGTGCCTCCGCTTCTACTGATGGACGGGCCTGACAGCAGCTCCTTCAGCAAACTCCTTTTATAAAAAATGTGATTAATATTTATCCAGCATTAGAGCCATCCTTAAGACTGAAACTAGACGGACTAGACAGTCCCCCCCAGTCAAGGAGTTATGGAAGAAGGGAAAACCAGCTGAAAGTCATTATTCTTTTTCAAGCCTTGAAGATTTATCGGAATCACAAGGCTGGAGAAAGGAATTTTAGGAATATTAGTTAATCCTCAATAAAAGCGTTATGCAAAGTCCTGACAGAATTACAGTACATAAAGGTAAATGTCTATGTCGTCAATTTCTTTGTGGGAGGTAGTATTTGCATTGTTTATCATATGCTCGATGTAGGGTTGAAAAGATTATACGTTTCTAGCAATTTTGCTCCCGAGTGGCACAGCTGTCTAACGCACTGCATCTCAGTGCTACCATCTCAGTGCTAAAGGCATCACTACAGACCCTGGTTCGATCCCGGGCTGTATCACAACCAGCTGTGATCGGGAGTCCCATAGGGCAGCGCACAACTGGCAAAGTATCATCTGATATAGGGGAGGATTTGGCCGGGGTAGGCCGTCATTGTAAATAAGAATTTGACTTGCCTAGTTAAATCAAATAAAAAAGGAGTAGCAGAACAACATTGAGTACAACTTTTTATCCGTACACAGCTTAAAGGTTAATCCAACCTCTGACCTATGCACCACTGAACTTTGACATACAGCGCTTTCAGAAAGTATTCAAACCCCTTGACTTGTTCCATATTTTATTGTGTTACAGCCTGAATTTAATGGATTCAATTGATATTTTGTGTCACTGGCCTACACATAACATGCCATAATGTTAAAGTGGAATTATGATTTTATACATTTTTACAAATTCATTACAAATGAAAAGCTGAAATGTCTTGAGTCAATACGTATTCAATCCATTTGTTATGGTAAGCCTAAATAGGAGTAAACATTTGCTTAATAAGTCACATGGACTGTGTGCAATAATGTTTTATTTTACCTTTATTTACCTAGGCAAGTCAGTTACATACAAATTCTTATTTTCAATGATGGCCTAGGAACAGTGGGTTAATTGCCTGTTCAGGGGCTGAACAACAGAATTGTACCTTGTCAGCCTGGGGATTTGAACTTGCAACCTTCCGGTTACTAGTCCAACGCTCTAACCACTAGACTTCCACTAGATGACTACCTCATCTATCGACCCCACACATGTCTGTAAGGTCCCTGAGTTGAACAGTGAATTTCAAATTCAGATTCAACCACAAAGACCAGGGAGCTTTTCTAATGCCTCACAAAGAAGGGTACCTACTGTATTGGTAGATGGGTAAAAAAAAAGCAGACATTGAATATACCTTTGAGCATGGTGAAGTTATTAACTACACTTTGGATGGTGTATCAATACACCCAGTCGCTACAACGATACAGACGTCCTTCCTAACTCAGTTGTCGGAGAGGAAGGAAACCACTCAGGGATTTCACCATGAGGCCAATGGTGACTTTAAAACAGTTACAGAGTCCACAACTAAGAGGTTTTAATGTCCCCTGTTTTGGGGAACTGCTTGGTTCTGGTACTGGTTCCGACCAACATTTTCACTTTTAAATCGATCTGTGGACACCATAGATCAAAACGGCTTGCATTGAGCGTTAGCCCTGATTCTCACAGACGCAGGAGTATGTCTCTTTTGCCTGTGTGAAGCAGGATGTGAAATCTGTCACCACTAGAATCTGGAATGTCCCTCCTACCATTTCATTGGCTCTTCAGACTTTCCATCAACTCCTGACTGAACCCTACGTCACAGCCACAAACAATGCATAAGCCTTGACTCATTACATCGTAGCGCAGCGTGGTTTTGTCGCTGTAGCACCTTCAGAGATCGATTTAGAGCCAGTAGTCTAATATGAGCCACGATTAATATGAGATGAAAGGTGAGTTCCTAATGAGTTCATGAAGCCACACTAGAGCTCTGTGAGAAGTTCACAGCGGTGGGGGCAGACGTTTTGAACAAGAGAGACCTTTAGAAAATATGCACATTTTCTCTAACTCTAGACATACAAATATGTATTTTACAGTTATAAGGAAGGTGAAATCTCATAGTTTATAATTTGATTATACTATATTTAGAAAGCATATATGTCATTTCAAGCCTTAGTCATACAGTTTTGTAGAATAGGAAATACATCATAAAATATTTCATATTTTCATATTTTTATCATATTTGTACTGGATACTTGAGCTTGTGTCCTCAAAATTGACTGCAGCAATTTATAACTTTTTCTACCAGAAAGGTGAGATTTTAACCTTTCTTGGAGTATGCAGCATTACTAGTTATTGTTTATGGCCCTCTCATAATAAATCATTACTTTGGAGGATTAAGTAGATTACATTTCCGGTTACATTTTGTTACATTTAACTGGTTAATGGCTGTGATAGGAGAAAACTGAGGACGGATTGTGTAGTTACTCCACAATACTAACCTAATAGACAGAGTGAAAAGAAGGAAACCTGGACAGAATAAACAATTTGCAATAAGGCACTAAATTAAAACTGCAAACATGTGGCAAAGAAATTACCTTTATGTCCTGAATACAATGCGTTATGTTTGAGGCAAATCCAACACAACACATCACTAAGTACCCCTCTTGATATTTTCAAGCATAGTGGTGGCTGCATCATGTTATGGGTATACTTGTCATCAGCAAGGATGGGGAGTTTTTTAGGATAAAAAGAAATGGAATAGATCTAAGCACAGGCAAAAACCTAGAGGTAAAGCTGGTGCAGTATGTTTTCCAACAGACACTGGGAGACAAATTCAACAGTCAGCACGACAATAACTTAAAACACAAGGCCAAATATACACTGGAGTTGCTTACCAATACGAAATTGAATGTTCCTGAGTGGCTTAGTTACAGTTTTGACTTAAATCGTCTTGAAATATATATTTTTTAAGAATAATGTGCAAATATTGTACAATCCAGGTGTGCAAAGCTCTTAGAGACTTACCCAGAAAGACTCACAGCTGTAATCGCTGCCAAAGGTGATTCTAACATGCATTGACTCAGGGGTGTGAATACTTATGTGAACAAAATGTGGAAAAAGTCAAGGGGTCTGAATACTTTCCGAATGCACCGTATCAATACAACATGTAATTGAGGAAACACTGAGAGACTGGAGAGTATGGTCATTTACTGAGAGGTTGACCTGAGAGGTTAACCAAAATGTTGAGGTGTCTGATTGTGAGAGACAGGACATAACAACAGCCATACCTTTGAAAACTTGGGCCCTATCAAAATAGAAACGTAAAACATTGCTGTTTTCTTTTTGTTTGAATGCAAGGAGGAACTTTTCTGATGACACAAGTCATTAATGGCTGGCAGAACGACTCCTCCCCCATCACAGCTCTAGTGCATTAAACTGGAGGCTCCATTTTCAAGGGGGGGGACGACGACGACGACGACACAAAAACCTCCTGCCAATCCTCTCTGAATGCATGCCCCTACAACAACAGCACTAGGGCCTCTTTACAGAAAGACCTCTGACGGACAGCCTGACATTCTGCAACAGCCCAGAATGCCAACATGCACTCAGACTACAATAGCAACACCTTCTCCCTAAATATCATTGTGAATCAAAGCCAATAGTCACATATTTGTTAATAATAGAAACGTGCAAGAGTCCTCAGCTAAGAGACATTGGTAATAGGTTATTTAGCAAATAAGGATGGAGCTGAGAGAAAAATCTAAAGGTACAGATGTAACAACTGTCTTCACTGCTTCTAACTCTCTAATGCCTTAGGGAATCTACAAAATGTTAGTTCTTTAAGAGTGTGTGTGCCATATTTATGCCTTATTAATATATACTGAGTATACAAAACATTAAAAGGGATAATCCACCCCAGAAATAAAAATCATGAAACTCCAGTCGATTTGGTGAAAGCCTATGTTCTGCCAGTGGGTAAAATAAATCCCTATGATTTAACTTCCAAGTCAGTGGTCGCCATCTGGTCGATTGACTGGTCGATCTTCCAGGCATTCCTAGTCGATCACCAAACATTTCTGGAGAAAAGCTAAAGATAAAGGGGCCAACAGTAGGTGCAAAAACTGGTCAGTCTCACAGCAGGAAAAGAAGGAGAGAACAGGGACCGTGAGAGGCAGACCCTCTGCTGCCCTTCCTCCCTCCACTGAGATTAATGCTGTGTTCAAAACATCTGGGAACTCCTATATATCTAACTTCAAACCACAGTGCGTTCAAGGCAACTGGGAAATCGGAAATAAAAACGAGATCCAACTGGGAATAATAGATTTGAACGGTAATCCAACTCGGAATTCCAAGTCGGACACTCAGGCATCTTTCTAGAGGGCAGACTTTTCAAACTGAATATCACCAACGTCATGATTTGACCTCGTTTTTTTTTCTGAGTTCCCACCATATGTACAAAATTTGTGGATTTGGCCATTTCAGCCAAACCCATGGCTGACAGGTGTATAAAATCGTGCACACAGCCATGCAATCTTCATAGACAACCATTGGCAGTAGAATGGCCTTATTGAAGAGCTCAATGACTTTCAAAGTGTCACCGTCATAGGATGCCATCTTTCCAATAAGTCAGTCCGTCAAATTTCTGCTCTGGTCCACTGTAAGTGCTGTTATTGTGAAGTGGAAACGTCTAGGAGCAACAACGGCTCAGTCGCGAAGTAGTAGGCCACACAAGCTCACAGTCAATTTGCTTACCGCCCCAATACAGACGATGCAATCGCCATCACACTGCACACTGCCATCTGGACAAGAGGAATACCTATGTAAGAATGCTGTTCATTGACTATAGCTCAGCATTCAACACCATAGTACCCTCCAAGCTCATCATTAAGCCCAGGGCCCTAGTGTCTGAACCCTGCACTGTGCAACTAGGTCCTGGACTTCCTGACGGGCCGCCCCAGGTGATGAAGGTAGAAAACATCACCTTCACTTCGATGATCCTCAACACAGTGGCCCCACAAGGGTGCATGCTCAGCCCCCTCCTGTACTCCCTGTTCACCCATGGCTGTGTGGCCACGCATGCCTCCAACTCAATCATCAAGTTTGCAGATGCCACAATAGTAGTAGGCCTGATTACAAACAACGATGAGACAGCCTACTGGGAGGAAGTGAGGCCCCTGGGAGTGTGGTGTCAGGAAAATAACCTCTCACTCAACGTCAACAAAACAAAGGAGATGATCGTGGACTTCAGGAAACAGCAGAGGGAGCAACCCCCTATCCACATCGACGGGACCACAGTGGAGAATGTGGAAAGCTTCAAGTTCCTCGGCGTACACATCACTGACAAACTGAAATTGTCCACCCACGCAGACAGTGTATTCAACATCAGGAGGCTGACAAAATTTGGTTTGGCACCTAAAACCCTCACAAACTTTTACAGATGCACAATTGAGAGCATCCTGTCAGGCTGTATCACCGCCTGGTACGGCAACTGCACTGCCCGCAACCGCAGGGCTCTCCAGAGGGTGGTGCGGTTTGCCCAATGCATCACCGGAGGAAAACTGCCTGCCCTCCAGGACACCTACAGCACCCAATGTCACAGGAAGGCCAAAAAGATCATCAAGGACAACAACCACCCAAGCCACTGCCTGTTCACTACGCTATCATGGGACGGAGAGACTGAAAAACAGCTTCTATCTCAAGGCCATCAGACTGTTAAATAGCTATCACTAGCACCTTAAGAAGCTGCTGGCCTATAGACTTGAAATCACTGGCCACTTTAATAATGGAACACTAGTCACTTTAATAATGTTTACATATTTTGCATTACTCATCTCATATGTATATGCTGTATTCTATTTTATTCTACTATATCTTAGTCTATGCCGCTCTGACATTGCTTATCCAAATATTTATATAATCTTAATTCCATTCCTGTACCTTAGTGTGTAATTGTTAATATTACTTGTTAGATATTACTGCACTGTTGGCGCTAGAAACACAAGCACTTCGTTACACCCGCAATAACATCTGCTAAACATGTGTATGTGACCAATAACATTTGATTTGATTTGACAGAGTGGGACCGCCGAGTGCTGGAGCGTGTAAAAATCGTCTATCTTCGGCTGCAACACTCACTACCAAGTTCCAATCTGCCTCTGGAAGAAACGTCAACACAATAACTGTTCGTCTTCAGCTTCATGAAATGGGTTTCTATGGCTGAGCAGCCGCACACAATCCTAAGAGATCACCATGCGCAATGCCAAGCGTCGGCTGGAGTGGTGTAAAGCTCGCCGCCATTGGACTCTGGAGCAGTGGAAACGAGTTATCTGAAGTGATGAATCACGCTTCACCATCTGGCAGACGAATCTGGGTTTGGTGGATGCCAGGAGAACACTACCTGCCCCAATGCATAGTGCCAACTGTAAAGTTTGGTGGAGGAGGAAAAATGGTCTTAGTTCCAGTGAAGGAAAATCTTAATGCTACAGCTTACAATGACATTCTAGGCTATTCTGTGCTTCCAATTTTGTGGCAACAGTTTGGGGAAGGCCCTTTCCTGTTTCAGCATAACAATGACCCCATACACAAAGCGAGGTCCATACAAAAATGGTTTGTTGAGATCAGTGTGGAAGAACTTGACTGGCCTGCACAGAGCCCTGACCTCAAACCCATCAAACACCTTTGGGATAAATTGGAAAGCCGATTGCGAGCCAGTCCTAATCGCCCAACATCAGTGCACGACCTCACTAATGCTCTTGTGGCTGAATGGAAGCAAGTCCCAGCAGCAAGTTGAAAAATATATGGCAAATAGAAACTGGGTGGTCTTCATAGATAGATGGGAGGGGTTGAGCGTGGCTGAAGGACTAAAAACAAACAAAAGATAACTCATGTAAAATATACTGTGTCCGTAAAATGTATAGAGTTTCAAGTGTTAATGTCACATGCACAAACAAGTACATATAATATGTATAAGCTGGAAGTAGAAGTGTTGTTGTCCATTCGTTTACTCCAATTAGGGGAGGGGTGGCAAGGTTAGGGGAAAATAATAAAGGAAAAATATATTTATATACAGCCCACTCATTCAAGGGTTTTTCTTTATTTGTACAATTTTCTACATTGAAGAATAATAGTGAAGACATCAAAACTATGAAATAACACATACGGAATCATGTAGCAACCAAAAAGTGTTTTGAGATATTTGAGATTCTTCAAAGTAGCCACAAAGTAGCCACCCTTTGCCTTGATGACAGCTTTGCACTCTTGGCATTCTGTCAGCCTGTTTTGAGACCCGCATTTTTTTGGGGGGGGGATTTGCCTGTTTTGCATGTTATTTTTCATTAATACGTGCTACATATCAGGGCCTCCCGGGTGGCGCAGTGGTTAAGGGTGTACTGCAGCGCCAGCTGTGCCATCAGAGTCCCTGGGTTCGCGCCCAAGCTCTGTCGTAACCGGCCGCGACCGGGAGGTCTGTGGGGCGATGCACAATTGGCCTAGCGTCGTCCGGGTTAGGGAGGGATTGGTCGGTAGGGATCTCCTTGTCTCATCGTGCACCACTGTGGCGGGCCGGGTGCAGTGCGCGCTAGCCAAGGTTGCCAGGTGCATGGTGTAGCCTCTGACACATTGGTGCGGCTGGCTTCGGGGTTGGATGCGCGCTGTACCCAGGGACTCTGATGGCACAGCTGGCGCTGGGTTGTGTATCGGAGGACGCATGACATTCAGCCTTCGTCTCTCCCGAGCCCGTATGAGACAAGATAGTAGCTGATACCACGAAATTGGGGAGAAAAAAAGGCTAAAAAGGCTATAACCAGAATAGAAAGAGGAATGGGAGACCCCGGTGCACAACTGAGCAAGAGGACAAGTACATTAGAGTGTCTAGTTTGAGAAACAGACGCCTCACAAGTCCTCAACTGGCAGCTTCATTAAATAGTACCCGCAAAACACCAGTCTCAACGTCAACAGTGAACAGGCAAATCCAGGATGCTGGCCTTCAAGGCAGAGTTGCTCTGGCTCTGGCTCTGGCTCTGTCTCTGCTCTAGAAGGTCAGCATCCCGGAGTCTCCTCTTCACTGTTGATGTTGAGACTGGTGTTTTACGGGTACTTGTTGAGGATGACAACGAACCATCCTCAACAAGGTTGGAAAGTGACAGTGAAGATGAGGCCTCAGAGTCTGATGTTCAAGAGGTGGGCATTGAGGAGGTCCAGGGAGAAGACATGGCAGCCTGAGAGGAAGACAACCAAAGACAACCAAAGCTTTAGTTTCTAGACTATCATTCACAGATGTATGTTGAAAATGTTTTTGGGAGATGCGATGAATCATTGGGGATCATTCAATATTCCCTTCTTTGTTGTTCAGTGAAATCATCCCATGCAAAGAGTCAACTCATTTAATTAAAGTTCAATTCGTAAATTGTAAAAACTCAATTGTTTTTAAAAATGTATATTGGAAGGATTTAATACTTTTTTAATTGTGTCTACTTATGATCATGTAAAAGGTTTATGTTTCTGTCTCCATATGATATGGTAAATATATGCTATGCAAAAAACATCTACATTTAAATGGTATTAATATTACTTTGCATGTATTTCCATTAATTCACATATACAGTGGGGCAAAAAAGTATTTAGTCAGCCACCAATTGTGCAAGTTCTCCCACTTAAAAAGATGAGAGAGGCCTGTAATTTTCATCATAGGTACACTTCAACTATGACAGACAAATTGAGATTTTTTTTCTCCAGAAAATCACATTGTATGATTTTTAATACATTTATTTGCAAATTATGGTGGAAAATAAGTATTTGGTCACCTACAAACAAGCAAGATTTCTGGCTCTCACAGACCTGTAACTTCTTTAAGAGGCTCCTCTGTCCTCCACTCGTTACCTGTATTAATGGCACCTGTTTGAACTTGTTATCAGTATAAAAGACACCTGTCCACAACCTCAAACAGTCACACTCCAAACTCCACTATGGCCAAGACCAAAGAGCTGTCAAAGGACACCAGAAACAAAATTGTAGACCTGCACCAGGCTGGGAAGACTGAATCTGCAATAGGTAAGCAGCTTGGTTTGAAGAAATCAACTGTGGGAGCAATTATTAGGAAATGGAAGACATACAAGACCACTGATAATCTCCCTCGATCTGGGGCTCCACGCAAGATCTCACCCCGTGGGGTCAAAATGATCACAAGAACGGTGTGCAAAAATCCCAGAACCACACGGGGGGACCTAGTGAATGACCTGCAGAGAGCTGGGACCAAAGTAACAAACAGTAACGCCGCCAGGGACTCAAATCCTGCAGTGCCAGACGTCTCCCCCTGCTTAAGCCAGTACATGTCCAGGCCCGTCTGAAGTTTGCTAGAGAGCATTTGGATGATCCAGAAGAAGATTGGGAGAATGTCATATGGTCAGATGAAACCAAAATATAACTTTTTGGTAAAAACTCAACTTGTCGTGTTTGGAGGACAAAGAATGCTGAGTTGCATCCAAAGAACACCATACCTACTGTGAAGCATGGGGGTGGAAACATCATGCTTTGGGGCTGTTTTTCTGCAAAGGGACCAGGATGACTGATCCGTGTAAAGGAAAGAATGAATGGGGCCATGTATCGTGAGATTTTGAGTGAAAACCTCCTTCCATCAGCAAGGGCATTGAAGATGAAACGTGGCTGGGTCTTTCAGCATGACAATGATCCCAAACACACCACCCGGGCAACGAAGGAGTGGTTTCGTAAGAAGCATTTCAAGGTCCTGGAGTGGCCTAGCCAGTCTCCAGATCTCAACCCCTTAGAAAATCTTTGGAGGGAGTTGAAAGTCTGTGTTGCCCAGCAACAGCCCCAACACATCACTGCTCTAGAGAAGATCTGCATGGAGGAATGGGCCAAAATACCAGCAACAGTGTCTGAAAACCTTGTGAAGACTTACAGAAAATGTTTGACCTCTGTCATTGCCAACAAAGGGTATATAACAAAGTACTGAGATAAACTTTTGTTATTGACCAAATACTTATTTTCCACCATAATTTGCAAATAAATTAATAAAAAATCCTACAATGTGATTTTCTGGATTTTTTTTCTCATTTTGTCTGTCATAGTTGAAGTGTACCTATGATGTACCTAGGCCTCTCTTATCTTTTTAAGTAGGATAACTTGCACAATTGGTGGCTGACTAAATACTTATTTGCCCCACTGTATACCCGTTAATTTCCATATATTCCCGTTAATTCTCACAGAAGGTTTCCACCTCTGAATATTCCCCAAAGTGTGCAACCCTAATAAGGCAGCTACAAAATGCAGGTGTTCCAGCCTAGCTCAGTACTTTCTGTGGTGGTGGGGCAAGCCAGCAGAAGATACGGAGCGTTGCCCCGTGATTGGCTCAGTGTTCTGTCACTCATGGGAACACTACGTCACCGCCAAGTCTAACGGTAGAGATCGAAAATTCAAGCCCCTTGGGTGCTGCCATAGAGTTACATTAGAAGTGCTCATCCAAGAAGGCTCAAGGTCATTGGCCACAGATAAAATGAAGTCAAATCACGTTATATCTACAGTAGCTTTGATTGGACTATGAACATCATACTTTCAAAATCTTAGCTAGCAGTCATCATCATGAATCAATTTGACAATCTGCTGGCAAATCCTTTTAAATCCTTGTCATTTGAAGATAAATAATTATAGATAAAACGTATCGGTGCTCATCGGCCATTGGACATAAACATTACACAACAAGGTGGAAATCGCAAATTCAGCAATGAGTGGTTTGGAAGGAATCAGTGGATAACTGCAAGCATTGCAAAGCAATCATTAGCCTGCTATTCAGTGGAGTGGATGTGTGGTCCAAGTCTACGTTTAATGGTCTCTTTTCTTAGTTTAAAATGATATACATTCAACATTGGCCTTGCTGTCAATGAAGCATGATTTGTGCCTCGCTCAAAACAATTGCTAACTCAGAATTACAAAATCTGACTTTACTGAGTTCAAGACAACTGGAAACTCGGGAAAAACGAGCTACAACTGGGAAAATGTTTGAAAACGTTTTGAACCTTCATCCAACTCGGAATTGTAAATCGGGATCTCAGGCCTCTTTCTAGAGCTACGACCTGAAGATCAATGACGTCATCATGATTGAACTTTTTTTGGAGTTCCCAGTTGTCTTAAAAGAACCATAAATCCAGAGAATGCCAGACTTTGATGACAAAGTTTGATGACAAAATTTGCCCACGAAGGACCGCTGCGCCACCTTCCTGTTCAAGTGATCACAGCACAACAAGGTGAGTCCAAAAATGTTCTGTATGCTGCTGCATAAATGATGTTATATGCCAAGGAGATATGTATACTGTAGTTAAGAAAGTAATACTAAGTGTATGTTGTGTAGTAAGCTGTTAGTAGCCCATGTGCCTCACCCTAATAATTTAGTATATTTTCACCTCTTAATTTCGCCTACTGTTCTGACTTGGTGGTGCACATGTAGCCTATAACCTGTTTTTGAGAAATGTAATCATCACATACTGTAAGAACTTTAATTGTCTGCTTATATGCCCCCTTTATTTATCCTATGGTTCTGACTTGGTGTACAGGGAGAACACTGTAAGAACGGCCCATGTTCTGAATTCTGTCGTATGTACATTTCAAAAGTGCTGAACAAATAGTTATACTGACTAGGTACGTCCAAGCTTGTTCATTAATGTCTTAATCGTAATTCGGATTGCATCTTATCCGCCCTTATTACATATTTTGTACATCTCAATTGTCAGTAGAAACCACATTTGTTTAAGCAAGGCAGTAAATTAGGCTGAAAGGCAGTAAATGAGGCTGAATTAACTGTTTCGCTGCCAGACAAGGCTCTGCTGATAGCCAGGTGTAGCAGTGGTAAGGTGTTGGGACTGCTGTTGGGACAGCTTTAGGTAGGCTCAAACAGTTTGTGGGCCACTGTTTGTCACCGTTATAGTGTAATTAATGTATTGTTTAGTGTTGTGTTGTGTAGTGGCTTTGCTGGCATGCATCCCACATTATAATTTGTTTGCTCCACCAAGATTGACGTGCTAAAATCGCCATTGGTTAACTCCAATGCTTCCCACAGTTGTGTTAAGTTGGCTGGATGTTCTTTGGGTGGTGGACCATTCTTGATACACACTGTGACAAAAACCCGTTGCAGTTCTTGACACAAACTGCTATGCCTGGCACCTACTAGCATACATTGTTCAAAGGCACTTAAATCTTGTGTCTTTCCCATTCACCCTCTGAATGGCACTCATACACAATCCATGTCTCAAGGCTTAAAAATAGTTATTTAACCTGTCTCCTCCCCTTCATCTACTGTTTGAAGTGGATATAACAAGTGACATAAATAAGGGCTCATAGCTTTTACCTGGATTCACCTGGTCAATCTATGTCATGGAAAGAGCAGGTGCTCTTAATGTTTTGTATACTCATTGTATAATACCATATGCAAAAGTCTCACAGAGGATATTTTTCAATAAAGAAATACAGCAAGTGATTCCTTCATGATTGGACATAGAGAGACAAACCAGAGTCATCCAGGACCACAGCAGTGGGGTTGGTGTTTGTATCTGCCTGCCAGTGAGGAGGATAGAGGTTAGAAACATTGTGAATGTTACAGGCCCAGCATGGGCAGCTAAAGATCTCAGCACTCTGCTCTGCTCTAATGTCTGTCTGTCTGTCCCACTAGAGAGGAAGCTCAGTTCAGACTTTTTCCCTGCGGTCATGAAAGTAATCAAAAAGGGCTGAGCCACCCATCTCACGGGGTCGTTACCTTTCTGTTAATTACAGCATGCTACCTCAACTCCCTCCGATGCCGAGCAGCGCCACAGTCACCGCAACAATGCAGTACTGAGCCGAGGGGGTTATCTCTGAGTGAATTAATGAATGACTGACAACCAGGCACAAAAACATTTGCCCACTATTCAACAGGTTAAATCGTATGAAAATGTGTCTGTTCATGTTCTGTATGGTCATTTTAACTGGTGGGAAATACCGGTTTATACCATACATACCGGCTCCTATATAGAAGACTGAAATGTGTTAATCAGTGTGACGTCTACCCAGGTATTGGTACAACCTTTCACCCAACCTCCCAGGCAGCCTCGCTCCTCCCCCTCTGGCACTACTTTCAGATAAACACAATGCAGTGCTGTGTGCAGCCCAGCCTTCAAGGACCTGCTCTCTCTGTTCTCTCTGAGAACATTGGGCTGCTGAAGTAAGGAAGACAAAAACCCATAGAACGGAGGCACAGAGGACTACATTAAGTGGATTGTTGTTGTCTCACCCTGAACATGCCTAATCCTATTCACTTTCAAACATAATAGGCAAAATGGGATGGGTAAAAAACAGCATGTTTCTTCAAAACTACTTTAGTACCTTATAACATCAATGGAGCGACATGGGGCTGGACAACCAAACAACACATTGGGACAGTAAAGGAAACGTACTAGGTCTGGCACTGGGATGGGTAGCTCTTAGCAGGAACCCTGCTTGAGTTGATATACAGACCTGATCAAATTAAAGGATTTTCAGTGCCTATTATTGGGGACACTCTGGGCTAAATTAAGAGGGTGTATTTCGTCCTCTTATCTACTGTATTTTCAAAAACATGAAACCCCAAAAAATTACCTTCAACTTCAAATTAACACTTGTGCATAATTAAGCCTGATAAACAATTCCCCAGCCCTTTCACAAGGGAATGTTGTTGAGTTAAACTCTGCCTCTTAGGGACAACCACCTGTGAAGGATAGCTTTAACCAGGCATTATTCTGGAAAGATGGTGAATCATTTAGTTGTGCTATCCCTGCAATTTGGCAGAGAGCTCCATATATGTTATTGCCATCCATGTGAGAAGTAGGATCGAGATGTAATCTTACAATGATAATAATACTGTAATAACAATAATGTTGAGACAATTTTTATTTGCTTGTCCTTTTTGTAAACACTAAGAGTGCATTTATGCGAGTGCGACAGGTCTGACCTTATGTCACATACAAATATGAACAGAAATTGAACACAGCATCTAACCACAGGGAAAGAAGAAAAGCTGGGAACTCCATGCTGAAAATAAATGAATCTGGGAGCAGAGAGCAATGGTCGATTTCATGCCAAGGGGAGCACATTATTCAGTGAAATGTTCAAGTTTAAGCATCTTGTTTATTGAACTAAGCACTGCCAAATACTGCAAAGGTTGTCCAGGACCTGGACTGACAATTCTCATATTGCCTGTGTGTTGTATGTCTGTGTGTTTTGGGGGATGGGATATGGGGTGCAGTTTGCTGGTACCTCTAATGCTCCAATGTAGGGTATCACTTTTTTTCTTAATAAGGAATGTTGTCTTTCAATGCATTTTATGACAATTGCTTTTCTGCACAGTTTAAAAGTGAAGTAACTGTATACAATTAAATACATTCTTAAATATACAAACACAACAGATGAATGTTGATTTAACGTGATACATGAAATACCCTCCCCCCTTTTCTCTCGAATGCAGCCGAAGAAATTGTAGGCTATTTGACGTTGCATATTCTTTATGCAAGTGTGTTGCCCTGAACTGAGAACCATATTCGTCATTGTACAACATTTAACTTACCTCTCTTTTCACACGGGCTGCGCTTTTCCCGTCGTCATCATTCCATTTACAGTTATTTATTTGACAGATGGAAACTGTATCTTCTCCTCAATGCAGCGAGTGCGACCTCACCATGTTTTTCCCAAGCCCGGACTCCCTGTATCAGCAGGTGGACGCGCCTCCCTATGATGGAGACAGCGTGCCTTTGCCCCCCTACCACTCCATTTTATTGTACACTCTTCTTCGTAATCCAGCAAACAAAAAAATATATTGGCCATTCCATGTGTCGTGTACATTATGTTATATAAAAGAGCGCCATGTTCGTGTTCGTTTCCTATGACGCACCCTGGATCAATGTACACCGAAACTGGATGATGCTATTGTTATGTCCTATCTTTTTTTCCACAGATGCACCCCGTCCCTGACAACGACGGTAGGCTCGTGCCAGTTTGCTCCCCCTCTTTTGCGACGTGCCATAAAGAGCGCGCCCACAAATTTCACTCGGGACCGCGCTTCTCCATGCCCAGTTTAACAGGTGCAGTTTGGTTCTCAAGGAAATTAGCTATTACAATGCCATCACTCGAGTTGACACTTTAATTGACAAGCAGAGCTCTCTTCTCTTACAATTTATATTTAGCTAAACCGGAGCCTAATTTTGGGGCTTTATAAATTGGATGGATTATATGCTGAACAAAAATATAAATGCAATAAGCAACAATTTCAAATATTTTACTGAGTTACAGTTCATATAAGGAAATCAGTCAATATAAATACATTCATTAGGCCCTAATCTATGTATTTCACATGACTGGGAATACAGATATGCATCTGTTGGCCACAGATACCTTAAAAAAAGGTAGGGGCACAGATCAGCAAACCAGTCAGTTTCTGGTGTGACCACCACTTGCCTCATGCAACGCGACATGTCGTTCGCATAGAGTTGATCAGGCTGTTGATTGTGGCCTGTGGAATGTTGTCCCACTCCTCTTCAATCAGTTTGCAAAGTTGCTGGATATTGGTGGGAACTGGAACACGCTGTCGATCCAGAGCATCCCAAAATGCTCAATGGGTGACATGTCTGGTGAATATGCAGGCCATGAAAGAATTGTGCCATTCTCAGCTTCCAGGAATTGTGTACAGATCCTTTTTATTTTTTATTTTAATTCACCTTTATTTAACCAGGTAGGCAAGTTGAGAACAAGTTCTAATTTACAATTGCGACCTGGCCAAGATAAAGCAAAGCAGTTCGACACATACAACAACACAGAGTTACACATGGAGTAAAACAAACATACAGTCAATAATACAGTAGAAAAATAAGTCTATATACAATGTGAGCAAATGAGGTGAGATAAGGGAGGTAAAGGCAAAAAAAGGCCATGGTGGCAATGTAAAAACAATATAGCAAGTAAATAGAAATAATGGGGTGCAAAGGAGCAAAATAAATAAATAAAGTAGGGAAAGAGGTAGTTGTTTGGGCTAAATTATAGATGGGCTATCTACAGGTGCAGTAATCTGTGAGCTGCTCTGACAGGTGGTGCTTAAAGCTAGTGAGGGAGATAAGTGTTTCCAGTTTCAGAGATTTTTGTAGATCGTTCCAGTCATTGGCAGCAGAGAACTGGAAGGAGAGGCGGCCAAAGGAAGAATTGGTTTTGGGTTGACCAGAGAGATATACCTGCTGGAGCGCGAGCTGAGATAAGGGGGGACTTTACCTAGCAGGGTCTTGTAGATGACCTGGAGCCAGTGGGTTTGGCGACGAGTATGAAGCGAGGGCCAGCCATCGAGAGTGTACAGGTCGCATATGTGGCTTTGGTGACAAAACGGATGGCACTGTGATAGACTGCATCCAATTTATTGAGTAGGGTATTGGATGCTATTTTGTAAATGACATTGCCGAAGTCGAGGATTTGTAGGACGGTCAGTTTTACAAGGGTATGTTTGGCAGCATGCGTGAAGGATGCTTTGTTGCGAAATAGGAAGCCAATTCTAGATTTAACTTTGGATTGGATATGTTTGATGTGAGTCTGGAAGGAGAGTTTACAGTCTAACCAGACACCTAGGTATTTGTAGTTGTCCACATATTCTAAGTCAGAGCCGTCCAGAGTAGTCATGTTGGACAGGCGGGCAGGTGCAGGCAGCGATCGGTTGAAGAGCATGCATTTAGTTTTACTTGTATTTAAGAGCAATTGGAGGCATTGAAGCTCGCCTGGAGGGTTGTTAACACAGTGTCCAAAGAAGGGCCAGAAGTATACAAAATGGTGTCGTCTGCATAGAGGTGGATCACAGACTCACCAGCAGCAAGAGCGACATCAGTGATGTATACAGAGAAGAGAGTCGGTCCAAGAATTGAAACCTGTGGCACCCCCATAGAGACTGCCAGAGTCCCGGACAACAGGCCCTCCGATTTGACACACTGAACTCTATCAGAGAAGTAGTTGGTGAACCAGGCGAGGCAATCATTTGAGAAACCAAGGCTGTCGAGTCTGCCGATGAGGATGTGGTGATTGACAGAGTTGAAGCCTTGGCCAGGTCAATGAATACGGCTGCACAGTATTGTTTCTTATCAATGGCGGTTAAGATAACGTTTAGGACCTTGAGCGTGGCTGAGGTGCACCCATGACCAGCTCTGAAATCAGATTGCATAGCGGAGAAGGTATGGTGGGATTCGACATGGTCGATAATCTGATTGTTTACTTGGCTTTCGAAGAGGGTAGGATAGGGGCAGGGTAGGATAGATATAGGTCTGTAGCAGTTTGGGTCAAGAGTGTCCTCCCCTTTGAAGAGGGGGATGACCGCAGCTGCTTTCCAATCTTTGGGAATCTCAGACAACACGAAAGAGACGTTGAACAGGGGGGTGGCAACAATTTCGGCAGATCATTTTAGAAAGAAAGGGTCCAGATTGTCAAGCCCGGCTGATTTGTAGTGGTCCAGATTTTGCAGCTCTTTCAGAACATCAGCTGACTGGATTTGGGAGAAGGAGAAATGGGGAAGGCTTGGGCGAGTTGCTGTGGGGGGTGCAGTGCTGTTGACCGGGGTAGGGGTAGCCAGGTGGAAAGCATGGCCAGCCGTAGAAAAATGCTTATTGAAATTCTCAATTATAGTGGATTTATCTGTGGTGACAGTGTTTCCTATCTTCAGTGCAGTGGGCAGCTGGGAGGAGGTGTTCTTATTCTCCATGGACTTTACAGTGTCCCAGAACTGTTTTGAGTTTGTGTTGCAGGAAGCAAATTTATGCTTGAAAAAGCTAACCTTGGCTTTTCTAACTGCCTGTGTATATTGGTTTCTAGCTTCCCTGAAAAGTTGCATATCACGGGGGCTGTTCGATGCTAATGCAGAGCGCCATAGGATGTTTTTGTGTTGGTTAAGGGCAGTCAGGTCTGGAGAGAACCAAGGGCTATATTTGTTTCTGGTTCTAAATTTCTTGAATGGGGCATGCTTATTTAAGATGGTGAGGAAGGCATTTTAAAAAAATAACCAGGCATCTTCTACTGACAGGATGAGATCAATATCCTTCCAGGATACCCCAGCCAGGTCGATTAGAAAGGCCTATTCGCTGAAGTGTTTCAGGGAGCGTTTGACAGTGATGAGTGGAGGTCGTTTGACCGCTGACCCATTACGGATGCAGGCAATGAGGCAGTGATTGCTGAGAACTTGGTTGAAGACAGCAGAGGTGTATTTAGAGGGCAAGTTGGTCAGGATGATATCTAAGAGGGTGCCCGTGTTTACGGCTTTGGGGTGGTACCTGGTAGGTTCATTGATAATTTGTGTGAGATTGAGGGCATCAAGCTTAGATTGTAGGATGGCTGGGGTGTTAAGCATGTTCCAGTTTAGGTCGCCTAGCAGCACGAGCTCTGAAGATAGATGGGGGCAGAGGGTGGTCTATAGCAGGCGGCAACTGTGAGAGACTTGTTTTTAGAGAGGTGGATTTTTAAAAGTAGAAGTTCAAATTGTTTGGGTACAGACCTGGATAGTAGGACAGAACTCTGCAGGCTATCTTTGCAGTAGATTGCAACACCACCCCCTTGCGACATGAGAGGACAGTTAGGACAGTTAGTGTTTTCTAATGCCTCGCAAAGAAGCGCACTTATTTGTAGATGGGTAAAAATAAAAAAGCAGACATTGAATATCCTTTTGAGCATGATGTTATTAGTTACACTTTGGAAGGTGTATCAATACACCCAGTGACTACAAAGATACAGGTGTCCTTCCTTACTCAGTTGCCGGAGAGAAAGGAAACCGTTCAGGGATTTCACAATGAGGCCAATGGTGACTTTAAAACAGTTACAGAGTTTAATGACCGTGATAGGAGAAAACTGAGGATGGATCAACAACATTGTATTTACTCTACTATACTTACGTAAATGACAGAGTGAAAAGAAGGAAGCCAGTACAGAATGAAAATATTCCAAAACATGCATCCTGTTTGCAATAAGTCACTAAAGTAAAACTGCAAAGAATGTAGCAAAGAAATTAACTTTATGTCCTGAATACAAACGTTATGTTTGGGGAAAATCCAACACAACGCATCACTGTTGCGGTATATGTTCAGAGCCATATCCCTATAATACTTAGAGATGATCTCATGTCAAGTGTTCAAGTGTTGTAGTTGCAAGTCTACCTGCCTCATCTTTAGCCTATGATTTTAGGGTGTTTATATAGGCTGTCAAGTGCTAACAGTCAGTATCTAGATAATGTGTGTAAAATGCTTGTGTGTGTGATGTTAAGAGTGTGCAATGTTAAGAGGTCTATTTTTTCGGTGACCTGAACATTGACTGGTTAGCAACTAACGAAAACCTCCCTGGTCTTTGTGGTTGAATTTGTGTTTGAAATTTACTGCTCGATTGAGATACCTTATAGATAATTGTATATGCGGGGTCCAGAGATGAGGTAACTTGCAACTTATTATGTGACTTTTTAAGCTCATTTTTACTCCTGAACTTATACTGAACATAAATATAAATGCAACATGCAAAGTGTTGGTCCCATGTGTTATTAGCTGAAATAAAAGATCCCAGTAATTTTCCATACACACAAAAAGCTTATTTCTCTAAAATGTTGTGTACAAATTTGATTACATCCGTTAGTGAGCATTTCTCATTTGCAAAGATAATCCATCCACCTGACAGGTGTGGCTGTTTAATCAGCTTCTTGATATGCATGATCATTACACAGGTGCACCTTGTGCTAGGGACAATAAAAGGCCAGTTTAAAATGTGCAGTTTTGTCACACAACACAATGCCACAGATGTCACAAGTTTTGAGGGAGTGTGCAATTGGCATGCTGACTGCAGGAATGTTCACCAGAGCTGTTGCCAGAGAACTGAATGTTAATTTCTCTACCATAAACTGCCAATGTCGTTTTAGAGAATATGGTAGTACATCCAACCGGCCTCACAACCGCAGACCAGGTGTAACCACGCCAGCCCAGAACCTCCATATCCCTCTTCTTCACCTGTGGGATTGTCTGAGACCAGCCATCGAAGAATTTCTGCACAAACTGTCAGAAACCGTCTCAGGGAAGCTCATCTGCATGCTCGTCGTCCTCACCAGGGTCTTGACCTGACTGCAGTTCGGAGGTGTAACCGACTTCAGTGGGCAAGTGCTCACCTTCGATTGCCACTGGGCACGCTGGAGAAATGTGCTCTTCATGGATGAACCCCGGTTTGAACTGCCTAAAGTGCGCAAAGCTGTCATCAAGGCAAAGGGTGGCTATTTGAAGAATCTCAAATATAAAATATGTTTTGATTTGTTTAACACTTTTTTGCTCACTACATGATTCCATATGTGTTATTTTGTAGTTTTGATGTTTTCACTATTATTCTGCAATGTAGAAAATAGTAAAAATAAAGAAAAACCCTTGAATGAGTAGGTGTTCTAAAACTTTTGACCGGTAGTGTATATGAACTGTAAGTCATTCAAATCTTATAAATTGTTGCATGTTGCATTTATATTTGTGTACAGTGCATTTAGGCTTTCCATAAGAAAGGTGTTGAATACTTATTGACTCAAGACATTTCAGCTTTTCATTTTTAATTCATTAGAAAACATTTCTGAAAACATAATTCCACTTTGACATTATGGGGTATTGTGTGTAAGCCAGTGACAAAATCTAGCTTTAATCCATTTAAAATTAATGCTGTAACAAAAAAAATGTGGAAAATATCAAGGGTTGTGAATACCTTCTGAAGGCACTGTATGTGAATGTTATCTGACGTTAGCAAGTTATTGATTTCATTAATCTTATCTCTAAGCAGTGGAGGCTCCTGAGAGGAGGAAGGGGAGTGCCATGCTCTTCAGTGAATTTAAAACTATACTAAATATATTCACGTGACCAAATAATTGATTAAAACACACTGTTTTGCAATGAAGGTCTACAGTAGCCTCAACAGCACTGTAGGGTAGCACCAGGGTGTAGCTGAAGGACAGCTAGTTTCCATCCTCCTCTGGGTACATTGACTTCAATACAAAACCTAGGAGGCTCATGGTTCTCACCCCCTTCCATAGACTTACACAGTAATTATGACAATTTACGGATGACGTCCTCCAACCTATCAGGGCTCTTGCAGCATGAAATGGCATGTTGTCCACCCAATCAAAGAAAATGTATTTAGTACTGAAAGCATAAGCTACAGCTAGCTAGCAAAGAGAGAAATACTATAGTTGAAGAACAGCTTTAAAACAAAATAACTTCTTTAAAAATGAAGGATAAGCAAGAGAGAGAGAGAGAGAGAGAGAGAGAGAGAGAGAGATCGCTATATTTAGTTGTATTTTCATATTTTCACTTTGACTTAGCTAGCAAATGCACCTAGCTACTTTAGCCTACTCAAACATCTGGCTCAGAGAGGGATGCTATGTTGCTAGCTGGCTATGGCTATCCTACACTGGAACTCTTCCAAGTCAAGGTTAGCGTTTGGTTTTATTTATTGCCACCGGGGCCTGCCGGTGTAACTGCTAAACTGCTTGCTGACCATACACTGTACTGCAAGATTGTAGCGGGTTTACTAAGGCATAAGTACTAGTAGCTATGTCGACTATGACGTTACTAATGTTAGCCAATATGGTGACAACGATGTAGGCTGTGTTTAGCGGTTAGCGGTTATGATATGAAGGTTTGGCTTGGAAATGTTTTTCCGCCTGGTCACTGACAGCTGATGTGTTGTGCACTGAATTCCACAAGCTAAGTAAGGTGAGAAGAGAGCACGTAGATGCGAGAAGGAATTATACAACAATAAAAACGTTAATGCTGTTTGTAAATGGCTGCTATGAAAGTGAACCGTATTTACGTGTGATCAGTATTCTGTTGAAAAACTTTTCTTAAACGGAAGCAAACAGAAAGAAACAGGAATAAACATATCTGAATTTGTCCAATAGAAACACTAATTTGCAACTGTAATGATTACACCCCTGATCAGCTGCAGTTGAAGTCAGAAGTTTACATACACTTAGGTTGGAGTCATTAAATCTCGTTAATCAACCACTCCACAAATTTCTTGTTAAAACTTGTTGGGGATAGGGGGCAGTATTTTCACTTTGGATGAATTGCGTGCCCATAGTGAACTGCATCCTACTTTGTCCTAGATTGCTAATATATGCATATTATTATTACTATTGGATAGAAAACACTCTGAAGTTTCTAAAACTGTTTGAAATATATCTGTGAGTATAACAGAACTCATAGGGCAGGCAATCTTCCAAACATGAAGTGAAATTTTGAATGCGGGTCTAATTTTAAGTCATCGCCTCTTCACTTCCAAATAAGATATGGATCTTTTAGCACTTACTACACCTTCCACTAGATGTCCTCATTCAGTAGAACGTGGAATGCAGCCTCTGGTGTGAACTTTGACCGAATGGGAGAGGAATGAGTCACTGTCCTGGCAGAATGCAATTTCCCTGTTGCGCATTTGTCTGTTGATATCACCATCGTTCCATTTGGCTGCAGATGAAAACGTATGCTCCGGTTGGAACGTTATTGGATATATATGAAAATAACATCCTAAAGATTGATTCTCAACTTAGTTTGACCAGTTTATTCGACCTAGAATATATATTTTTGAAGTTTTCGTCCGAGTTCGCCTGGACCAGCGTCAGCTTCTGGGCACGTGAGCTGAAAGTGGTAGCAAATGCAGCTAATTGGAGACTAGTATTGGACATTATGGAACAAAACAACAATTTATTGTGGAACTAGGACTCCTTGCACTGCATTCTGATGAAAGATCATCAAAGGTAAGGGAATATTTATGATGTAATTTCGTATTTCTGTTGACTCCAACATGGCGGAGAAATATATTTACGTCTTAGCGCTGTCTCAGATTATTGCATGGTAGGCTTTTTTCGTAACGTTTAAAAAAAATCTGACACAGCGGTTGCATTAAGAACCAGTGTATCTTTAATTACATGTAAAACATGTATCTTTCGTCAAAGTTTATGATGAGTATTTCTGTTATGTGGCGTAGCTCTCTGTAATTACTCCGGATATTTTGGAGGCATTTCTGAACATGGCGTCAATGTAAACCGAGATTTGTGGATATAAATATGCATATTATCGAACAAAACATAAATGTATTGTGTAACATGATGTGATATGAGTGTCATCTGATGAAGATTATCAAAGGTTAGTGATTCATTTTATCTCTAATTCTGCTTTTGTGACTATCTGTGGCTGGGAAAAATGGATGTGTTTTTTGGGGGGTTTGGTGGTGGTCTAACATAAATATATGTTGTGTTTTCGCTGTAAAACAATAAAAAAATCGGACACGATGGGTAGATTAACAAGATGTTTATCTTTCATTTGCTGTATTGGACTTGTTAATGTGTGAAAGTTAAATATTTCGAAATAATATTTTTTCAGCTGAATGGGGGGGGGGGGGGGGGGGGAGTTCCCCTAGGGGAACGCTAGCCATAACAGGTTTTAACAAACTATAGTTTTGGCAAGTCGGTTAGGACATCATCTGTACTTCCAATAGTACGCAAATATAAACACCATGGGACCACGCAGCCGTCATACCGCTCAGGAAGGAGATACGTTCTGTCTCCTAGAGATGAACGTACTTTGGTGCGAAAAGTGCAAATCAATCCCAGAACAACAGCAATGGACCTTGTGAAGATTCTGGAGGAAACAGATACAAAAGTATCTATATCCACAGTAAAACAAGTCCTATATCAACATAACCAGAAAGGTCGCTCTGCAAGGAATAAACCACGGCTCCAAAACCGCCATAAAAAAGCCAGACTACGGTTTGCAACTGCACATGGGGACAAGTATCATACTTTTTGGAGAAATGTCCTCTGGTCTGATGAAACAAAAATAGAACTGTTTGGCCATAATGACCATCGTTATGTTTGGAGGAAAAAGGGGAGGCTTGCAAGCCGAAGAACACCATGCAAATGCGAAGCACGGGGGTGGCAGCATCATGTTGTGGCGGTGCTTTGCTGCAGGAGGGACTGGTGCACTTCAGAAAATAGATGGCATCATGAGGGAGGAAAATTATGTGGATATATTGAAGCAACATCTCAAGACATCAGTCAGGAAGTTAAAGCTTGGTCGCAAATGGGTCTTCCAAATGGACAATGACCCCAAGCATACTTCCAAAGTTGTGGCAAAATGGCTTAAGGACAACAAAATCAAGGTAATGGAGTGGCCATCACAAATCCCTGACCTCAATCCCATAGAAAATGTATTTGGCTGAACTGAAAAAGCACGTGCGAGCAAGGAGGCCTACAAACCTGACTCAGTTACACCAGCTCTGTCAGGAGGAATGGGCCAAAATTTACCCAACTTATTGTGGGAAGCTTGTGGAAGGCTACCCAAAACGTTTGACCCAAGTTAAGCAATTTTAAGGCAAAGCTACCAAATACTAATGGAATCTATGTAAACTTCTGACCCACTGGGAATGTGATGAAAGAATTAACAGCTGAAATAAATAATTCTCTCTATCAATCTGACATTTCATATTCTTAAAATGAATGTGGTGATCCTAACTGACCTAAGACAGGGATTTTTTCACGAGGATTAAATGTCAGGAATTGTGAAAAACGGAGTTTAAATGCATTGGCTGAGGGGATGTAAACATCCGACTTCAACTGTAGATGCAGGCAAGAGTATGCAAGGAGGTTTTGAATGTGTCTGTCACCCTATGTCTGTCACCTCGATTACTAAAATGTTTCTCTCGACCTGTGCACCTGCATTGTAAACATTTTATTTGTTTGCATTTTTATTTATTTATATATATATATTTTTAAATGTTTTATTGAATATCCAAAACATACATTATACTTGCAGTGAAGCCGCTCAACAACTACACCACACCAGTCATCCAACAGACTCCCATTCAGAGCGACACACAGAAGCTTCCAGGGTCAATGTCCTGCTCAAGGTTATGTTGACAGATGTCCCACCAGGCCTAAAGACATGAACCTGAACCCGAACCCTCCAAGATCCCCCCCCACAGTTCCCCAATAGCTGTCCCTCAACCATTCGAGACCCTTCCCACAGTCCCCCCCAAGAAGAAGAAATATATGTATATAATTAATACCATTCCCTACCCCCAAGAACCCCCCAATGCACCAACAACCAAGAAAATGAACTAAAGAGAGAAAAAGAAAAAGACAGAAGAAAACAGCAAACAACAATGCAGACAAACAACAGAAAACGAAAAAACAAAGGACATCAAGGACAACTAAAATCGTACATGTAACACCAATGCCAACTGTATATGTTTGTGTGCATGTCTGGCACTATTACATGTATGTGTGTGTTCTTGTATGCATTTATTTGAATGAGTGTGTGTATACGCATGTGTACAAACACCTGCACGGCATCAGCCTCAGGGAAAATCGGCATTAGCTGTAAAAACACTGCCCCTCCATGTCATTCAAACATACTTTTTATTATGTTTTATTTTTGACTTTTATCTTTGACCATCATTCTATCTCCCACACAGCAACTCCACTCCCACTCCACTCCCAATTCACCATCCCAACCCTCAGCTTCCCTCAGCCCATCCCACCTATCTTTGCTGGCCAACCTCCTTCGGAAACCTTCGGATTTCTAAGAAACATATATCTTTCAACTCTGCTGTGATGTTTAACGAACAATTTCAATCTATCTAATCGAATATAATCCACAGATTGCGAGTTGAAGATAAATCATTTTAAGAATATTAGTATATTAGTAATTGACTGACCCAGTCTCTCCAGATCTCCTAACAGTAATATTTCTAAGGTCAATTTTAGATCAATACTATGCATTTTCAGCCATTCCTGAACCTGAAACCAGAAACAGGCTACCTGAGGGCAATATCAAAATAAATGGTCTATTCATTCTGTGTCCTCATAACAAAATCTGCAGAGCTTTGATGATTTTATGCCCCAAATATTCATCATTTTGTTAGTGGCAAGAGTCCGATATAATAATTTTAGCTGAAAAGCACAAAGTCTTGAATCTTGCGTTGTTTTATATATCAACTCATACCATCAAATCAGTACATCAAAAATCTCTTCCCAACTATTTTTCAATCTGTATAGTACAGTTGTCAACATCCTGGTACTCAAATGAAACTAGAATACTTTCCTATTTGTGCTGTTTTTATTCCTCCACCAGTTTTGATTCTTTATATTGGGCAAACAGACCAGTTCCCTACCTCCTCCCGCTGCCATCTGCCTCCTTCATTTTTGGGGTAATGCTGTAATCAATTGGTGGTACTCTTGGATTGAGCAGACTTTCCCGTACAATTCTGATAACTCCATGAAGGATATAACTCAACAGTTCCAATTTACAATATAATTTAAGAACAAAATACCCTAGCAACAACATCTTTCCCATAAATACAGGTATTTTATCAACCAGCACATTTGAGTTCAGCCATAATATTTGTTGTAATATTTGTTCTATCTTTTCAGAGGGATGACATTTAAATTGTAGCCAGCTCTACAATGCTTGTTAGAAAATCAAATCAAATCAAATCAAATTTTATTTGTCACATACACATGGTTAGCAGATGTTAATGCGAGTGTAGCGAAATGCTTGTGCTTCTAGTTCCGACAATGCAATAATAACAAGTAATCTAACTAACAATTCCAAAACTACTGTCTTGTACACAGTGTAAGGGGATAAAGAATATGTACATAAGGATATATGAATGAGTGATGGTACAGAGCAGCATAGGCAAGATACAGTAGATGGTATCGGGTACAGTATGTACAAATGAGATGAGTATGTAAACAAAGTGGCATAGTATAGTATAAAGTGGCTAGTGATACATGTATTACATAAGGATACCGTCGATGATATAGAGTACAGTATATACGTATGCATATGAGATGAATAATGTAGGGTAAGTAACATTTATATAAGGTAGCATTGTTTAAAGTGGCTAGTGATATATTTACATCATTTCCCATCAATTCCCATTATTAAAGTGGCTGGAGTTGAGTCAGTGTCAGTGTGTTGGCAGCAGCCACTCAGTGTTAGTGGTGGCTGTTTAACAGTCTGATGGCCTTGAGATAGAAGCTGTTTTTCAGTCTCTCGGTCCCAGCTTTGATGCACCTGTACTGACCTCGCCTTCTGGATGATAGCGGGGTGAACAGGCAGTGGCTCGGGTGGTTGATGTCCTTGATGATCTTTATGGCCTTCCTGTGACATCGGGTGGTGTAGGTGTCCTGGAGGGCAGGTAGTTTGCCCCCGGTGATGCGTTGTGCAGACCTCACTACCCTCTGGAGAGCCTTACGGTTGAGGGCGGTGCAGTTGCCATACCAGGCGGTGATACAGCCCGCCAGGATGCTCTCGATTGTGCATCTGTAGAAGTTTGTGAGTGCTTTTGGTGACAAGCCGAATTTCTTCAGCCTCCTGAGGTTGAAGAGGCGCTGCTGCGCCTTCTTCACGATGCTGTCTGTGTGAGTGGACCAATTCAGTTTGTCTGTGATGTGTATGCCGAGGAACTTAAAACTTGCTACCCTCTCCACTACTGTTCCATCGATGTGGATAGGGGGGTGTTCCCTCTGCTGTTTCCTGAAGTCCACAATCATCTCCTTAGTTTTGTTGACGTTGAGTGTGAGGTTGTTTTCCTGACACCACACTCCGAGGGCCCTCACCTCCTCCCTGTAGGCCGTCTCATCGTTGTTGGTAATCAAGCCTACCACTGTTGTGTCGTCCGCAAACTTGATGATTGAGTTGGAGGCGTGCGTGGCCACGCAGTCGTGGGTGAACAGGGAGTACAGGAGAGGGCTCAGAACGCAACCTTGTGGGGCCCCAGTGTTGAGGATCAGCGGGGAGGAGATGTTGTTGCCTACCCTCACCACCTGGGGGCGGCCCGTCAGGAAGTCCAGTACCCAGTTGCACAGGGCGGGGTCGAGACCCAGGGTCTCGAGCTTGATGACGAGCTTGGAGGGTACTATGGTGTTGAATGCCGAGCTGTAGTCGATGAACAGCATTCTCACATAGGTATTCCTCTTGTCCAGATGGGTTAGGGCAGTGTGCAGTGTGGTTGAGATTGCATCGTCTGTGGACCTATTTGGGCGGTAAGCAAATTGGAGTGGGTCTAGGGTGTCAGGTAGGGTGGAGGTGATATGGTCCTTGACTAGTCTCTCAAAGCACTTCATGATGACGGATGTGAGTGCTACGGGGCGGTAGTCATTTAGCTCAGTTACCTTAGCTTTCTTGGGAACAGGAACAATGGTGGCCCTCTTGAAGCATGTGGGAACAGCAGACTGGTATAGGGATTGATTGAATATGTCCGTAAACACACCGGCCAGCTGGTCTGCGCATGCTCTGAGGGCGCGGCTGGGGATGCCATCTGGGCCTGCAGCCTTGCGAGGGTTAACACGTTTAAATGTCTTACTCACCTCGGCTGCAGTGAAGGAGAGACCGCATGTTTTCGTTGCAGGCCGTGTCAGTGGCACTGTATTGTCCTCAAAGCGGGCAAAAAAGTTATTTAGAGAGATACTTTGAAAAAAGTAGAAATTTCAATTAATCGAAAATGAGACATGGCAATCTGCACAAAGACAAAAAGGTCATTTTTAAACAATGGATAAGCTTTTCTTAGTGGTCTACTTATAGTAAAACTTCTGAATAGGTGAAGCTTTTAAAGAGAGGTTTAGTGCTTTTATATTTAATCATCTCAACCCACCCAATTCATATTCATTATATAGATAGGCGCACTTTATTTTGTCTGGTTTAGCGTCCCAGAAAAAGCCAAATGTTTTTTGCTCATATGATTGAAAAACAAATCATCATGAGTAGGCAAAGCCATAAGTAAGTGAGTAAACTGAGATATGACTACAGGTATTTACCTCTCCAAGGTTGCAGGATCTTGTCTATTTTTACATTTTCTATTGAAATTCACTGTGGAGAGCTTATTTATATATTTTGTGATATGAATACCAAGTATGTCTACTTCACCATCAGCCCATTTTATAGGTAAACTGCAGGGGTAATGTAAAAGTTGTATTTTTTAATGCAATATTGTGTACTTATCATAATTAGGTTTAAGTCCAGAGAATACAGAAAAGTTATCTAGATCTTCAATGAGACAGGGATCTAGCTTGTGGGCTTAATATAAAACTTGAGTCATTGGCATACATGGACACCTTTGTTTTTAAGCCTTGGATTTCTAATGTTATTGAATCTGATTTTAATAGCTAGCATTTTAATGGCCATAACGAATAGATTTGGTGACAACGGACATCCTTGTTTAACTCCCCTTGACAATTCAAAACTCTCTCTATTTTACACCTATATATATACATATTTTTTTATTTTATTATTTTTATTTGACCCGTTTTTCTCCCCAATTTCGTGGTATCCAATTGTTTTTTTAGTAGCTACTATCTTGTCTCATCGCTACAACTCCCGTACGGGCTCGGGAGAGACGAAGGTTGAAAGTCATGCGTCCTCCGATACACAACCCAACCAAGCCGCACTGCTTCTTAACACAGCATGCATCCAACCCGGAAGCCAGCCGCACCAATGTCCAATGTGTTAACCTTGTGCCATTCTTTGTATCTGTTGTTCGTCATATAAGTTGAGAGGGGTGTATCTTGGCTATAAAAGATATTTGTACTTTTCTGATGGTACTTTCAATGGTTCGTTAACGATAGCGCATCATTGAAAGTCAAAAGGCTATTGCAAAGCTCTTATTATTATTAAAAATATAGTTTAAGTATAACTCTGACTGGTGTGTGAAGTTTGTAGCTCTCCTCATTTGGTAAAGCAGAAATAAGTCACCACACAGAAAAGAGAACATCTGCCTACAATATTTACCTTCCTCTTTTAAAATATAATTTGCAGAATCATAGATGACTCCGTCTTCAGTAACAAGTTTCTGCAAATTCTTTTTGTTAGCGTTCCTGCATTGGAGATTCAGGAAGAATTTTGTGCATTTTTCTCCATATTCCATCCAGTTTGCTTTATTTTTGTAATATATTACATTAGATTGTTCTTGAATAAGTTCCTCAAGTTCTTTTTGTTTTTCCTCTAACTTATTTTGTATCTCTGTAGTATCGTTTTTATTGCTATCTACCTGTACTATCCTGTACTATTAGTTTATGTATTTCCCTTGTTAGTCTTGTCTCTTTAGCCAGAAACTGCTTTTTCATTATTGATGAATATTGAATTGAATGACCTCTGAAGGTACATATAAACATATCTCAAACAATAAGGGGATTTTCTGAACCTATATTATACTGGAAAAATTCAGTTATAAATGATTTTGTTTTAGTTAAAAAATATGTTGTCCTCCAGTAAACTTTGATTAAATTTCCAATATCCCCATCCACGTGGAAATTACATAACAGTTATGTGAAGCCCAATTAGATGATGATCCAATCGTATTCTGTCTCCTATTAAAAAAAATGTTTAACCTTTGATGCAAGAGAGGAAGAGACAAGAAAGTAGTCAAGATGACTAGCTTGATTAAGTCTCCTCCATGTATATCTCACTAGGTCGGGTTTTTTAGTCTTCAAATATAAACTATTTCTAATGTGTCCATAATATTTGTGATTTCCTTAAGGGCACGGTGATGAAAGTTTGTAGTGTGATTACCTTTACAGTCTATTGAGGTACTTAACACTGTGTTATAGTCTCCTACCATAAGTATGGATAAATCCTGATTTGGACCATTTAGGTTAATGACCCAAATCTCTTTTTCATCCACTTTCATATTAAAAAAAGATCCACCTTCCTTGCGAATCATTCCTGATTGTTTGCACATTCAGATCAACATTTTTGTTAATTAATATCAACACACCTTTTGAGTTCCTTTGTCCATGACAGAAAATTATTTCACCACCCCATGTCACACCCTGACCATAGTTTGCTTTGTATGTTTCTATGTTTTGGTTGGTCAGGGTGTGATCTGAGTGGGCATTCTATGTTGGGTGTCTTGTTTGTCTATTTCTATGTCTGGCGTGATATGGTTCTCAATCAGAGGCAGGTGTTAGTCATTGTCTCTGATTGGGAACCATATTTAGGTAGCCTGGGTTTCACTGTGTGTTTGTGGGTGATTGTTCCTGTCTTTGTGTTTGCACCAGATAGGGCTGTTTTGAGTTCTCACATTTATTGTTTCCGTTAGTTTATTCATGTATAGCGTCTTCATTAAATACAATGAATAACCACCACGCTGCGTTTTGGTCCGCCTCTCCTTCACCACAAGAGAACCGTTACAGAATCACCCACCACAACAGGACCAAGCGGCGTGGTAACGGGCAACAGCAACAGCAGCGAGAAGAGGAATGGACATGGGAGGATGAGTTGGATGGAAAAGGACCCTGGGCACAGCCTGGAGAATATCGCCGCCCCAAAGAAGAGCTGGAGGCGGCGAAGGCGGAGAGGCGCTGGTATGAGGAGGCAGCACGGTGGCGTGGATGGAAGCCCGAGAGTCAGCCCCAAAAATTTATTGGAGGGGGCACACAGGAAGTGTGGCGAAGCCAGGTAGGAGACCTGCGCCAATTTCCTGTGCTTACCGGGGGGCTGGAAAGACCGGGCAGGCACCGTGTTATGCTGTGAAGCGCACGTAGTCCCCAGTGCGGGTGCATAGCCCGGTGCGGTACATTCCAGCTCCGCGTATCGGCCGGGCTAGAGTGGGCATCGAGCCAAGTGCCATGAAGCCGGCTCTACGCATCTGGTCTCCAGTGCATCTCCTTGGGCCGGCTTACATGGCACCAGCCTTGCGCACGGTGTCCCCGGTTCGCCTTCATAGCCCAGTGCCTATTCCATCTCGCCGCACTGGCAGGGCAACCGGGACCATTCAACCAGGTAAGGTTGGGCAGGCTCGGTGCTCAAGAGCTCCAGTGCGCCTGCACGGTCCGGTCTATCCGTCACCACCTCCACGCACCAGCCCTCCGGTGGCAGCCCCCCGCACCAGGCTGTCTCTCCGGCTCATCCTTACAGAGGCTCCCGCCTGTCCAGTGCTGCCGGATCCTTCCTCCTCTCCAGCGCTGTCGGAGTCTCCCGCCTCTCCAGCGCTGCCAGAGCCTTCCTCGTCTCCAGCGCAGCCGGAGTCTCCCGCCTGTTCGGCGCTACCAGAGCTCCCGCCCCTCAGTCCAGAGACGCCAGAGCTACTCAGTCCAGCGCTGCCAGAGCCTTCCTCTCCAGCGTTGCCGGAGCTTCCCGTCTGCCCAGCGCCATCTGAGCCTTCCGTCTGCCCAGCGCCGCCTGAGCCACCCGTCTGCCCGGCGCCGCCTGAGCCACCCGTCTGCCCGGCGCCGCCTGAGCCACCCGTCTGCCCGGCGCCGCCTGAGCCGCCCGTCTGCCCGGCGCCGCCTGAGCCGCCCGTCTGCCCGGCGCCGCCTGAGCCGCCCGTCTGCCCGGCGCCGCCTGAGCCGCCCGTCTGCCCGGCGCCGCCTGAGCCGCCCGTCTGCCCGGCGCCGCCAGTGCCGCCAGTCAGCCAGGGGCCGCCAGTGCCGCCAGTCAGCCAGGGGCCGCCAGTGCCGCCAGTCAGCCAGGGGCCGCCAGTGCCGCCAGTCAGCCAGGGGCCGCCAGTGCCGCCAGTCAGCCAGGGGCCGCCAGTGCCGCCAGTCAGCCAGGGGCCGCCAGTGCCGCCAGTCAGCCAGGGGCCGCCAGTGCCCCTCAGCCCAGAGGCGCCAGAGCCCCTAAGCCCAGAGGCGCCAGAGCCCCTAAGCCCAGAGGCGCCAGAGCCCCTAAGCCCAGAGGCGCCAGAGCCCCTAAGCCCAGAGGCGCCAGAGCCCCTCAGCCCAGAGGCGCCAGAGCCCCTCAGCCCAGAGGCGCCAGAGCCCCTCAGCCCAGAGGCGCCAGAGCCCCTCAGCCCAGAGGCGCCAGAGCCCCTCTGTCCCGAGCAGCTGCCCCTCTGTCCCGAGCAGCTGCCCCTGTGTCCCGAGCTGCCCCTCAGCCCAGTGTCATTAAGTAGGGTCGCGTGGCTAGGAGGCCACGGAAGCGGACAAGGTGGGGGACTAAGACTACGGTGAAGTGGGGGCCACGTCCAGCACCAGAGCCGCCACCGCGGACAGATGCCCACCCAGACCCTCCCCAATAGGTTCAGGTTTTGCGGCCGGAGTCCGCACCTTGGGGGGGGGGGGGGTACTGTCACACCCTGACCATAGTTTGCTTTGTATGTTTCTATGTTTTGGTTGGTCAGGGTGTGATCTGAGTGGGCATTCTATGTTGGATGTCTTGTTTGTCTATTTCTATGTCTGGCCTGATATGGTTCTCAATCAGAGGCAGGTGTTAGTCATTGTCTCTGATTGGGAACCATATTTAGGTAGCCTGGGTTTCACTGTGTGTTTGTGGGTGATTGTTCCTGTCTTTGTGTTTGCACCAGATAGGGCTGTTTTGAGTTCTCACGTTTATTGTTTCCGTTAGTTTATTCATGCATAGCGTCTTCATTAAATACAATGAATAACCACCACGCTGCGTTTTGGTCCGCCTCTCCTTCACCACAAGAGAACCGTTACACCCCATTCCTTTTTCCACACAACTTCACCTAAGGATGTAGAGTGAGTTTCCTGTAAACAGTATATGTTATATTCCTTTTCTTTTAGCCATGTAAAGACTGATCTTCTTTTTTTATAATCTGCTAAACCGTTACAATTATAAATGGCTCTACTTATTTCAACCCTTACCATAACTAGATACTATTCTCAGTCTAAACTGACCATAATTGGTGCTTGTAAAGTTACTGCCATCAGAGGTATTATGACGGTCAAAATTAGAGCTTTCAAATGTCTGATATTTAAAATTCAAGAAATGGGTTCTAGCAATATTTGTTTTATTCCCTTGCCTGTGAGCCAATGCCACAGATGTTAGAAAATTGAGACAAGATATTATGTGTGTAATAAATCTGAGTAGGTTGATGTGTATGATATTGTATGTGATTTAGTGAGAGTGTATGATGTCTATATAAGAATAAGACTATAATGTGTGCTGCCCAAATAAATAATAACTCTGCCAATTTGCATGGTTGAGTGTCTCTGTGTGTAACATGTAGTATAGCCTTAATATTCATGATGATAATTGTAATCCATATTGTATCACCGACATAGTTGCATCATAATTACCTTTAACATCATTGAAAAACACATCCCAGCATTTCCATAGCAATTGACGTTTCACATGCTCATGAAAGAGACCTTGCATTACTCTACAGACGGCTTCACTACAGTACAAATGTATTCCGTACAATATGTTATTATTCCCCAATGCCCCTATTCTGATATCTTCCCCTTGCTTGTTGTAAACATATCTAAACTTGGAGACAAATATATGAAAAAGATAGACAAACAAGAAACATATTAAATTATAAACCAGTTCTTGACAATAGAGAGAGAGGTGAAAGAGGGAGAGGGAGAGAAGAGAAAAGAGAGTGAGAGAAGAGAGCGAGATTAGGTGTGTGTGTGTGTGTGTATGTATAAATCTGTATGTGTAAGCGAGCATGTAATTGAGTACGTGTGTGTTCATATCCACTTCATAGTGTTCAGATATTTTTACAGTTCCCATACATTTTGTAACCTGATGTCCCGGTAGAATTTAGTACAGCCATGGTGTTATGGAGCTCTCTTGGAATAGCTGTCCATCTATAAAGAGTTCGTCCACAATGAGAAAGGCACGCTCACCTTTCTCCCTCTGTTGCCTCTGTACCGGATACAGTCTCTTAGGACGTTTGTTTATCACCCTTGGAAATTGGTCATTGAGACTGAATTTTGTCCCTTTAAGCTCCCTTCCCCTGCTTTTGATCAGCTCCTTTTGTTGTTAGTGTTCAAATTTTACGATGATCGGTCGGGGACCCTTGGTCTTGTCGCTCCAAGTCTGTGTACTCGGTGGAAAGCCACCTTGTTTACAGTATCTATGGTAAGTTTCAAGGAGGATTGCATGAATTCTCTGATCGCGCCCTCTGGATTATTGGATCCGTCCTCAGGAATCCCAGAAAAAAAATGATTTTCACACATGCTACAACTTTATATGTCTAGTAGCTACTCCTTCATCACCCTGTTTTCTTGAGTAGACAATCCATGTTGGAATTGTGGATTTTAACCTTGGCTGTGTTTGCCTTGTTCTCTCCTTGGAGAGTGAGAATTTCACTCTGGCTAAACTCCAAACTCCCCCTCAGCCCTGCTACCTCCTCACACAACTTTTCCAATGTTGCATGGATTCCAGCCAGAGCACTAGCCTCTACTTCAATGGTAAGTAAATCATCCCTGTCTGTAGATGAATCTGTTTAAAAAAAATTGTCAGGTTAAAGTTATTTTGTGAGGTAGTCGGATCTTTCCATGATAGAGTATGTTGTTCCTCCGTAGAGTAAAGCTGTTGGTACTTGTCGATTTCCCTCAGGATCTCCTTAGTATCCTGGTTGGCTCTTTACTGCAGCCAGTTGTTGCAGATAACAATGAGTCTTACCCACGAAGACGACAGGTGTCTGTAGTACTGCCAGCTAGCACTCGCGGAATCCACACAAATCACATTTGGTATTTGTATTTCATTAATAGCGGTTTCGTTTTAATCAAAACTAACAAACCAAGTGTTTTTCCAGCATACAGTGTTTAGCCCGTTGTAAACCTTATTTCATAGGCTAGGTTGTAGCAACTTCATGATGGGTATAGGGAAAATGTATCATGTAGTAGCCTAAACCGATTGATGTTACATTGAGTTGGGGGAATGGAATATGAATGACAGTCATCCAATATGGTGTAATAGAAAAAAGGCAATGCTTGTATAAAAAAAAGATTGTCCTCCCTCATCTTAAAACGTCACCGACCACCACTATTTCTAATGCGACATATGTTAAAATATGTTATTTTTAGCCCTTTCCTGGGTAGGTTATCAGAGATAGACATATGGAAAAGAACAAACAAAGCAACAACAAAAAAATTCAGCAGTCCATCAACCAGTTGGTGTGTAAGTGTTTGTGTGTTGTGGTGTTGACATTACGAACCCACAAGCTTGACTCTCTCATCCCTTCCAGGCTTTTGGGAGGCAGGGTGGACAATGAGCCTGTCATAGCGGATGCAAGCAATGTCCCCACGTGCTCTGCCAGCTTTTATGGCTGGGATAAGTTCTTCCTCTTCTGGAAAGAAGAGAAAATAGACCCCTGGACTTGGCACCCTCAACTCTGACAATGATAATTGTCAAACAACTAGACCTGCAATTAGGATTCTGTTAGGAGAGGCTGCAGGATCCGCTTGAATTAAGTGAACAATAAATGTATTTAATATGTCACGTAATAGCACTCCATACTACTCTATACTAACCTTTCCTCTTTCCTTTGAGCAGCCTTTTTCCCAGGTATCCTTGAGAGATCACATGAATGTACAAGGCAACTGAGCTCTCCTCATCAATGATGCCTCACTCACTATAACCACATGATACAGATTTTATAGAAATAACACCAAGAGAACTGAACTGGCAGTTCTGATAACCTCCAGTGACAGTTTGAGGAGAAAAAATATATATTGTGCAGATCCGTTGTATTCAATTTTATGATGACAATACATTAATATATTAGTCCTGCTGAATGATCATCTTCGGGGTCCCCCCATTTCTATAGCACATTCAAGGCAGAACATTTTTTTTAAAGACTAATTGAAATGACATTTGAAAGAAATGAAAGGGTCTTGGATCAATGAGCGGAGCAAAGAAAAGCAACTGGTTGATGATATTGGTGCTCAAAAGCTTCGGATTTCAATATCAATCACCAACTGATTCAGTTGCACTGCAATCCTCCTCGTTTTGGTTAATACATCAGATTTGTGTATGCTCCAACACATCGACTTGCCAGCAATCTTTTCATAAATAGGAATCACCATGAAATCGATGATTCAGCGTTGCATAATATCTCTAAACTGTTGTTATTGTGATAACGCTCGCTAGACCACCAGCGTGATGCTGCCACCCTCTTTGTTTGACCAGTATGGTCCGGTGACAAAGGATAGGACACTAAAACTCAACACAGATATAGCAAACAATGATCTTTATTAACTACACCATTTCATAAGACAGAGTGCTTGCAATACTAGGCAACCTACTAAATATCTGCAGTCTCTGTAACCCAATCTGAAGAAGGTATAAAGCACTCAGGCTATTAAATGTGATAACACACTTAAACATGACACTCCACACACTAGTGAGGTATACGGTTAAATAGACCTGAACATCCAAGGTTCTACTACCACTTCACTCCAAACTAAGCCTAGCCCAATGAAAAGCAATTGTACACACATGTAAATTAACTGCACACAGGTGCATAATATCCTACTCACATTCGCAGCACGCTCTGTTTACAAACACTGATAAAGCCTAGCTAATTAATTTGAATGTCCAAGGACACGCTACAATGCGCCACGCAGTCTCTTCCCAAAAGCCGGGGTGATGGCTCACACTCTTAGCAACCCCACTAGCTTATCTGGTTTCCAAAATTCCCCCTCACTACCTGTCTTCATCACCGGCCACACTACCCAGCAGTGAACGACAACCTCCCCGTTAAGGTGAATGCAATGTGGATACTTGCAAAGGCTACAAGCTCAACATTCATCAAAGCACAGCTCCCCCGCCAAGACCAACCTAAACTCTCTGCCTTATATCAGTTTCCCAGAGTCCAAGGCAGTCTTACAAGCAGGCACAGGTGCGAGCAATTAGTTCATGATTTAGTGGCGACCTCCCTTACAAGCTGTCCCACAGCTTTACCACACTATGTCTCCATGTACTTTCTATATATTAACACTCCTGTTTCTAGCAGCGCACTCCCATTTGGGTTCAAAGTAGGAAGCTGTCATTCAGGAACCCATGCGGGGCACAGCGGGGAGCCATCATGTGACCTCCATTAGTTTCAATACCATGGTATACGTTTGCCAAACTGGCTGGGCAAGTCTCCAAGCTCAGTAAACAAAGCTGGCTGCTCAGTTCTCACCTCCCTGTGGAGAGGCTGGAGAGGGAAATTATTGCCCTGTCCTCATTGGCAAACATGCAGTCTGTCCACTCAATATCATGTTCACTGAGGCCTTGTCTAGACTTGGTGGTTCATGCAGCTTTAGTATTCAGAACTATATGATCATGGAATTCCGAACGGGCATCTACACCTACATTTAAATGTGTCTACCGTGTCCACAGTGTGTCCGGATGACCTTTTCCCACACTATATTCAAATGCCAGTATGCATTCTACAAAATATGATATTAACACAAAAACAACTGATGGCAGTTGCTAACTACTGTTGCTTACTAGCCAGCTAAACTCTGTAGCTAGCAAGCAATGTTAAAGAGATTGCAAACGGGTTAGCATAACAAAACACAGGTTTTCTGGAGACTTTTGGGAGGAGTGCTGATGACATCCGCCACTGTATGAGCTTTTGGTAGCCTGATTGCGGAGGAGAAATCTGTACACAATGCATCCCTGACCACCTCCTGAAGTGGTCAGTCAGATCGGAACACACCCGTCTTTTCAATGCGATCTTCGTATTCTGATAGCAGAATACGTGTCAAGTGTCAAGTGTCAAGTGTAGACATGACCTGACTGACACGAGGCCCTGTGGTGTTCTAACTGAAGAAAATTGACAGAAGGAGCAAGGCTATTGCTTATGATGAAGCTGCTATAGAGCAATGCATGCATAACCCATGAACCTAGCATATGCAGAACTATAGGAAGAATAGCTCAGCCTTCTCTTTGGAATCATGCGAGTAGGAGACAGATGCCTGCAGGTTCAATAAGTGACCTTGAATCTATTTATCTCTCATTCTGATCAAGAATGCTTCTTCTCCTACTCACAGCCAATAAATGAATCTTGTCTTTAGAGTCCTTATAGAAATGCTCCACACTGAATATCTGTGCATTGTTATCAGAAAACAACAGTAAATCTGATGATTTATTGAAAGAATGGTTGAAATATACTACATTCATATCTTTCTAAAGTGGTCACATTTTTATGTTACTTTTTTGTGAAGGTGATCATATGTTTTCTCACATGCTATGCCTGACTTCACAGAAATCCATTTACCGGGTATGATTTCATAGGCCCTTTAGCTGTGACTTTCACCATGCTGCTCAGGTTATAAACTGTCAATCTAAACCACCAATCCCACCCTCTCCCCATTATTTCCCACTTATCTGATGTGTTTTTATATGTAAGGGGGACAATTAAATGGACTTAATAGAGCTTAATAAAGACTCAATTCTGACTGTTGACTGAGAAAGACAACTGAATTTCAGTTTGAAATCAACCCATCACTAAAATGTTATTAATAACAATGTCATAACTCAATTTAGTTGTGTGCTGCAAAGCCTACACAGACATAATCAGTCTATTTTGTCTGAGTAAGATTATCCTTATGAGATATCTTATGAGAGAGAAGGTCCTGCGGAACAGAAGCAAGCCATGCTGGCAGACTAGGAGTTTGGGGTTACAGTCAACCTGCCCCTTAACCTTCTCCATATTTAATTTACTGAAAAGAACCACTCAAACATCTGCTATATTCTGTACCACAGATGCTGCAGGTGCTCTCTTCATACCATGCCCTGAGTAGTGGCCTGTCTCTTTTGGGAACTTTATTTAATACTGCCATACTGTTGTTGTTGTTCTTATACTGCTCTGCCAAACTAGAAGTGTTCATACTGTTACGATACTTTTCTGCCCAACTAAGTGTTGGTTCTCCCTTCCTCATTACCCCACAGAGTTACACAGACTGTGAGTGGGCGGCTGGCCCTTTACAGTGGCAGCTTTAAACTGGGTCTTTAAACCTGCTCAGCACTTGGATGGGGGCAAAACAAAGCCTTCACTGAGGGAACAGTTGCTTCTGAGATCACAGATGCAGAGTGGGAGAAAGGAATGATTGAGCAAGTAAAAATTGATGTATCCCTGTATCTACAGTGTAATTACATATTTCTGATTGTCTGTCTATCGATTCATATAATTGACAACAATAATGTTATATATCATAACAGCACATGGCTTATAAAATCTATCAAGTTACAAATGCCCCCCGAATTCTGGTCCAGTGTTTCTTGTGTAAACTCATAAAAACATGTACATATTGTCAAAGGCCCAGTGCAGTCAAAACTAGATTTCCCTGTGTTTTATACACATTTCCATACTGAGGTTGGAACAATACTGTGAAGCTGTGAACATGCCTTTTTAGTGTAAGAGATTTTTTTAAAGACCGTCTGAAATTTCTGCCTGTTTTGGTAGGATGGAGTTTTGGCCTGCCCGTAAATTAGATATAAAAACCAAGAGAGTCACAAACTCTATGTATAAACTCTGAAGATCCTGGAGAAGGCACGGTTATGTAGAAATGTTGGTGGTTTCCCCAATAAATGACTAGGAGTTTATACATACTGAGTGTGCGACTCTTTGTTTTTATAGCTTCCAGTTTATTCCCCGTTAGTCAGCACCTCTACACCAAAACTTTTCTCTGGGTGTGCGCCAGCTCATGATTTTTATTGGTAAATTAGTTAGACAAATAAGGCGGATTCCAAACCTCTCTGCCAATAACAGTTAGTTTTAAGTTTCCCCCTCCACACTCAGACCACTCCCAGACAGTCCTATCAAAATGATTTCTTTAGAAATTGATCTTCGATGGGAAACTATTGTTTATTTTTGATTGTTTTTATTGAAAACAATCACAGTATGTACTCAATTGTTATCCAGAAATGATTTAATATTGAGATAAGAACTGCTGCATTGGACCTTGAAATACATTTGTTAAACTATACAGTAAGCTCCCCCTCAAGGCGACACAGCGATTTCACTAATAACTTGGCTCACAACAGGCTACCCTCTGGTTACCATGTTCCTAATCCTTAATGATTTTAACTTTCCATAGACATTAATGCAGAGTTTTCCCCAAAAGCTTAGACGTATAACGGCAACTTACTCATTAAACTGCCATTGTAAATAGCATATACTTATGATGTTCAAATACCAGTAACCACATGCAGTTAGTTTATGCCCGTGTCCTTTGTAGAAGAGAGTTACTAAAGCCTAACAAAGACCTGGTTGAAACGATGCACTCAATAAAACAGAAGTAAAGGACTAGGACGGACTGTGAGGTAGGTTCAGGACTGTTTCTGCCACCATGGTGCATCAGTCAGAATTTGAATCAGGAGATGGAGCATGAATCCAGGTTTAGGGGTATTTATTACATAGGAACGAACAGAGGCACATGGGGAGGGTTTGGAACAGAGGTATGGCTTGTAAGGCCGGTAGGAAGGATATGCTTTAGGATGTGGCTTGTAAGGCCTTGGAGATAGGATTGGATGTGGTGGTCTGGAAGGGTGATACAAAAGAGAAACATTAGGAACACATCAACATGACAACGTAGTGCCAGGTGACTTACAGGGAAAAGGCTTAACATTATTACAAACCAAGGAGGATGCCAGAACTAAACATAAAAGTGGCATTAGTATAGCATGGATATAAAGAATACAACATAAGTAATCCTACAATATAAGTCACTTACTTAAGCACATCATGCACAATGGAAGGCGGAAGGCTAAGGTAACAAGAGGAGAGGTGATTTGGAAGTGGAAACAGGTGTGGAGGAAAGGGGCGTGGTCTAGGGTAATTGGAAGCAACTGGAGTCCTGTAGGGGTACGATGAGCCTTTACAACAAAAACAAAGAATGCATTCAACAGCGTGCAGGGAAATGGGAGAGATGGCGGAAGCGGAAGTGCTGGTTGATGGTGTGCGGTTGAGTGAAGTCGGTGAGATTGAATGGCAGACAGTGGCTATGGAAAATGGAGCAAAAAGAGCAAAAGTTGGAAACGAACATCAGTTTCTTGTAGGAGTGCGATTCATCAACAATGATGTATTTCTGGGCGATCCATTTGAGGTCACAAAGACGATCAAGGAGGCACTAGGAAAGGTAGAGTCAGTCAGAGTGACCAGGAGTGGTTTTGTTTGGTTTCCTGGGTCTCAAAAGTGCAGAAGGCATTGTGTCTCCATAAATTATCAGGAGTTTTGATCACAGATAAAAGGTGTTATATCTGCAGTCTCGTTGGACATTGTGACTAGTTATCGGACGAAACAGATTCCAGGAGTGATTGGAACACATCATCTAAACCATGTAGTAGATGAATAGAAAGAGAAAGTCAATCAGTGTTACTGATGTTTGAAGAAGAGTATCTACCTACTCATATGAAGCTGGGATACATAAGATACGCAGTGAGAGCATTTGTGAATAAACCTTTACAGTGTCGAAATTGCAAAAGGTATGGTCATGACTCATGTGTGTGCCTTTGGAAGCAATATCTTGGTGAAGTAGGTGATGATCTAAGCCTTAGATTCTAAGGTATTGCAATTGTGGTGGAAATGTAGCACGGATCCGGCTGTACAGCAGGTCTCCTACACGGAGACGGAAATGGTTGAAGGAGTGAGTAGAGCTGAGGAAGTTATGACAGTGGATGCTCAGCAGCCAGTTGAGATTCAGAATGTTGTTCATCAGTTGAAGGATACATATACATTGATAGTGAAGAAGGTTGATTTTGTGGCGTTTATTGTGCAAGGGATTAATTGTACTGTCCACATGATTGTACAGTGCCTTGCGTAAGTATTCGGCCCCCTTGAACTTTGCGACCTTTTGCCACATTTCAGGCTTCAAACATAAAGATATAAAACTGTATTTTTTTGTGAAGAATCAACAACAAGTGGGACACAATCATGAAGTGGAACGACATTTATTGGATATTTCAAACTTTTTTAACAAATCAAAAACTGAAAAATTGGGCGTGCAAAATTATTCAGCCCCCTTAAGTTAATACTTTGTAGCGCCACCTTTTGCTGCGATTACAGCTGTAAGTCGCTTGGGGTATGTCTCTATCAGTTTTGCACATCAAGAGACTGACATTTTTTCCTATTCCTCCTTGCAAAACAGCTCGAGCTCAGTGAGGTTGGATGGAGAGCATTTGTGAACAGCAGTTTTCAGTTCTTTCCACAGATTCTCGATTGGATTCAGGTCTGGACTTTGACTTGGCCATTCTAACACCTGGATATGTTTATTTTTGAACCATTCCATTGTAGATTTTGCTTTATGTTTTGGATCATTGTCTTGTTGGAAGACAAATCTCCGTCCCAGTCTCAGGTCTTTTGCAGACTCCATCAGGTTTTCTTCTAGAATGGTCCTGTATTTGGCTCCATCCATCTTCCCATCAATTTTAACCATCTTCCCTGTCCCTGCTGAAGATAAGCAGGCCCAAACCATGATGCTGCCACCACCATGTTTGACAGTGGGGATGGTGTGTTCAGCTGTGTTGCTTTTACGCCAAACATAACGTTTTGCATTGTTGCCAAAAAGTTCAATTTTGGTTTCATCTGACCAGAGCACCTTCTTCCACATGTTTGGTGTGTCTCCCAGGTGGCTTGTGGCAAACTTTAAACGACACTTTTTATGGATATTTTTAAGAAATGGCTTTCTTCTTGCCACTCTTCCATAAAGGCCAGATTTGTGCAATATACGACTGATTGTTGTCCTATGGACAGAGTCTCCCACCTCAGCTGTAGATCTCTGCAGTTCATCCAGAGTGATCATGGGCCTCTTGGCTGCATCTCTGATCAGTCTTCTCCTTGTATGAGCTAAAAGTTTAGAGGGACGGCCAGGTCTTGGTAGATTTGCAGTGGTCTGATACTCCTTCCATTTCAATATTATCGCTTGCACAGTGCTCCTTGGGATGTTTAAAGCTTGGGAAATCTTTTTGTATCCAAATCCGTCTTTAAACTTCTTCAGAACAGTATCTCGGACCTGCCTGGTGTGTTCCTTGTTCTTCATGATGCTCTCTGCGCTTTTAACGGACCTCTGAGACTATCACAGTGCAGGTGCATTTATACGGAGACTTGATTACACACAGGTGGATTGTATTTATCATCATTAGTCATTTAGGTCAACATTGGATCATTCAGAAATCCTCACTGAACTTCTGGAGAGAGTTTGCTGCACTGAAAGTAAAGGGGCTGAATAATTTTGCACGCCCAATTTTTCAGTTTTTGATTTGTTAAAAAAGTTTGAAATATCCAATAAATGTCGTTCCACTTCATGATTGTGTCCCACTTGTTGTTGATTCTTCACAAACAAATACAGTTTTATATCTCTATGTTTGAAGCCTGAAATGTGGCAAAAGGTCGCAAAGTTCAAGGGGGCCGAATACTTTCGCAAGGCACTGTATTTGCGGCTGCAAGGTTTAGGGGTATTCAAGAATTAACAGCTGAAACATTGCAGAGAATACTGACTGAAGATTATCCTGAGTCTCTGTAGGGGTGTGACTTGGATTGGACTAGGATGTTTATTTATTTATTTTTAATCTATTTTTGTCTTTTGTGTGATGTTGTTTTATTTTTCCTTTGCGCAGTGGATTTCTCCAGTTCACTACCTGTACATTTGGTGGCAGCATGCACATTAAATGAGTGCAAATGCCATTATATCAGAGAAGAAGAAGAGTGTGCAGGTATCTTATTTATTTTTCAGGGTGGAAGTTAATAAGCCCAGGTATAAAATATGAGCCAGGGAGTTTTTATGTCTATTATACTCATTTTGTAGTTGGAGCTGCAGAGTTAGGTTGGAGCTGCAGTGTTCCATACCCCATTCCGAGGGGTTATTTCTTAATAATGAGGGTTAATCCATCCACATCAGATTTCTTAGAAACCCAGTGCACAGACAGACAGACAATGAGAACTACAGCAGTCAGTCAGGTGACACTGGTGAACCCGAAGCTCGTTATGACTGGAGCAGCAGCAGCTGTTACAGGAGGTGGGACTCAGGTGACCTCTGACCCTGGATGTTGTCTGTACACAGTGTCCATGCAGGGCCCGTTTGTAGTCAAGGCTCCTGTTGTCAATATCATTGTCTACAAAGGTCAATTTAATGCAGATTTTTTCACAATCATTCAATTTCTTTTGCCATTTTCAACATGTAATTTATAAGGCTTAATTCACAGTCAACTAACATGGTATGTAAGGCAAGGTTACTATAGTAAACAAAAACTGTTCTGAAACTATTATTTTTGACTGCAAAACTAACTAAAATAAATAAAAACATCATCAATTGGATTTATTTTCGCAACTTTGGGCAAAAATTGAATGGGTTTTCCAGCTTCTGAATCTGGCGGGTAAATGCTGCCAGTAAATGCTGACGTTTCAAATAGCTCTAGCTTGTGCAAAACTATCACTAGCTATAACTAGCTAACAGGGAAGAAATCTGAAGGCGAGCATAGGGTGACTGGGACAAACTAAAACAGCTTGTGAAGTTGCTGGAGCCGTTCACAACCCACACCGACCAACTTCAAAAACTGACAGCCAGTCGCTGTCTGATGTGGTACAGTACCTTCTCAAACTTGGAGGCACACTTGCAGTCAACTACTGCTGCAAAACAGTTGGCACAGGTCCTACTGAAGTCACTGCATGAGGGCTTCGCATGCATACTGAATCCTCTGGCAGCCAATTTCGAGCCAACCGATGCAGCAGCTTGTCTGACGGACCCAAGTGTGTCTCTGGCACTTCACTCAACAGAGATGGAGCCACTGATGAGGGAAGCAGTCTTTTGTATGTACTTTACTCTCAGCAAATCTGAGAGTAAAGCCGCGGAGAAGCAGGAACCCAGGAAGATGCCACCACAATGAATCCAGCAATCATCTCGACCACAGTGCTTCATAAATATAGCTTCCTCGCATCAAAGATTGTGTCTGAGGTCACTGTGCAGCCGGAGGGTCAACCTGACAGTGGATTAAGTGCCCAGTGTGAACTGCGAAAATACCTGGTATAGGTAAAGGGTGCATGTTTACAGAGTCACCTCTCCAGGTCTGGCAGGCAAGAATGGCTATTTATCCAAAGCTGTACCCTGTGGCACTGGATCTGGATTCTGCACCTGCATCTCAAGCGTTTGTAGAAAGAATATTCCATGACACGGTTGGAGTCGTGATAGCCGGGTCATCGGGAGGAATCAGCCAATTAATTTTACTTTTGAAGAAAATTGACTAATTCAAGATGGAGATGGCCTCAAAAACACTACACATGCTCTCACAGACGCCATCATGACACAGATACAGAGATGCTATGTCTATCTAAGTCTATGGTCCTGGCCCATCATCTTATGTATTACAGTCCCCCGGTGGCAAGAAGTGACATCCCCAAACTATAGGCCAACAACACATAAATGGCTCCTAGCCTCCCACACATAGGCTATTTTCTGTCCCTAACACTAAAACTGAAAACAAATAATAGAAAAACAAAACATTTTTTTATCAAACTGAAACTAAATAAAAACTAGTAAATCAAGTTTGACAAATTGAAACTAAACTGAATTTCAAATATATTTCAAATCACAAAACCATAATAACCTTGATGTAAGGGCACTGAAGCTGTCCTGTTATGTAGATATGGGATTGGCTGTTGGAATACTGTAAGTGTATTCACTGCTGACTGGGACTGCCTTGCCAGACATGGTTACTCAGAGCTGGTCCCATTGAAGCCAGACAGGATTTTTGCATCTCTTTTTGCTTTCAGTGTTGATGGTTTATGGAAATCTGAAAACCCACAAGTTTCTACAGGACCAGTGTGTGATGAGATTTCATACTTTGTATGGCTCACTGTGCCCAGTGTTTTATTGCACAAATGTAACATATTCAGACATGAAACACACAGCATGCTGACATAATCTGACAAAATAAACTCTCCTGTTTACTGTCATTAAAGAACAGAAAAGTCAGGAGCACAATTCCACTCAGATGCTGAGGTGATTTGGAAGCATTTCAAATAAGCTGCTTACATGAATTCTATTTGAGGAGCCAGGCTTTCTGTCATATGTAAAAAAATATATTAAAAAATTTTAAAAAAATGTTTTGCCTTTGTTTCCAGCAAGAGCCATTCCTCCCTTTTCACAGAACCAATTAATCTCCACAGAGTTCCATGAACAAGACTTAAAACGGTTTCATTAAAATATTCAGCAGAGGCAGAGATTGAAAGTGAGGCTGCTGTGCTGCATGTTATTCTACAAAAGACTGACTTATACATCAAGAAATGCTGCCTGTCGATAGATGCCGTTTAGAATGAATTTAAGCTATTTGAAATGAACAGAATACTATTAACTTAAATGTTACAGAATTTATTGAATGCATGCACAGATGCTACAGTGGGTGTCTTTATTGACCTCCATGTATATTGCCATCCAAATCAAATATACAGTGCATTTGGAAAGTATTCAGACCCCTTTATTTTTCCAAATTTTGTTATGTTACAGCCTTATTCTGCAATTGATCTCATTCAATCTAGACAAAATACCCCATAATGACAAAGCGAAAACAGGTTCAGACATTTTTGCAAATGTATTACAAATAAAAACAGAAATACCTTATTTACATAAGTATTCAGACCCTTTGCTTTGAGACTCGAAATTTAGCTCAGGTACATCCTGTTTCCATTGATCATCCTTGAGATGTTTGTACAACTTGATTGGACATGATTTGGTAAGGCACACACCTGTCTATATAAGGTCCCACATGTGCATGTCAAAGAGCAAAAACCAAGCCATGAGGTTGAAGGAATTGTCCATAGAGCTCCAAGACAGGATTGTGTCGAGGTACAGATATGGGGAAGGGTATCAACACATGTATGCATCATTGAAGGTCCCCAAGAACCCAGTGGCCTCCGTCATTCTTAAATGGAATAAGTTTGGAACCACCAAGATTCTTCCTAGAGCTGGCCGCCCGGCAAAACTGAGCAATTCGGGGGGAAGGGCCTTGGTCAGAGAGGTGACAAAGACCCGATGGTCACTCTGTCAAAACTCTGGAGTTCCTCTGTGGAGATGGGAGAACCTTCCAGAAGGACAACCATCTCTGCAGCACTCCACCAATCTCGCCTTTATGGTAGAGTGACCAGACGGAAGACACTCCTCAGTAGAAGGCTCATGACAGCCTGCTTGGAGTTTGGCAAAAGGCACCTAAAGGACTCAGACCATGAGAAACAAGATTATCTGGTCTGATGAAACCAAGATTGTACTCTTTGGGCTGAATGCCAAGAGTCACGTTTGGAGGAAACCTGGAATCATCCCTATGATGAAGCATGGTGGTGGCAGCATCATGCTGTGGGGATGTTTTTCAGCAGCAGGCACTGGGAGACTAGTCAGGATTGAGGGAAAGATGAACGGAACAAATTACAGAGAGATCCATGATGAAAACCTGCTCCAGAGCGCTCTGGACCTCAGACTGGGGCAAACAACAACCCTAAGCACACAGCCAGGACAACGCAGGAGTGGCTTCGGGAAAAGTCTCTGAATGTCCTGTCCTTGAGTGGCCCAGCCAGAGCCCGAACTTGAACATCTCTGGAAACCTGAAAATAGCTGTGCAGCGACTCTCCCCATCCAATCTGACAGAGCTTGAGAGGATCTGCAGAGAAGAATGGGAGACACTCCCCAAATACAGGTGTGCCAAGCTTTTAGCGTCATACTCAATAAGACTTGAGGCTGTAATCGCTGCCGAAGGTGCTTCAACAAAGTACTGAGTCAAGGGTCTGAATACTTATGTAAATGTCAAATTTGCTAACATTTCTAAAAACCTGTTTTTATGTTGTCATTATGGGGTATTGCGCGTAGATTAATGGGGGACAAAAAACAATTGAATCTTTTTTAGAATAAGGATGTAACGTAACAAAATGTGGAAAAAGTCAAGGTGTCTGAATACTTTCCAAATGCACTGTACATCTCTAACCAAAACAACAACAAATGAGAATTGGATTGTATATAAAGAGCCAAAGCCACTTATTTTCCCTTGTCGACAGGTACATTTGGATTTGAAACCAAACAACCCTGCAGTCACAATTAAGCACATTAACAGGTAGGTGAACAATTGGCAAGCCAGACCCATGCTATATTAAGTGACAGGAAAGGGGCAGAAATAAGAGCAACATTAAAATTACTTTTTTGGAAGAAACCAATTGTTGCGTAACATTCAGAAACCTTTTTGACTGGAACCAGCCTCTGCCAAGGGACAACTAAGCTAAGCTGGCCCCCCAGCCATGCAGCCAGCCAGGGGAGAGGTTGTCATGAGCAATGGGGTTTTGGTGACTTGGTGCCAATCCAATGTATTTCAACATGACATCTGGAACTGGCCCTTCACTGCCTGCAGATCAAAACATGGCAGGCACCATGCTGATCACCTCTTGAATAGAAATCAATAAAACAGAGGGGGATAGTTTTCATTCCCTTACACAAAAACATGCTTGTTATCTCTCTCATTCACTCCCTTTCTCATTACATGTATACACCCTGCTTAAGACGAACCATAGATCGAGACTTTAATTAATATCTTTAAAAATACGTTCAACTAAATGAAAATGAAAATGGGACGGTGAAAAGGTGAAAGAAAATGGTTTAGGAATACGTTGTCTTTGTGATTATCGGCCAGGCCAAACGAAGGCCTTTCATTGAAACAGAGCACAGGTCTATTCACAGGCTTTTCACACACGTCCAGTATAGTGTTAATCGTTTAGGAGCTACTGCCTGATTGGGGCCATAGGAGCCTTGGGCACATTCTATGGTGTTAATGGTCTGTCGTCAATTTTCATTTGGCCCTCTACTTTGGCAAGGCGCTCTACAGATTTATCACACAATAATCTCCCGCCATGAACAATACCTCCCACATTCTTGAAATTCGGTCGCCACCTTTTTCCATACAATAAACATTCATACAATTCAATCATGTCAGTCAATTTGACAAGAAAGGTTGACGCCACATGAAAGTAAAGGACAGGTGAATGGAATATAAGTTTCTCTTTTCACCAGAGTGCCATGAAAAGCACTCCCACTGCCAATGTTGCTGTCACATACTGGGCTAATAACCCCAGGGGGATGACATATAATGCTTTAATATTGGTTTGAAAAGGATATACAAACAACTGTACTGTGAGCAGATATCCTACTCAAAACAGTAAAACAGTTCATTCATCAAAAACATGAATGTTCATCATACATTACATAGTTAATAAGCATAGTTTGTGATAAGTAAAAGGGAACTCTTTGCACTATCGTGGCATTCCATCAGTATCAAATCAAAAATAAGCTTGATTTATATAGAACATTTCAGACATGAATGCAATGCAATGCGCTTCACAGGAAAAAACTATGAAAATAAAAACAGAAATATCAATGGCCTCACATTATATCAATCAAATCAATCAAATGTATTTATAAAGCCCTTATTACATCAGCAGATGTCACAAAGTGCTGTACAGAAACCAAACCTAAAAACCCCAAACAGCAAGTAATGCAGATGTAGAAACACATTGGCTAGGGAAAAACTCCCTAGAAAGGCAGGAACCTAGGAAGAAACCTAGAGAAGAACCAGGCTCTGAGGGTCCTCTTCTGGCTGTGCCGGGTGGGGATGAGCATTTACCAATTAAATAAACCACAACAGTAACCTTCCTTCCCCTCACTGATTACAACTCTGAAGGACACAACCTACAGTTTGGTCCAAAAGATCCACCACCATATTTTACAGTAGGTTTTGGGTTATTTTCTGCTTCTCACATCCTTCTTTCGATGCCAAACCCACCAAATCAAATCAAATCAAATGTATTTATAAAGCCCTTCTTACATCAGCTGATATATCAAGGTGCTGTACAGAAACCCAGCCTAAAACCCCAAACAGCAAGCAATGCAGGTGTAGAAGCACAGTGGCTAGGAAAAACTCAGCAGAAAGGCCAAAACCTTGGAAGAAACCTAGAGAGGAACCAGGTTATGAGGGGGGCCAGTCCTCTTCTGGCTGTGCCGGGTGGAGATTATAATAGAACATGGCCAAGATGTTCAAATGTTCATAGATGACCAGCAGGGTCAAATAATAATAATCACAGTGGTTGTCGAGGGTGCAACAGGTCAGCACCTCAGGAGTAAATGTCAGTTGGCTTTTCATAGCCGATCATTCAGAGTATCTTTACCGCTCCTGCTGTCTCTAGAGAGTTGAAAACAGCAGGTCTGGGACAGGTACCACTTCCGGTGAACAGGTCAGGGTTCCATGGCAGCAGGCAGAACAGTTGAAACTGGAGCAGCAGCACGGCCAGGTGGACTGGGGACAGCAAGGAGTCATCAGGACAGGTAGTCCTGAGGTAGTCCTGAGGCATGGTCCTAGGGCTCAGGTCCTCAGAGAGAGAGAAAGAATTAGAGAGAGCATACTTAAATTCACACAGGACACCAGATAAGACAGGATAAATACTCCAGATATAACAGCCTAGTCCCACGACACATAAACTACTGCAGCATGAATACTGGAGGCTGAGACAGGAGGGGTCAGGAGACACTGTGGCACCGTCCGATGATACCCCCGGACAGGGCCAAACAGGCAGGATATAACCCAACCCACTTTGCTAAAGCACAACCCCCACACCACTAGAGGGATATCTTCATCCACCAACTTACCATCCTGAGACAAGGCCGAGTATAGTCCACAAAGATCTCCGCCACGGCACAACCCAAGGGGGGGGGGCGCCAACCCACCACTGGTGTACATGGCTATAGAGTTTTATTTTCACGTCATCCAACAAATTTAAACGCCTGTAGTTTGCTGAACGACATTGGCACTTGGATTGAAACCAGTTGTATGGTCAAATGAAATGAAAATTGAGCTCTTTGGCCACGCACACCAGTTGTGGGTTTGGCGACGAAAGAAGGATTTGATAGACTGACAATAACTCCATACTTACTGTAAAATATGGTGGTGGATCCTGGGGCCTTAGTTAAAGTTAACGGCTTCATGATCTTTACCCAGTACCAGGAAATTTTTGACAAAAACCTGGTTGTCTCTGCCGGGAGGCTAAATCTTGGCCACAAGTTGATTTTCAAGAAAGACAATATCCCCAAGCACACAAATTCCACAAATAAATTGTTAACTGACCACAAAATCTGCATTTTGCAATGGCCATCTGACTCCGGACCTGTGGTTTGAATTCAAGAGGGCAGTCCATAAGCACATACTGTAAGTGCAGATTCTGAATGGAGGAATGGAGGAATGGTCTAAGATCCCTCCCAATGTGTTCTCCATGTATATTGAAAAAGGCTCAGTTTCCTCGCAAGGTGAGGTGTATTGAAAGATATTGAAAACGGGTGCAAATAATTTTTACCTTTTTTTTTTTTAGAAAAAAACAAATATTCCTTTTTAAACAAAATCTCTTTCTCTGCACAATTGTATTAGTATAAAATAATACCATTTCCCAATTTTATGGAGCATATAGTATAGCTCAGTATTTTTATTATACAATATTTTTTGCTAATCTTTATCAAGGGTGTTCCTGCCTTCTTCTTCTCATGTGGCAGAATTCCAAATCAGATTTTTCATCACACACACACACATGTTTGATTTACTATTCTTGTGGGGACCAAAGAATTGACTCCCATTCAAAATCCTATGTTCCATAACCTCTAACCCCAAGTGGTGCAGCAGTCTAAGGCAATGCATCTAAGTGCAAGAGGTGTCATTACAGTCCCTGATTTGAATCCAGGCTGTATCACATCCAGCCGTGACCGGGAGTCTCAATCTTATTGTAAATAACAAATTCTTATTGTAAATACGAATTTGTTTTTAACTGACTTGCTTGGTTAAATAAAAACATGTAAATTAAAAACCTAACTGTAACTCTATACCAAATAGCCTTTTTCCTTGTGGAGACCAGCGAAATGTTGTTTGTTTTACTATACTTGTGAGGACTTCTGGTCCCCACAAGGATAGTAAAACCATACACACACACACAGTTAGCAACAGGTGAAAATATGGATAGGTTTCCATCTAAATTATAGCTAGGTTTCCATCTAAATTGCGACAGATTTTCATGCGAATATTCTCATCTACCTAAAACAATATGAGCATGTTTCCACCAAATTACTGTTTGCGGATAAAAGCATGTGCGTGATGACGTAGTGCACATAAAAATAACTATGACAATTAAATTCCCATATATCGAATGAAAATATAAATTAAATGGGTTTCCATCACATTTTCAACTTTCCTGATGGTTTTGTCACAAAAACTGTTGCGTTATATTGTAAATGTCCTCACACTCTGGTCTTGGCACATGCATTCTAGCCAACAGATCATAGATACAGTGCGGGTCGGCTACCTACATTATTAAAGATTATTATGGATATGAGCAATATTATTTGTATTTGTCAAATGGCAGCCAAGCATCGATCATGTCACCAGAATAAGACCACTGATATTTATTCCAAGCTCATTACCTTGCACATTCACCACCCTGTGAAGTTCATCATCATTCATTTCATCTGTAGCCTAATAAACGGAATGTTTTCCCAAGTCGTAGTGGTAGGACCACACAACATATCATCACGTGACTCCAAGTTTGCTTGGATATGATGGTTATAAATATGTATATCAATATTTGCGCATAGAGGCGTTTCCACAGCCATTACTCGCATAATTAATTTTACCGACACATAAAGATCCTACCATGTCGAACGACCAAATTATCCATCGGCATTTATAAATTGTACCGGTATTTCATGCTTCCATCAGCCCGGTCGTGACTTTTTTCATGCGTCAGATAATTCATCTGGATAAAACGGTTGGATGGAAACGTGTTTAGTGAGCTTCAACCGAAAACTTGTTGCGAGAATATCACCCGTACTAATGTCCTTTCTGAAAGTTGAATCAGTAGTGCTACACGACAGAACAGCAACTCAGGTTCCAGATGATCTTGCCTGTTAATAGAGACTTAATAGAGACGCAAGCAAGCAGGCAGGCAGAGTGATACCAACATGACTATATACTCTGACGCCTATTGTCTAACGCAGCTGCCACTGGGACGACTGCGGTCGCAGATGCAAGTGCAAAATCCTCGAATCCAGGCAATATGGCACCCTACAACTGTAACATGGTGTTAATATATCTAATCTAAAAATAAACTCATTTACGAAAGCACTCCTGAAAGAAAACGAAACCTTCTAAACTAAACCTCCAAAGGCCAAACATCACTACTAAAATAAGTGATGATGAGTCTATTTTTTTGTTGAACTATTGTCAGGTGATCAATTTGAAAGATCTTTCATTTTCATTATTGGAACCATGTTACAAAAAATACTCATCGTTATTTCAAGAGTACATTTTTGTCCATGATTTATGCTGCAACTGGTTGATCGCCTCAAACCATACTTTTTCAATAAACATTATTCAAATCCAACCACTGACTGTTTGCTGATTGTTGTTGTTCTAAGACAGAGAAGAGGTGAAGCGAGAGGTTTCACTTTAGCCTAAATCTGTACTAAATAAGCCCAATGCGTTTCTATGGGCTTATTTTGGATCGAAGCTTGTGGACCTTTGGCAAATCTGTAACGGGTGTTGTCATCTGAAGAGGAGGAATCGGACCAAAGCGCAGCGTGGTAAGTGTTCATGCTTTTTATTTAAACTGAACACTAATAACAAAATAACAAAGATAATGAACGAAACCCAAACAGTCCTGTAAGGTGCATGACAAAACTAAACCGAAAATAACTACCCACCAAGCATAGGTGGAGAAAAGCTGCCTAAGTATGGTTCCCAATCAGAGACAACGATAGTCAGCTGTGCCTGATTGAGAACCATACCCTGCCAAAACAAAGAAATACAAAACATAGAAAAAGGAACATAGAATGCCCACCTAAATCACACCCTGACCAAACCAAAATAGGGACATAAAAAGCTCTCTAAGGTCAGGGCGGGACAAAATCGATGTAGGCCACTTGACTATCATCATCATCATCATCATCATCTCGCCCATTGTATCGTAGGCATTAAAAATAGTCTCATGCACTCATTGACACAATGCGCCCTCAAGCGGTCCAGACCGACAGAAATTCTGGCCATTCAGAGGTGAGAATTACCTAATTTCCTGTTTATGTGCCTGTAGCTTCATGCTAATAAGGATCTTTTTTTGCTACCTCCACCCAGAAACTGGGAAGACAAAAAATGTCTACCAAGACATTCATATGAATAGCAAAAGGATACTGCTTATTTAACTATTTAACGTGTTCTTTATTCAATGAGAACGTATTTTGACAACGGTACTGGTACGGAAATCAACATGCCTTGCAAAATCAGCAGCTGAACAACGATGACAGTCAAGAGCACGTGGCAATGAGCAGCACCAAGCATGTTCGGTTTAATAGCTGCGGCAACAGCCTCCTGCCAGTATCGCATAGAAATGCAGAGGTCTCTGAAACTTGTGATCATGTGTTCAACAATGAACTACCGAGGAGGATTGGACTGTAATTAAAACTGCTTCCTTTGAATGACCAAATTTGAGAATTACAGACCATCATTAGAGACAAGTGAGTAATCTTTTGTCAGTACATAATAATACCACAGAGTGCGTGTCTGGCACTGGGTATTGATCTGTATTATCATGCACCAGACGATGACTGTTTAATAATGTGGCAATTACACATTGTATACCAAGTGAATGGCCAATCGACACCATGTTACTATTTATAACTGTAATATTACACTGGACTTATAGTACCAGTCAAAAGTTTGGACACACCTACTCATTCAAGGGTTTTTCTTTATTTTGACTATTTTCTACATTGTAGAATAATAGTGAAGACATCAAAACTATGAAATAACACATATGGAATCATGTAGTCACCAAAAAAGTTTTAAACAAATTAAAATATATTTGAGATTTGAGATTCTTCAAAGTAGCCACACTTTGCCTTAATGACAGCTTTGCACACTTTTGGCATTCTCTCAACCACCTTCATGAGGAATGCTTTTCCAGCAGTCTTGAAGGAGTTCCCATTTATGCTGAACACTTGTTGGCTGCTTTTCCTTCACTCTGCGGTCCAACTGATCCCAAACCATCTCATTTGGGTTGAGGTTGGGTGATTGTGGAGGCCATGTCATCTGATGCAGCATTCCATCACTCCCCTTCTTGGTAAAATAGCCCTTAAACAGCCTCAAGGTGTGTTTTGGGTCATTGTCCTGTTGAAAAACAAATGATAGTCCCACAAAGTGCAAACCAGATGGGATAGTGTAGCGCTGCAGAATGCTGTGGTAGCCATGCTGGTTAAGTGTGCCTTGAATTCTAAATAAATCACGGACAGTGTCCCCAGCAATTCACCCACACACCATCACACCTCCTCCTCCATGCTTCACGGTGGGAACGACACATGTGGAGATCATCCGTTCACCTACTCTGCATCTCACAAAGACACAGCAGTTGGAACTTAAAATCGCAAATTTGGACTCATCAGACCAAAGGACAGATTTCCACCAATCTAATGTCCATTGCTCGTGTTTCTTGTCACAAGCAAGTCTCTTCTTCTTATTGGTGTCCTTTAGTAGTGGTTTCTTTGCAGCAATTCAACCATGAAGGCCAGATTCACACAGTCTCTTCTGAACAGTTGATGTTGAGATGTGTCTGTTACTTGAACTCTGTGAAGCGTTTATTTGGGCTGCAATCTGAGGTGCAGTTAACTCGAGTTTAAGACATGAAGGTCAGTCAATTTGGAACATTTCAAGAACTTTGAAAGTTTCTTCAAGTGCAGTTGTAAAAACCATCAAACGCTATGATGAAACTGGCTCTCATGAAGACCCATTTACCTCTGATGCAGAGAATACGTTAATTAATGATGGACTGTCATTTCTCTTTGCTTATTTGAGCAGTTTTTTCCGTAATATGGACTTGGTCTTTTACCAAATTGGGCCCTCTTCTGTATACCACCCCTACTTTATCACAACACAACTGATTGGCTCAAATGCATTAAGGAAAGAAATTCCACAAATTAACTTAACAAGGCACACCTGTTAATTGAAACGCATTTCAGGTGACTACCTCATGAACTGGTTGAGAGAATTCCAAGAATGTGCACAGCTGTCATCAAGGAAAAGGGTGGCTACTTTGAAGAATCTCAAATATAAAATATATGTTGATTTGTTTAACACTTTTTTTGGTGACTACATGATTCCATATGTGTTATTTATAGTTTTGATGTCTTCACTATTATTCTACAATGTAGAAAATAGTACAAATAAAGAAAAACTATATAGCACAAGGTTTCTAATACAAATAATGTTAGACCTTACAGAACAATCGACACTATACTGATAACTGAACATTAAATTATTGCAATAATCACAATTTGAGTTTCCATTTTGAATAACAAGCTGTTGTAAGGTGATACCACGAATAGGCCTACAGGTTACGTTTTTGAAAGTTGATCATGGTCGTCACTAGTTTCAGAGAAGAATAGTTGAATAGTCACATGTACAGGGTTGCATATGTCATTACAGGGCACAGTGAAATTCTTGAGCTCCAACAATGCAGTACACAGTTAAATAAAACAATACAATAAAAATAGATCACACTAATAATATACAAATAATAATATATAGAGATGATAAATGGGAATGTCCATAGGAGGAGCAGAAGAGGGGAGGAAGTCCGGAGAGGGGGTGGGGTGTATCTGACTAGTGGTGGCTATTCAGCAGCCTGATGGTCTGGGGGTAGAAGCTATTGGCCAGTCTTTCAGTTTTTGCCATGATGCTCTTATGCTGTCCTGAGTGATGGAAACAGGGAGAATATTTATGGCTAGGGTGAAGGCTGTAAAGCCGAAATGTCTGTGCACACTATGCTATCCCTGATGCAGTAATATAAAAAAAAGATTTGAAGTAAGCTTTATGCAATAAAATGTTGAGTGCGAACCCATTACACCTCTGTCTGAATTTGCAGGTTTTACCCACCAGCCAAGCTTTTGGGAGAGCGCGATGGTTCTCTTTTGATTAGAGGGGCTGGGGTCCCTTCTTGGCCTTTCTGCAACACCTGGTGTGTCCTGGAGGGCAGGCAGTGTGCCCCCAATTGTGCGTTCAGCTGAGCATACCACTCTCTGTAGCGCCTTGCACTCAGTGGCCGTACCAGGCTGTGATACAGCCTGACAGTATGCTCCCGATGGTGCTCCTGTGGAACACTGAGGGCCCTTGGAGACATGCCGATTTCTTCAGCATCCTGAGGTTGCCTTCTTCACCACAGTGTCCATGTGGTTTGCCCATTTCAGCTCCTCGATGATGTGTACACCGAGGAACTTGAAGTTTTCGACCGTCTCCATCATGGGCCCGTTGATGAGGATGGGGGCGTGCCCAGCCTGGTTCCTCCTGAAGTTCACAATCAGCTCTTTTGTTTTGCTGACATTGAGGAAGAGGTTGTTTCCCTGGCACCATGCCGTCAGAGTGCCTACCTCCTCCCTGTAGGCCGTCTCGTTGTTTTTGGTAATCAGGCCTACTACTGTCGTGTCGTCAGCGAACTTTATGATGGAGTTGGAACTGTGTGAGGCCACACAGTCGTGTGTATACAGGGAGTACAGGAGGGTACTGAGGACGTACCATTGTGGGGCCCCTGTGTTGAGAATCTGTGTACGGTATGTAATGTCACCACCTGGGGGGCGGCCCGTCAGGATGTCCAGGACCCAGTTGCATAGGGAGGAATTCAGTCCCAGGGCCGTGAGCTTGGAGGGCACTATGGTATTGAAGGCTGAGCTGTAGTTGATGAACAGCATCCTCACATATGCATTCATTTTGTCCAGGTGGGAGAGGGCAGTGTGCAGTGCATTGGTGATTGTGTCGTTCGTGGATCTGTCAGGGTGGTAGGCGAATTGGAGCGGGTCGAGTGTGTCGTTGAGGGAGGAGGTGATGTGGTCTTTGTCTAGCCTCTCGAAGCACTTCATGACTACGGAAGTGAGTGCTATGGGTCGGTAATCATTCAGTTCAGTTACTTTCCCCTTTCTTGGGCACGGGGATGATAATGGACATCCTGAAGCAGGTGGGGATATCAGCCTGTGCTAGAGAGAGATTGAACATGTAAAAAAAAAACAGGGGTTGGGACCAAATTATTTTCCGATAGTTTTGTTCTGAACAGAACCACTATTTTTTTGTTCCGTTCCACTGTTCCAACCAGCAAAAAAAGTTCAGAACCGGTTCGAACCCAAAACAGTACTGGTTTTTATTGTTCCTTTCTGTTCCTCTTTTTTTAACCTGTGAAATCAGTTTTTTTGATTTAGCTCATTAAGTTACTTCACCTGTCAGTGTGGATAGAACAGGAAAGCTAGTTGTTTACATGTGTGGTGGACAGATAAGGGTAGCCTATGGTCCAAGATGTGACAAACATTTTATGGGTGGAGAAAAAGCGAGAGAGGGTTGAGGAGCAGGCTTGAAGCACTAGGCATCTTGTTATGACATGCATTATCTGAATTAGGTCCACATAATTATACCAATGTGATAACTAGGCCTATAGTATCCTTAACTAGCATTGAAAAATGTCATCCATTCATCTCTAGCTAATGAAAAAAATCAAGCCCTATTTTCTCGCGCTTCTAACGTCAGTAAAGTAGCCTATGCTTCAGAGGGGGGAGTGGCACGTAGCCTAAACACGCACACACACTGGCAAAGATTTTCAGCTTGCAGGCAGATGCTGGAATACCTTTTTGAATGATAGAGTGAGGGCTTTGCATAGTTGCTTTGTTGTGGGTTTTTTGTGGGACAAAAAAAATGCCTGGAATGTAAAATAACGTTATTAATCGGGTTACTTTCTTTTAAAATAACGGTTCTGTTCCAGAACAGTATAGATCATTTTCGTTCCCGGTTCCGTTTCTGTACCTTGGATAAAATGATTTTACTGTTCCCTGAACCAGTTCCAACCCCTGCCAAAAACACAACAGGCAACTGGTTAAGCATGTTCTGAGGGCGCGGCTAGTGATGTTGTCTGGCCTTGCAAGGGCTAACACATATGTCCTACATGGAGAACGTAGCCACGAAGACCTTGTTGTCCTCAGGGGCTCTCTTCGGCTGCTAGTCATCGATGTGCTCGAAGCATTAGAAAAAGCTGCTTACATGACACCTTTCTAGACACCCAAGTCTCTTTACAGTTTAATAGGAAACTAACCACCCTAACCCCACTTACAGTGGGGCAAAAAAAGTATTTAGTCAGTCACCAATTGTGCAAGTTCTCCCACTTAAAAATATGAGAGAGGCCTGTAATTTTCAACTATGACAGACAAATGAATTTATTTGTAAATTATGGTGGAAAATAAGTATTTGGTCACCTACAAACAAGCAAGATTTCTGGCTCTCACAGACCTGTAACTTCTTCTTTAAGAGGCTCCTCTGTCCTCCACTCGTTACCTGTATTAATGGCACCTGTTTGAACTTGTTATCAGTATAAAAGACACCTATCCACAACCTCAAACAGTCACACTCCAAACTCCACTATGGCCAAGACCAAAGAGCTTTCAAAGGACACCAGAAACAAAATTGTAGACCTGCACCAGGCTGGGAAGACTGAATCTGCAATAGGTAAGCAGCTTGGTTTGAAGAAATCAACTGTGGGAGCAATTATTAGGAAATAGAAGACATACAAGACCACTGATAATCTCCCTCGATCTGGGGCTCCACACAAGATCTCACCCTGTGGGGTCAAAATGATCACAAGAACGGTGAGCAAAAATCCCAGAACCACACGGGGGGACCTAGTGAATGACCTGCAGAGAGCTGGGACCAAAGTAACAAAGCCTACCATCAGTAACACACTACGCCGCCAGGGACTCAAATCCTGCAGTGCCAGATGTGTTCCCCTGCTTAAGCCAGTACATGTCCAGGCCCGTCTGAAGTTTGCTAGAGAGCATTTGGATGATCCAGAAGAAGATTGGGAGAATGTCATATGGTCAGATGAAACCAAAATATAACTTTTTGGTAAAAACTCAACTCGTCATGTTTGGAGGACAAAGAATGCTGAGTTGCATCCAAAGAACACCATACCTACTGTGAAGCATGGGGGTGGAAACATCATGCTTTGGTTCTGTTTTTCTGCAAGGGGACCAGGACGACTGATCCATGTAAAGGAAAGAATGAATGGGGCCATGAATCATGAGATTTTGAGTGAAAACCTCCTTCCATCAGCTAGGGCATTGAAGATGAAACGTGGCTGGGTCTTTCAGCATGACAATGATCCCAAACACACCGCCCGGGCAACGAAGGAGTGGCTTCGTAAGAAGCATTTCAAGGTCCAGGAGTGGCCTAGCCAGTCTCCAGATCTCAACCCCATAGAAAATCTTTGGAGGGAGTTGAAAGTCTGTGTTGCCCAGCAACAGCCCCAAAACATCACTGCTCTAGAGGAGATCTGCATGGAGGAATGGGCCAAAATACCAGCAACAGTGTGTGAAAACCTTGTGAAGACTTACAGAAAACGTTTGACCTCTGTCATTGCCAACAAAGGGTATATAACAAAGTATTGAGATAAACTTTTGTTATTGACCAAATACTCATTTCCACCATAATTTGCAAATAAATTAATTAAAAATCCTACAATGTGATTTTTGGATTTCTTTTCTCATTTTGTCTGTCATAGTTGAAGTGTACCTATGATGAAAATTAAGTAACTTTGTTTTACATTTTGTTTTTTGAATTAGAGGGTGATGCCTCTGAAATTTGTGTACTGATTGAGTAGGTAAAGTTATGGAGATTGAATACCTTTTAGAGAGATGGTGAGAGAGACAATTCTTCAGTTTAAGGTTCTTTAATATTAATTGGAAATTAACAATGTTTGCAATCCTGTTCCACGTCACTCAGCTGTGATTATCCAATTAACTGTCCATTTATCCATTCAAGATGTGGTAGTTTTGGTATTCATGCACAGTGATGAATAAATTGGTCAGAAAGGAAATAATGTCCAAAACTGACATTTGTGTTCACAGCAGTACAGTGGTTCTTCCTTTAAAGTTTTAAACTTATGCTGCGACCGTTAGTGGTAGATGGTGGCATTCTGTCATTGCACCACACTATCACAAGGGGGAGTTAGAACGCTGATCTATCGGTAGTCTAAACTGTTGCACAAATTGACTATATGTTCGTAAATTAATTAATGAGTTTTCAGTCTGATAGACTTTAAGAAATACATGTTTTGACCAAGTTAATCTGCTCATGTTGTGTGTGTTCAATTATTTGTGACATTGTGGTTACAATGAAGAATGTAAACTAAATAAATCCTATTCATATTGAATAATCAGATGCGTGTTGCAAGCTTTATTGTTCCTTGTTTATTTTTTTACTCATTTATTTTATCTCCAGCGCCCGCATCACTCTCCGTCTCATGGCCTCAAACTGCACCATATATTACATATTGGATAAAAAAAATATATAACTTTTACATTACCATGTAGTTAACCAATAAGATGGACTGACGGGGATGTGGACATACTCGGTATACATATCCCGAAAGAAAGAAATGATCTCACTCCAATAAATTTTAATAGAAAGTTAGCAAAAGTAGTTAAGATCTTGCTATGGAAAGCAAAATGCCTGGCTATTCGTGGAAAAATCACCCTGGTTAACTCTCTAGTCATATCACAGTTTACCTATTTGCTTATGGTTTTGCCTGAACCTAGCAACCTGTATAAAAAAAATTGAATTCAATTAACATATTTCTACCCCGGTAGAAGCTGTGTTTTTGGTTGATGGCCAATATTAAAAACAGTCAAATGCATTCTCTCCGTCTCCCACACGCACTTTAAACATTTGGATAATAAAGCATTTAAAGGCCGACATTGGCTGATTTTAATACTTCTGACAGCCAAAATTCTAATATATATAAAGTAAAGACCAGTAGTCGATTTAAGCAACATTTGTAGCATTTTTCGGCGTACTTTACAGTGTTGCAGCCTACTGTACCTGTTCATTTTCCTGGGCTTTCGCGTTCGGCGTACCACAGGTGAATAGCAGTGTGCGTGACCATAATCTTCAAGCACCTTTTCGCGCTGCTCTGAGACAAGCATGAGGACTGTTCTTATTTTCACTGAATCTCCGTTTGGGTATTGGTTAGACTACAATTAGGATGTGGAAATGTTAGGATTATTTTGCTCGCAGTCACTTAGTAGCCTACTCCCGACCGGTCACGTTTTACAGCGCCATATTTTCCTAACGGAAACTCTGAGGGTTTTGTTTTTTGTTTTTATTGGAATAGAAACACCATAATATTAATCCAATTAATTAAGCTACATTTCTTTAAATCAATCCCATATACTATGTTCTTACAAAAAAACGTAAATTCTCTAGTACAGCTAATATTAAAAACAGTCAAATGCTTCTCAAAGATGCCCTCTGGTGGTCAAACTAGCACTAACCAGCATTAATGGCAATAATGGCTGACACGAGATGTGCTGCAGTAGGACTCAACTTTTAAAGGAAGAACCACTCTGTGACATCATCACTGAGTTCTTAAAAGGACAGGCTTTTTTACACAGCCGCCCCGAATGTCTGCTATGACATTCAAACCAGATGGAAAGTCTGTTCTAGGTGACAGGTTTTTCTGCGTCATCATCAAGGATAGCTGGGAGCTGCACCAGCCAAGACACTGGTCGTAGCTAAGTCCGACCCTTGACCTGGATAGAAGCAGGCCTAATACGTCCATCAGCTCCGGGGGAAGCCTTCCCAACAGGCCAGAAAGCTTGAGGGAGCTGACGGTCCACGATGTGAACCACTTGATCCACAGTAAGTTCCCTTCCATCCTTCCTCCACTTGTCTTTCCTGTAGACTTGGCAAGAAATAGCGAACGAACTGGGACCAAAAGTGATCGGCAAAGACTTGGCTATGCCTCCAGCGGTGTTTCCCTAGGATGTTACTGGAGACATACAAAACCTGAGGAAGAGATACATCGTAGCGTCCCATGAGTAGGAGGCTCAGTGTGACAGGATCTGGGTCCGTGACATTGGAGGAGATGTTCCCGAGGGGTTTTGCATTCAAGATTCCCTCTATTTCTGTAAGCACAGTGCAGAGCACGCTTTCAGTGACGATCTGTTCCTTGAGTATGACCTTGGGAGCAGTCTTCAATGATTTCACCTCTCTTTCCCACGTTCCACCAAAGTGAGGAGCGCTTGGTGGGTTGAACTGGAATGTTATCCTCTGTTCAGCCAATTGTTCCTTCAGGTGGGGGGCCATCGCTTTGAAGCCTCTCACAGTTCTTGGTCTCCTCCAATGAAGTTCGTACCACTGTCCGAAAGAAGCTTGAATGGCTTGCCTCGAAGTGTAATGAAGCGTCTTAGAGACATCAGGAAGGCATTGGCATCCAGGATCTCCAAAACATGTTTTTGCCAATTAATAGAAAATGAAATACAGAAATATCTAGTTTATATAAGTATTCACGCCCCAATGTCAATACTTTGTAGAAGCACCTTTGGTAGTGATTACAGCTGAGTCTTTCTGGGTAAGTCTAACATGCTGACCACACCGCTCATGTCGCGTGCGCAAGCATTGCTAAATAAATGTATACATACATGTTATTTAATCATTGCACCCACACTGCTTGCGAGCGTCTGCACCATGTCATTGCTCACTCTCTCGCTCTGCTTTGTGTGTATTTTTCTAGCTGTCACTCAAAATGGTGAGGAGCTGAAGCTCATTGGCTAGAACTCTAATTGCTAAGGGGCTGGCCCACATTGGGGAAAATGGTGCAGCACAGCTTCCAGAAAAACAGTCGCTTTCAAACTAGAGATTTTGTGAATGACTCATTTGTATAATGCACATTGTATTGTTTTGACCCACTCTGTTTTTCCACAGATCAGAGCAGTGGTTGAAGAGGGACTCAATCAGCTGCCATACAGCGAGTGTACAGTGATCACTCCCACAGGTTAGACATATTGAGTGAAATTCGTTTGAAATTATAGAAATTGGGCAAATACTATGCATTACTGTAAAATGTCTCACCAAGACCAGAACTGACTATTTTAATCTCTCGCTCTCTCTCCCAAGTCTTCCTTCAGGGCATAAGTATGATGGCGTGAAGTTTGAGAAAGGCAACTGCGGTGTCAGCATTATGAGAAGCGGTAAGACACTGATTATATAGGAGATTAAAGGAAAAATACATCTGAATTGGTCTCTGACTAGAATCCCTGACTGGTAGATTTGCCTATAAGCATCTGACATACATAGTACTATCCAATCACTGTTTGACTTATCAGTTGCTCATCATTACTACGTCTTGTATGAGGTTTCATTTGAATGAACTGAGTGGAATTCAACATCTATCCATTTCTGTGTGTGTGTGTGTAGGCAAGGCCATGGAGCAGGGACTCAGAGACTGCTGCCGGTCCATCCATATCGGTAAGATCCTCATCCAGAGTGACGAGGACACCCAGAAGATCAAAGTTTACAATGCCAAGTTCCCCCTTGATATCAACAGGAGGAAAGTCCTCCTAATGTATCCCATTCTCACTATGTATGGATCATCATGTCAAGTCTGGATCACCAACAGACTCAATACAGTACTAACTCCTCCTCGGGACAAAGAGTTCAGGTGAAGTGTTGCTCTACCCTGGGCCCAAGGAACTGTGCTGTTGGAGTCACTTTTTGAATGAACCAGAAATTAGGACTAAATTGCTCCCGTTAGCAAGGCAATAGTGTAATAGTCATGGGCATCCCCTGTTTTTATGAAGAACACTTGACAGTGAGACTTTTCCACTTGATTTGCTCTTTGCAACACGATTTCTGTTAAATTACACCTTCCAGCTAAGATAATTGTGGGAAGGTGTCTTTTATTCGGCTCTGAAAATGACCTTGGTAGGTAGCGTGCTTTATATTTTTCAGCATAATTTACCCCAGGCAGATAATTACACATTTCTGAGGGAGACCATAAAGAGCTCACTGGACGGCAATGAAAATTATGAATAGGCCAAATGGAGCCACTGAGAGTGAAGTAATGGTCATCTTTTTGTTCACTAACTAGCAACCCTCTCTGGGAGGATTGAAAACCTGCCTTGAGACAGATCAAAATGACATGTTATTATTTTATAGAAAGTATCAGCAGATGAGTCATAGTAACGATCACTCAAGGCTAGTACTAAGGACAGACTTTTCTTCAAGACTTCATTCATGTTGCCTGTTCCTCGGTAAAGTCACTGTGATGTCTGTCCTGTTTTTATGCTAATCTAATATACATATGTTCTGCCTTCAGGTACAGATAACACAGTGATTGAGGCTGTGAGAGTTCTGACTGAACATGGTCTCCGGGCCAAACTCCACCTCTCACCTATATAACACTGCCTCACCACAATAACACTGCCTCACCTATATAACACTGCCTCAGCTATGGTCCCTACCTTAATATGGAAGTAGACTTCATAAGGTTCAACATTCTAGGGTTTCATACTACACCCTGTTTTCCATTAATTCCGGGCTCTATTTGTAACTGCGCAAGTGTGAAGCTGTGTTAGTTTGCAATTTCGTCATGCAAAACTGACACAGTGGCATTTTCCAGCCTTAACGCCCGGTTCGGCAATTTACGCGTTTAATATCAGCTTGCTTGCGCTAAGGTGGGAGGGGTAGCCATATTTGAGGCTTGTTTTTAAGGACACACCTCAAATATGGCCACCGGTTGAGGGGAACTCTTTGATAATAGGGATGGATAGCCTACTTGAACAAGCCAAATGCAGGCATGTGAATTGTGAATAATTAAAAAGCATTAGAGCAAAAACCCTCAAATATTTCAAAGCACTCACAGTAGACCATTTAAAACCCCTTTATCTATAGGCTACTTTTGGTTAATGACCAGGACAAAAATACACACCTATGCGTTGCTGCTAAACCAGCCTTGATTAAGGGGGCGGCCAGGCTATACTTGGCTTTTAATCAAATTAAACGAAATGGGGGGAAACCAATAGTATTTTTATGTTTCTAATTACGAGATTCACCAGCACAAAAGGCACACCTCTCCTTCCATGGGCACTGTGCTTCTAAAACTTCCCATTAACGCTGCTTGAAACTTTTGCGCTTGTTTTTAAGGACATACCTGCTCAAGCGCAATGCTTTTATCATGTTGCTCCCGCTGTCGGTTGTCATGCACACCTGTCTGTGTCTTCGTGCGTCTTTGAGACCCTGGGCTATTGTTTCACTGGTATGGTCATCGGAGAAGTATGACGTCTTGAGGCATACATTAAGCAATGTCTATTTTTCATCTATATAGTGGGACTGTCAAGCTTTAGGTATGGCTCCGACATTCTGCTCGACCATAGATCGGTTGTGGTGGAAAAGTAAGACACATTAGCCAGCTTCTCAGTGACTCTTTGGCGGGTAGCAATGTCTAACCGCGGCATTGCCTCTTCTGCAAAATACTTGCGGCTTGGTAGCTGATATTTGGGGTCAATTGTGTTTAGTAGCTTTTTGAAGCCAGGCTTCTCCACTGTATAGAAGGGGACCATATATTTTGCTATATGATAGGTCACCGCACCTGTTATCTCCTTCCACCTCAAAGTTCTTGTCATATGGGGTGATGTTTGAAAATTATGCGGCTATGGTATATTTAAGCAATAAGGCCTGAGGCTAAAGGCTGTTCTTATGAAAGACACAAAATAAATGTACATGTTACAGGCACTAAAATGCAACTTGGTTCTATTTTTTATGATTGATGCACCGCAAGTCCCGCCTCTCCCATATCCTCATTAGTTTTTAGGAGCTTATACCCACATGGGGGATTTTAAATCTGAACTGAGGTCCAGACTCCAGCCCAGTTGGTGGTGGTAATGCACCTTAAAGTTGGTTGCCAACTGCCATATAAAGTCAGAAAAAGAAGAAAGAGACTGAAGGAGGAGAGATGACTAAAAACGAACTAAGTATCTGTGGATTAATTGTCGGAGTAGAGGACCTTGTGCTTTTCAGGTAAAATAACAACCCAACGTTTATATCCCAGGTCAAATTAGCTAGCAAAAGCAAGCTTGCTAAATGGCCATGAATGTTTAATGCATTTCGACCTATCCCAAAATAACAATGGTGGTTCAGACTTCGTTCTGATATTTCAACTTGCGTGTCCTGATCACATCTGGTGTGGATGGACAAAATCAACATGCGCGCGATGGCATGCCATATTTCGCAGCAATTGTCTTTCGACACACTTTGCACAGGACATTGGTTTGTTGAACATGTAACTTCTCAAACCTGAACCACTTCCTTATGATAGAACAAACATTGCTACCCTTTTTGGGAATGATTTCATTCTCACAAAAGGCTGAGCGGGCTTCCTCATTGTAGAATGCCTGCCGCTACACTTCATGAGCATGGTTACAACATGAGGAAAGGCTGGCCAGGATTGTGATTTGTGGACAACTTTTATGCATGTGTTGTGACACCGTTGGGGCATGGTTCGGTTCACTATGGGTTGACAGAGCAAGATGTTGCATTTGCCAACGTTATAACTCAAACCCTCATAAAAACAACAAAACCTTGATTCTTGCCATACAGCCATTTGGTATATTGCACAAAAACATACAGTACCAGTCAAATATATTGATTTAATTTTATTAATTTGAATGTACAGTACCAGTCAAATGTTTGGACACCTACTTATTCAAGGGTTTTTCTTTATTTTTACTATTTTCTACATTGTAGAATAATAGTGAAGACATCAAAATAACACATGGAATCATGTAGTAACCAAAAAAAGTGTTAAACAAATCTAAATGTATTTTCTATTTGAGATTATTCAAAGTGGCCACCCTTTGCCTTGATGGCAGCGTTGCACAATCTTGGTATTCTCTCAACCACCTTCTTGAGGTAGTCACCTGGAATGCATTTAAATTAACAGGTGTGCCTTGTTAAAAGTTCATTTGTGGAATTTCTTTCCTCCTTAATGCGTTTGAGACAATCAGTTATGTTGTGACAACGTAGGGGTGGTATACAGAAGAGTGCCCAATTTGGTAAAAGACCATATTATGGCAAGAACAGCTCAAATAAGCAAAGAGAGAACCAGAGTCCACCATTACTTTAAGACATGAAGGTCAGTCAATACGGAACATTTCAATAACTTTGGAAGTTTCTTCAAGTGCAGTTGCAAAAACTATTGAGCACTATGATGAAACTGGCTCTCATGAGGACTGCCACAAGAAAGGAAGACCGAGTAATCTCTGCTGCAGAGGATAAGTTCATTAGAGTTACCAGCCTCAGAAATTGCAAATAAATGCTTCACAGAGTTCAAGTAACAGACACATCTCACCATCAATTGTTCAGAGGAGACTTCGTGAATCAGGCCTTCATGGTCGAATTGCTACTAAAGGACACCAATAAGAAGAAGAGACTTTCTTGGTCCAAGAAACACGAGCAAAGGACATTAGACCGGTGGAAATCTGTCCTTTGGTCTGCTGGTTCCAACCGCCGTGTCTTTGTGAGACGCAGAGTAGGTGAACGGATGGTCTCCGCATGTGTGGTTCCCACCGTAAAGCATGGAGGAGGTGGTGTTATGGTGTGGGGGTGCTTTACTGGTGACACTGTCTGTGATTTGTTTAGAATTCAAGGCACACTTAACCAGCATGGCTACCACAGCATTCTGCAGCGATATGCCATCCCATCTGGTTTGGGCTTAGTGGGACTATCATTTGTTTTTCAACAGGACAATGACCCAACACACCTCCGCTGTGTAAGGGCTATTTTACCAAGAAGGAGAGTGATGGAGTGCTGCATCAGATGGCCTGGCCTCCACAATCCCCCGACCTCAACCAAATTGAGATGGTTTGGGATGAGTGCTCAGCATATGTGGGAACTCATTCAAGACTGTTGGAAAAGCATTCCAGGTGAAGCTGGTTGAGACAATGCCAAGAGTGTGCAAAACTGTCATCAATGCAAAGGGTGGCTATTTGAAGAACCTCAAATATAAAACAGATTTAGATTCGTTTAACACTTTTTTTGGTTCTACACTGTAGAAAATAGTCAAAATAAAGAAAACCCTTGAATGAGTAGGTGTTCTAAAACATTTGAGCAGTAGTGTATTTAGCCATGGAGCATGTTCTGATTGGCCAGGGAGGGTCCAAGTATTGACACAAGTCTTGACACACCCACAACTTTGTTTTAATCAAAACCCAGCCATTTCGTGCCATCACCAGCTACTGCACCCTTAATTCCAGTTGTGAAAATAGCAATTATTACTGACACACTCCCAAACCTATAACGCTTCCGCCAGCGCTAAGATTTACCATGGCATTATGTTTGTTAAAATAGAGCCCTCAGTCTTATTGAAAGCACTGCAAGTCTAATGGTTGTGTCCATCATTCAAGAGTTCCCAGAAATCACCATACTGACCACCGAGGTGTACCCTGTGGCTCCCACACACTTTGGCCAGAGGTACCTTGAGACAGACTAGTCAGCCCTCCAGGGCCATTCATTGGGATACCATACTATGAGAACCAATGATTAAATTGTCCCTCTCTCTGTTTGATGTCATTTTGTCCGCTTATTTCAAAAGGACTTGTTACCCTGCTCAAGAATGCTGCTTTGCTGTGTACTCCGCCTTAACCTGTGCTCCTCAGTCTGACACAAACAATGCAAAGATTTTTCTGGAAACAAGAAAAGCACATTCCATGCAGGTCTTTTGGGAACTAGTCTAGCGAGCTTGCATGTACTGCTGCCATTTTATTTATTCAGTCATGGTAGTTCATTCTAGGTTGTTTTCCCTCAACAGAAAGTCTAAAAAAGTCTAATACAAAAAAAAGTATTTTTCGATGTATTCTATTGCCATTATTATTGCCACAAAGTGTTTTAATGTGTCATAAAACTCAGAAGAAACAAACCACTCGAGAAACGCTGACCAGATCTAAACAGGAATTTGATGGTATGCCCAATTTGGACATTTCAGAGTAGAAAAGACGAGGAAAAGAAGCTCAGACATTTCCCTTTTGACAAGGAATACACAGATAAAACCCATAGAAATACAACAGTGAATGATTAACTACATTCTGAGAAAATTCTTCAGTCTATTGGATGTATTGACAAAGCATGCCCCTTTTCTTTCAGAGCAGGTTTGAGGATGGAATATCAATTTTGTAGAGGATACAGAGTCATCTTCATCTACAGTGCTGTGAAAAAGTATTTTCCCCCTTCCTGATTTCTTATTTATTTGCACATTTGTCACACTTAAATGTTTCAGATCATCAAACGCATTTTAATATTACACACTGATAACCCAAGTAAACACAAAATGCAGTTAAGTGATCATTTTATTTATTAAGGGGAAAAAGCAATCCGAACCTTCATGGCCCTATGTGACAAAGTAATTGCCCCCCTTGTTAAATCATGAATTTACTGTGGTTAATCACATTTTCTGGAAAGCTGAGTTCAATTTCACTAGCCACACCCAGGCATGATTACTGCCAGACCTGTTGAATCAAGAAATCACTTAAATAGAACCTGTCTGACAAAGTGAAGTAGGCCAAAAGATCTCAAAAAGCAAGACATCCTGCCGCGATCCAAAGAAATTCAGGAACAGATGAGAAACAAAGTAATTGACATTATCATTCTGGAAAGGGTTACAAAGCTATTTCTAAAGCTTTGGGACTCCAGAAGACCACGGCGAGGGAACATTATCCACAAATTGAGAAAATTTGGAAGAGTGGTGAACCTTCCCAGAAGTGGCAGGCCTACCAAAATTACCCCAAGAGTGCAGTGACGACATATCCAAGAGGTCACAAAGGAACCCACAACAACATTTAAAGAACTGCAGGCCTCACTTGCCTCAGTTAAGATCAGTGTTCATGACTCAACCATAAGAAAGAGACTGGGCAAAAATGGCATCCATGGCAGAGTTCCAAGGCGAAAACCATTGCTGACCAAAAATAACAAAGGCTCTTCTCACTTTTGGCAAAAAACATCTTGATGATCCCCAAGACTTTTGGGAAAATATTCTGTGGACTTACGTGGCAAAAGTTGAACTTTTTGGAAGGTGTGCGTCAAGTTACATCTGGCGTAAAAGTAACACAACATTTCAGAAAAAGAACATCATACCAACAGTCAAATATGGTGGTGGTAGTGTGATGGTCTGGGGCTGCTTTGCTGCTTCAGGACCTGGACGACTTGCTGTGATTGATGGAACCATGATTTTTGCTCTCTACCAAAAAATCCTGAAGGAGAATGTTCAGCCATCAGTTTGTGACCTTAAGCTGAAGTGCACTTGGGTTCTGCAGCAGGACAATGATCCAAAACACACCAGCAAGTCCTCCTCAGAATGGCTTTAAAAAAAAGGTTTTGGAGTGGCCTTCTTAAAGTCCGGACTTGAATCCGATTGAGATGCTGTGGCGTGACCTTAAGGCGGTTCATGCTCAGACCCTCCAATCAATGTGGCTGGATTCAAACAATTGTGCAAAGAAGTGGGCCAAAATTCCTCCACAGCGATGTGAAGGACTCATTGCCATTTATCACAAACGCTTGATTGCAGTTGTTGCTGCTGAGGGTGGCACAACCAGTTTAGGGGTTTAGGGGGCAATTACTTTTTCACATAGGGCCTTGAAGGTTCGGATAGCTTTTTTCCCTTAATAAATAAAATCATCACTTAACTGCATTTTGTATTTACTTGGTTTATCTTTGTGTAATATTTAATTTAGTTTGATGATCTGGAACATTTAAGTGTGACAAATGTGCAAAAAAAAAAAATCAGCAAGGGGGCAAAGACTTTGTCATAGCACTGTATGCCTGGCTGAAATTCTGTTGAGACTACACAAACAGAAGTTACTATTAGCTAAAAACTAAAAAGAAGTAAAGGTTTTGAACATATTCCTTATCATGCAAATACTTTTTTTTTTTTTATGTACACAATTTTTATTGACACTGATACAGAGGAGTGAAGTCACCAGATTCTACCTCATGGAATGTCTCTCTCCCTAGGACGTCAGGGAGGTCTCTCGAGCTGAAATCATGCAATAAATCAAATGAAATGTCAACACGGCAAACACCGACAGAAACAATACCTCTGCTCTGCAAACACCATTCACTGAGGCTCTGGTGAAAATGTTCAGAGACATAATAATACAAAGTGCTCAACGTGATAAACCCTCTGGCCACTAGGTGGCACTACAAACTGCATCATTTCTGGTGCACTGGCATGATTTTCAGGCACATTAATTACATTGTGGTGAATGTCATTCTAAAGTGTGTTAAGTGGCAAGGATAGAGAACATGTTTGATTTCAAACAGTCACCAGTTTATCATGCATTCTGCCAGTCTGGAATATAATGAGGGGAAAGGAACCACTATTAATTTGAACAGTTAATCAAATCTAAGAAGATTAATATCGGGAAATATGATTAAATTCCATATCCATGAAGAGCTTAGAGAGCGAAAGATGTCTTGTCCACAGACCATTTAGCAAGGCTGCCTGTCATCATACTAACCAACCTAACCTATTTCCGGACTGCTATGACATGTAGATGACCAATAGGTACACCAGTGAACGAACATGTGGGGTGTCTTGACAATGATTGAGTGAGTACCTGTAATTAGTGCAAATCAATATGTACAGTGGCTTGCGAAAGTATTCACCCCCCTTGGCATTTTTCCTATTTTGTTGCCTTACAACCTGGAATTAAAATAGATTTTTGGGGGGTTTGTATCATTTGATTTACACAACATGCCTACGACTTTGAAGATGCAAAATATTTTTTATTGTGAAACAAACAAGCAATAAGACAAAAAAACGGTAAACTTGAGTGTGCATAACTATTCACCCCTCCAAAGTCAATACTTTGTAGAGCCACCTTTTGCAGCAATTACAGCTGCAAGTCTCTTAGGGTATGTCTCTATAAGCTTGGCACATCTAGCCACTGGGATTTTTGCCCATTCTTCAAGGCAAAACTGCTCCAGCTCCTTCAAGTTGGATGGGTACCGCTGGTGTAGAGCAATCTTTAAGTCATACCACAGATTCTCAATTGGATTGAAGTCTGGGCTTTGACTAGGCCATTCCAAGATATTTAAATGTTTCCCCTTAAACCACTCAAGTGTTGCTCTAGCAGTATGCTTAGGGTCATTGTCCTGCTGGAAGGTGAACCTCTGTCCCAGTCTCAAATCTCTGGAGGACTGAAACAGTTTTCCCTCAAGAATTTCCCTGTATTTAGCACCATTCATCATTCCTTCAATTGTGACCTGTTTTCCAGTCCCTGCCGATGGAAAAACATACCCACAACATGATTCTGCCACCACCATGCTTCACTGTGGGGATGGTGTTCTCATGGTGATGAGGTGTTGGGTTTGTGCCAGATATAGCATTTTCCTTGATGACCAAAAAGCTCAATTTTAGTCTCATCTAACCAGAGTACCTTCTTCCATATGTTTGGGGAGTCTTCCACATGCCTTTTGGCGAACACCAAACGTGTTTGCTTATTTTTTTCTTTAAGCAATGGCTTTTTTTTTCTGGCCACTCTTCCATGAAGCTCAACTCTGTGGAGTGTATGGATTAAAGTGGTCCTATGGACAGATACTCCAATCTCTGCTGTGGAGTTTTGCAGCTCCTTCAGGGTTAACTTTGGTCTCTTTGTTGCCTCTCTGATTAATGCCCTCCTTGCCTGGTCTGTGAGTTTTGGTGGGCGGCCGGCTCTTGGCAGGTTTGTTGTGGTGGCACATTCTTTCCATTTTTTATTATTGGATTTAATGGTGCTCCGTGGGATGTTCAAAGTTTCTATATTTTTTTATAACCCAACCTTGATTTGTACTTCTTCACAACTTTGTCCCTGACCTGTTTGGAGAGCGCCTTGGTCTTCATGGTACCGCTTGCTTTGTGGTGCCCCTTGCTTAGTGGTGTTGCAGACTCTGGGGCCTTTCAGAACAGGTGTATATATATACTGAGATCATGTGACACTTAGATTGCAAACAGGTGGACTTTATTTAAGTAATTATGTAACTTCTGAAGGTAATTGGTTGCACCAGATCTTATTTAGGGGCTTCATAGCAAAGAGGATGAATACAAATGCACGCACCACTTTTCCGTTAAATGTTTTTTGAAACAAGTAATTATTTTCATTTCACTTCACCAATTTGGACTATTTTGTATGTCCATTACATGAAATCCAAATAAAATAAATTTAAATGACAAAATAGTAAAATGCCAAGGGGGGTGAATACTTTTGCAAGGCACTGTACCTCATAGGTCAATCAGTATGTGTGGTTGTTACCGTACACCCAGTAGTCATACACTTACATTGTTGAATTAGACATTAACAACAGACATAGTGTTTTCCCAAAACAAGGGATCAGATTCAACCGAGACAGAGGCCCCATTAGAACAGCTTAAAATATTTCACCAATGGAAGACTGCTCTTATATACAGTCATTTATTTGTTGTGACCAGCACCAAGACATGACGTCATTACTGGTAATTGTCAGTGCACCTAAAGAGCCACTTCGGTTTCTACCAAGTGCTATAATTACCTAATAAATTATCTTAATCAGAGAGAAAAACATAGCTTCCAGTTGCCATAGACACATAGAAACTACAGTATTCACCACAATCCTTCCTATTGCTCCAAGAGATCACTGAATGTATGGGCCATTCATCCAGTCACAGGCAGATGAACAGTAGCTGGCTATGCGATTCTCAGGAGTCAGGCACTACAGAGCTCTTCCCTGCTGGATAGTGTTCGGCACCGCTCCAAGACGTCCATCTACATTAGATGCCTTGGATTGGCTGTTTGCCTATGAGACAAATACCCAAGCAAACAGACAAACTGTTCCATAAAACCACACCCAAACCCCTGCATGTTGTGATAAGATAAGAATATGTACAAAATGTATTTCATGCTTAAAATGATCTTAGATTCAACTAAATTAATGATAATATCACATGTTACGCTGCAGTTTGATGTAGCTATAAAGGCATTTGTACTTACCCAATGTGGATCTGTTTTTGGCCACCAGCCAGTAGTGGTACCCAGGAACAACAGTCACAAAGAACATCAAAGCCATCAGCATGAGGAAGAGCACATGTAATTTAGCAGGCCTGTGAGAGAATAAATTAATGAATGACTTCCTCTACAGTAGATCAACATTTGGCAGTTTGAGTATATAATGGAATTTTCAAGATCCTGAGGCCCATTGTCATGCCATTCATCCACTGCCATCACCTCATGTTTCATCATGCACGGTCCCATGCAAGTATTTGTACACAATTCCTGGAAGCTGAAAATGTCCCAGTTCTTCCATGGCCTGCATACTCACCAGACATGTCACCCACTGAGCATGTTTGGGATGTTCTGGATCGACGTGTACGACAGCGTGTTCCAGTTCCCGCCAATATTCAGCAAATTCGCTCAGCCATTGAAGAGGAGTGGGATAACATTCCACAGGCCACAATCAACAGCATGGTCATCTCTATGCAAAGGAGGTGTCGTGCTGCATGAGGCCGTCACACCAGATACTGACTGGTTTTCTGATCCACACCCTTGCCTTCTCTGTATTCCCAGTCATGGGAAATCCATAGATTTGAGCCTAATGAATAGATTTGAGCCTGATTTCCTTATATGAACGATAACTCAGTAAAATCTTTGAAATTGTTGCATTCATATTTTAATTCAGTATAATTTCTGAGAAATATACATAAAATGTATAGATTTTTTGCTCTAATATACTATACTAAATATATTTAAGTCACAGCACAGTTGAAAAATATATGGCAAATAGAAATCAAAACTGGATGGTGTTCAGATATAGATGGAAGGGGTTGAGTGGTGCTGAAGGGTGGGACTAAAAACAACAAGATAACTAATGTAAAACATACTGTGTCCGTAAAATGTATAAAGGTTCAGATCTTTTGTGTAACAGCACAGTTAAAAACATATGGCAAATAGAAATCAAAACTGGATGCTCTTCAGAGACACAGTAGATGGGAGGGGTTGAGGGTAGCTGAAGGATGGGATTAAAAACATACAAAATATAATTATTGTAAAATATACAGTCTGTAAAATGTATACAGTTTTTCAATTTATAATGTCACATGCACAAGTACATATAATATGTATAAACTGGAAGTAGAAGCCTAAGTGTTTTTGTCCATTAGTTTACTCCAATTAGGGAGGGGTGGTAGGGTTAATGGAAAATAAAGGAAAATATATTTACAAAAATAAAAATGATGCATATATACAGACACAAAACATATATAGGAGGGATTGGAAATGATGCATATATACAGACACAAAACATATATAGGAGGGATTGGAAATGATGCAGCAATATTAAGGCTGATCTAACCCCTCCCCTCAAAAATAATATACTTAAGTATAAAAGTGTCCCAATTTAGATCATTGTAAGTTTATTTAATATACTTAAATGCTATACAAATAAAATTGACATTCCGCTTGGGATTAAAAGGCAGCCAGAGGGGGCTATAAGATCCCACACCCTACACTCCCTTCCACCCCCATGATACAAATGTTGCAAGCCTGATCCCTGAGCACAGCTAGATTCCTCTGTGCTAGAGAGCGGCCATGCTATCCTGCCCTCTGATGTCACACAGCACTTCATCTTTAAATCATAGAGCCCTTAGGGCCAGGGTGGGAGGAAAGAGGGAGGCATGCTCAGATTTCTCAGTTAGGATATTCATTTGCCCAATTGAGTGTTTTGAGCGCTGAAATGAAAGAGGAAGCTGTGGACTGAAGTGGTTCAGCTACACCTGAGGGGAAGAAGTGTTGGGACACAGACTAACATTAATTACTATGGGGATTAGAGATATTATTGCCACATTGTAACGCACCCTCCACTCAAGAGGTGTCTATCCCATTAATTGCACCCGTTTACTGTAGGTGAAGTATACCTGAACCTCTAGGGAAAACATACATTGAGGAGAGTATCCATTCAGGGCTATAGTGCTAGGTTAGGAGGGATGTGAGACTCTTTCAACAGATCATGCACCTTCGAGCATGATTTTAGTCCAAGGCTTAATCTGTGTCCAGGTAACCATACTCAAATGGCTGGACTGAGGTACTCTGCTTTGTATTTCTATTGTATCATTATCAGCCTGCTTACTGTACCTCCGGACACAGAGCGGGAGAAAACGAGAAGTCTCAGATCTCCAGGAGGATCTGCTGTTAGCTCTCTAGTCTTTCCTCGAAGTGGTAATTCTTCAATATGGTAATTCAAATTGAGGACATTTTCAGCTTTCGGTGAGTGAATATATATATATATATATATATATATATATATATATATATATATATATATATACACTTTTGGTGAAAAAGCTGAAAAAGTCCTCAGTTTGAATTACCATATCATACTGGTTATTACAATTGTTAATTATTATCAATCTCGTTTGATATGTATGGCCCCAGTTCCATCTCTCTTATTCAGACAGACCGAGGTATGAGATCGAGGAGAGACTAGAGAGCCAACAGCAGATCCTCCTGGAGATCTCACAGAGACTTCTCGTTTCCTCCCTGTAATTCAAACTGAGGACTTTTTTCAGTGAATATATACACTGCTCAAAAAAATAAAGGGAACACTTAAACAACACAATGTAACTCCAAGTCAATCACACTTCTGTGAAATCAAACTGTCCACTTAGGAAGCAACACTGATTGACAATACATTTCACATGCTGTTGTGCAAATGGAATAGATAACAGGTGGAAATTATAGGCAATTAGCAAGACACCCCCAATAAAGGAGTGGTTCTGCAGGTGGGGACTACAGACCACTTCTCAGTTCCTATGCTTCCTGGCTGATGTTTTTGTCACTTTTGAATGCTGGCGGTGCTTTCACTCTAGTGGTAGCATGAGACGGAGTCTACACTGGCTCAGGTAGTGCATCCAGGATGGCACATCAATACGAGTTGTGGCAAGAAGGTTTGCTGTGTCTGTCAGCGTAGTGTCCAGATCATGGAGGCGCTACCAGGAGACAGGCCAGTACATCAGGAGACGTGGAGGAGGCCGTAGGAGGGCAACAACCCAGCAGCAGGACCGCTACCTCCGCCTTTGTGCAAGGAGGAGCAGGAGGAGCACTGCCAGAGCCCTGCAAAATTACCTCCAGCAGGCCACAAATGTGCATGTGTCTGCTCAAACGGTCCAGAGGGTCCATGAGGGTGGTATGAGGGCCCGACGTCCACAGGTGCTTACAGCCCAACACCGTGCAGGACGTTTGGCATTTGCCAGAGAACACCAAGATTGGCAAATTCACCACTGGCGCCCTGTGCTCTTCACAGATGAAAGCAGGTTCACACTGAGCACGTGACAGACGTGACAGAGTCTGGAGACGCGGTGGAGAACGTTCTGCTGCCTGCAACATCCTCCAGCATGACCGGTTTGGCGGTGGGTCAGTCATGGTGTGGGGTGGCATTTCTTTGGGGGGCCGCACAGCCCTCCATGTGCTCGCCAGAGGTAGCTTGACTGCCATTAGGTGCCGAGATGAGATCCTCAGACCCCTTGTGAGACCATATGCTGGTCTCCTCCTAATGTAAGACAATGCTAGACCTCATGTGACTGGAGTGTGTCAGCAGTTCCTGCAAGAGGAAGGTATTGATGCTATGGACTGGCCCGCTCGTTCCCCAGACCTGGATCCAATTGAGCACATCTGGGACATCATGTCTCGCTCCATCCACCAACGCCACGTTGCACCACAGACTGTCCAGGAGTTGGCGGATGCTTTAGTCCAGGTCTGGGAGGAGATCCCTCAGGAGACCATCCACCAACTCATCAGGAGCATGCCCAGGCGTTGTAGGGAGGTCATACAGGCATGTGGAGGCCACACACACTACTGAGCCTCATTTTGACTTGTTTTAAGGACATTACATCAAAGTTGGATCAGCCTGTAGTGTGGTTTTCCACTTTAATTTTGAGTGTCACTCCAAATCCAGACCTCCATGGGTTGATACATTTGATTTCCATTGATAATTTTTGTGTGATTTTGTTGTCAGCACATTCAACTATGTAAAGAAAAAAGTATTTAATAAGAATATTTCATTCATTCAGATCTAGGATGTGTTATTTTAGTGTTCCCTTAATTTTTTTGAGCAGTGTACATCATGTATGAGTCTTTCAAGAACCCACAGGGCACCAGTGTTTTTCCTTCTATAAAATGATTGATGTTGAACAAAATAAAATGGATGTAAAAAGTTTTGGGGAATTCAAGGGATTACACCACCTCAGCAGTATTTCTGAAAGGGGAACAACTATTACATCTGCGGCAGGTAGTCTAGTGGTTATAGCATTGTCTGCTCAAACGGTCCAGAGGGTCCATGAGGGTGGTATGAGGGCCCGACGTCCACAGGTGCTTACAGCCCAATACCGTGCAGGACGTTTGGCATTTGCCAGAGAACACCAAGATTGGCAAATTCACCACTGGCTGTGCTCTTCACAGATGAAAGCAGGTTCACACTGAGCACGTGACAGACGTGACAGAGTCTGGAGACGCGGTGGAGAACGTGAGCTAACAAGGTAAAAATCTGTTCTGCCCCTGAACAAGGCAGTTAACCCACTGTTCCCCGGTAGGCTGTCATTGTAAATAAGAATTTGTAATTAACTGACTTGCCTAGTTAAATAAAATGTAAAAAATGTACACCTCATCCTAGTTAGATAAAATGAATCAATTTTACATAACTTTCTTTTGAGTTTTGTAGACTCTTGTAATGGGATGTTGTGACGACTGCATATGTGGCAAAATATATTGAAAGCCCCTTTTTCTTGTCCTCTTGCCAGTTGTTTTACCTTCCTTGATATTGACAGATTTAAGCAGATATTATGACAATAACCAAAATGTTTCAAATATTGTATATTGTGCGGTGAAAAAAACAATGTAGATCCAGTAGGCTAGGCTACCAAAGTCTAAATATAATATTGAACTACTCACAACATTCACTCTCAGCCTTGACTCTTACATGAGAATTAAAGCAACATTCGGAATACTGAAAGCACATGTTAGAAGTACTTATAGCAACAAAGTTGAACCAGGTGGGCAGAATATGACCTGAACACCACAGAGGTGATGATGATGACAGGAATCCAGGAGAAGATCCTCACACACCTGAACATCCCTGATAGAGGGAAAACATGATTCTATCTGACCAGGCCATTACATTCAACCCACTGTAGTTTGCTTAGGCAAAGAATGGTTCACATTTCAGGACTATGTCAGACTGAGACAATATGACATGTATGTAGTGCCCCCTGGCAGTGTAGAAAGTTGGAATCATGACATACTCGTGGGTAGATGCAAAGTGGGATCCTTGGGACAACACTACCCTAAAACCTAACCATAACCAAAGGTTGTTTATTATATTGAGAAGATATTGGAGTGACCACTCCAACATGTCCTCAAAGATGGAAAGCAGGTGGAAGGCAAGATCAGGTGGGACCATTCTAGCCAATGAGAGGGCATACACGCGTTTGAACAGGCCATTGTGATAGAGGACGTATCTTTGCCATTTTTCAGTAGCGTCAGCAGCACCATTGAGGCTCTCCATTTTAAGGAAGTCAATTTGTGTCATTGACTGATCGCTCCTAATTTATAGGAATCCCCACCCAGTAGACTACTTTAAAATGGTGGAAATCCTCAATGGCAATGTCCATGCTAAAACGAGTTATATCCGTGAATGAGTCCTCTCTCTATGACAACATGCACAACTCTGATAGTTTTTTTTTTTTCAAAGTTGCCGAAATGCCACATGCGTCCACTTATACAGAGAACACGGAACATTAGCAACACCTTCCTAATATTGAGTTGCACATTTACCCAAAGTATTATTTCTAAGTCTTTTCTGTACTGTAAAAAAAAGTGCTACCGAGTCCCTTTTGAACTGTAAAGAATGTCCTTAATACATAAAACCAAACATTCCTATGTAGCCATTCCAAAGTCAATGTGGAGAGGAGATTTTAATACACGTTTATGGATTTGATATATTGAAAAGCTAACTAATGTTACTATAGCAAGGCTGCATTCTTTAATGCTTTAGAAAGCAAATTGAGTTACAGGTTGTAACATGATTTATAAAACATGTCAGGATGTCCATGAACTTAAGATGCGTATAGTTTGTCAAAAACATATGCAGGTGTGCCTGTTCAGAATTATGAGGTTACTTCAAGTCACCTTAAAGATGCACTCCAGGATCCTAAGCCCTACAAATTCATATCATATTGCACAAATTGGATTCATAACATGTCACACGAATTGTAAAAATTGTATGTCATTCAAATTGCAAAATTTGTAACGTCACACAAAATGGATGACGTAGTACTCAAGAAAAAAAGGTGGGGGGAGGATCCGTTTTGGCTCCTGAACACCACTTTCAAAACTAGTGGCTGAAACTATACAAATTATACACCCTGACTTTAAGAAACAAGGATTTTGTATACAGTAGCGACCAAATATATTGGCACACTTGCACTTTTCTTAAGAAATCCCAATTTCTTTTCAAAGACCTGGTTATTGGATTTGTCTATTTAAATGTTCATATTTATTTTAGAAAATAAAGATAAATGGCATGGACAAAATGATTGGCTCCCCGGAGTTGCACAGCCTTTGGCCAAGATAACTCCCGACAAATGCTTATTGTAGTCATCAATGAGCTTGCTGCTCCTTTCAACTGGCAATGAGGCCCCTTCTTCAGCAGAAAACTGCTATAATTCTTCAACGGTTGAGGGGTGACTCCACCAACTGCTGTTTTCAGCTCTTGCCAGAGGTATTGGATGTAGTTCAGATCTGGACTCCAGAATAGTCCAGTGCTTCTTCTTGAACCAGACCCTTAAAACTAGTGTCTCTATAAAACATGGTGAAACTCACAGGATTTCCCATAACAATTTATTTCAATAACAAGGATAAAAATATATTAAAAGGACTCATCTAAAGCATCCACACTAAACAAATAACTTTTTTGAATTCACAAAATTACTCTCAAAGTATTCATTTTTGTTAAAGAGAGGATGGGGGGGGGGGGGGGGGGGGGTGTATGGGGTAGAAAGTAGTATCTGGCATCTATACTCTCAAACAATGCTGGACAGTAAGTCCTTCAGTTAAGTTCAAGGCTTGTCCTTCTCGGACTCTGCATCCTCCTTCATATTTTGTTCCTGCATGCGGGTCCAAGTGGAGCCTGGAAACAAACAGAGACATTGAGTTTCATTAGTTAAGAGACTCCAGCACTTGAGGATGAAAATAAAATGCTTACTCACTCTGAAATCTCCATCAGGTTTCCTGTGATGAGAAGAGAGCAAGAAGTAGCACAAAATATTGTGGACAGATGAAACAAAAGTGGAGCACTGTGTGGTGAAAATAGGCACAGCACAGCCACATCAAAACCTCACCCCAACTGTAAAGTGTGGTGAAGGGAGCATCATGGTTTGGGGCTGCTTTGCTACCTCAGGGCCAGGACAGCTTGCTATCATCGACGGAAAACTGAATTTACAAGTTTATCAAGACAGTTTGCAGGAGAATGTACGACTATTTGTCCACCAATTGAAGCTCAACAGAAGTTGGGTGATGCAACAGGACAACGACCCAAAACAGAAGAATATCAATCAATTCTATTACACAGTGAACAGTGTGAAGTTAAATTCAATATGTGTTGTATTGAGTACAAGTGTGAATATCAGTGACAGGTGTTGTGTAGCACATGCACATAACTTTAAAAAACAAGAACAAGTGTTCTCCCTGTGGTATTGCGATACTACATAGCATCGTGACACTTGGCCTGGTATCATTAATACAATTTCGGTATCATGACAACACTAATGTGTGTTTTGATTGCATGTCTGAATTGCATTCGAGTATGTGTGTGTGTGCACAATACCTGGTCCAGGTGGCGGTCTCTCATCAGTTCATACTCATGTTGTAGTGTGTGCTGAAGCAAAGTCCACATGATTGGCTCCAGCTCAGGGTGAGAGGTCAGCAGGTATGTGTAGAGCATCTTCAGCCTCATGTAGGCCAGATGGTACACTACAGAACACAGACAACAAGTTAGAAACCCGTTACAAAGACAGACAGACAGTCATACACAAACACCTCACAGAGGACTACTGTAGACCCAACTATTATCTAGTGAAATGTTTACATTTTCTGTAGAAGAGGCTGAGAGAGTTTGACTTGGGGTGCCAAGGGGTCTGATGGTTTGCCGTGGCAGGGGGCTGAGAGGAGGGAGGGCCTGGAGATTCAGGTGCCGGCTGGGGTCGGTTTCTGGGGCGCACAGGGGAAAGATACCTGAGAGAGAAAAACTATATTAGAAAAACAATATCACAAGCATTAAGTCATAACATTGAGATGGATCAGTGATGCACATCGACTTCTTAAACCACAAGGTAAAAGGTTAAATGGTCAATATCATAGAGAACTTTAAAAGGTTTTCAACCTGACTTCTGACCAGTCTTTCTTAAAGCTCAGGGCTTTGATATGTGTTAGTCGGTCAGTGTTCATGTGGCCAGACAAGCCTATTTCCCCCCCACCCTGTTCAATTCACCCACTCACATACTTGACATTCCACAACTACTCACTTTCTGCTTTGTCAGTGCAACTTTAATAAAATGCAATGTTGTTCCTAAATGCAGTTACAAACGGACAAGGCTGAAGAATGTGTAGGGTGCCTTTTTGTGAGAATTCAAGTGCAAATCAATGCATCTTTTTAACCTCAAATTGGTGATTATCAATCAGTTGGGCAGAATTACAACACTTGCCTGCCATCCCCAGCCTGGAAGGTATGACACTTGAAAACAAACATTCACTACTCAGATCTCTGGCACCTATCCCTGCTACACAGCTTGACCCCATCTTACCCCAGCTTTGTTTACATGCTAACATTCATTGACTGCATGTAAACAAAGTTTGTGAGTGTTTGAGCCAATAGCTTATGAGCCAGCATCAATTACAACTAAAGGGCGATTCAGAGCATGTCTAAACCAGATAAGAACGCACAGGCCCAAAACTGCTAACAGAGTGAAGGGCAGCCAGTAGGAAGTATGGGTTATGAGTTTTACTAGTCTACTTAAGTTGGGTTGACATAAGATTAGGGTTGGGCGATGTCAATTTTTGTCCTATCATGATCGACTGGTAGACAATTATCGCTCCCTAGTGGCCATCCATTTAAAAAATGTAAAAAAATAAGAGTCAGCTAGCACGAGCTCGCATGCTATGAGAGGCACAAGAGGAACCATGACATTGACAAAAACTTGGGAGTATAGTGTAGCCAAATATCTTCTAGTAGCCTATTCCACTCTGGTGTAACCGTGGCACGAAAGAGATAAGTAGGCCTGAGTGCCGAAGCGCACGGATGGCGCGAGGGATATACAGTCAACGAAACTCGCTGGTGCTGCCTGTGAGTCGTGTGATGGGTTGTAAATCATGGGCTACAGTCTGCAGAGCAAGCAACTCTGCTGTCCATAGAACTGGATAATTAAACTGATTCACATCCTCCTCTCTTATTAGGTCTAGGCTACTATGCGATGGAGGTAGGTTGCACAGTACTAAAATAATATGGGGGGGGGGGGGGGCCCCAGTGTTGAGGATCAGAGTGGCAGACGTGTTGTTGCCTACCCTTACCACTTGGTGGCGGCCGATCAGGAATTCCAGGATCCAGTAGCAGAGGGAGGTGTTTAGTCCCAAGGTCCTTAGCTTAGTGGGCACTATGGTGTTGAACGCTGAGCTGTAGTCAATGGACAGCATTCTGACATAAGTGTGCCTTTTGTCCAGGTGGGAAAAGGGCAGTGTGGAGTGCGATTGCGTCATCGGTGGCTCCGTTGGTGTGGTATGCGAATTGGAGTGGGTCTAGGGTATCCGGGAGGATGCTGTTGATGTGAGCCATGACCAGCCTTTCAAAGCACTTCATGGCTACCGATGTGAGTGCTACAGGGCGGTAATCATTTAGGGAGGTTACCTTCGATTCCTTGGGCACAGGGACTATAGTGGCCTGCTTGAAACATGTAAATACAGTTGAAGTCGGAAGTTTACATACACCTTAGCCAAATACATTTAAACTCAGTTTTTCACAATTCCTGACATTTAATCCTAGTAAAGATTCCCTGTTTTAGGTCAGTTAGGATCACCACTTTATTTTAAGAATGTGAAATGTCAGAATAATAGTAGAGAATTATTTATTTCAGCTTATATTTATTTAAAATCACATTCCCAGTGGGTCGGAAGTTTACATACACTCAATTAATATTTGATAGCATTGCATCAATTAGTATTTGGTAGCATTTAAAATTGTTTAACTTGGGTCAAACATTTTGGGTAGCCTTCTACAAGCTTCCCACAATAAGTTGGGTGAATTTTGGCCCATTCCTCCTGACAGAGCTGGTGTAACTGAGTCAGGTTTGTAGGCCTCCTTGCCCGCACATGCTTTTTCAGTTCTGTCCACACATTTTCTATAGGATTTGAGGTCAGGGCTTTGTGATAGACACTCCAATACCTTGATTTTGGAAGTATGCTTGGGGTCATTGTCCATTTGTAAGACCCATTTGCGACCAAGCTTTAACTTACTGATGTCTTGAGATGTTGCTTCAATATATCCACATCATTTTCTTTCCTCGTGATTCCATCTATTTTGTGATGTGCACCAGTCCCCCCTACAGCAATGCACCCCCACAACACGATGCTGCCACCCCCGTGCGTCACGGTTGAGATGGTGTTCTTCGGCTTGCAAGCCTCCCCCTTTTTCCTCAAACATAACGATGGTCATTATGGCCAAACAGTTCTATTTTTGTTTCATTAGTCCTGAGAAAGTATGATCTTTGACCCCATTTGCAGTTGCAAACCATAGTCTGGGTTTTTTATGGCAGTTTTGGAGCAGTGGATTCTTCCTTGCTGAGCGGCCTTTCAGCTTTTGTCGATATAGGACTCGTTTTACTGTGGATATAGATACATTTGTACCTGTTTCCTCTAGCATCTTCACAAGGTCCTTTGCTGTTGTTCTGGGATTGATTTACACTTCGCACCAAAGTACATTCATCTCTAGGAGACAGACCGCGTCTCCTTACTAAGCAGTATGACGGCTGCGTGGTCCCATGGTGTTTATACTTGTGTACAGATGAACGTGGTACCTTCAGGCATTTGGGAATTGCTCCCAAGGATGAAAGAGACATGTGGAGATCCACAATGTTTTTGGCTGATTTCTTTTGATTTCCCATGATGTCAAGCAAAGAGGCACTGAGTTTGAAGGTAGGCCTTGAAATACATCCACAGGTACACCTCCAATTGACTCAAATTATGTCAATTAGCCTATCAAAAGCTTCTAAAGCCATGACATCATTTTCTGGAATTTTCCAAGCTGTTTAAAAGGCACAGCCAACTTAGTGTATGTAAACTTCTGACCCACTGGAATTGTGATACAGTGAATTATAAGTGAAGCAATCTCTGTAGACAATTGTTGGAAAAATTACTTGTGTCATGCACAAGGTAGATGTCCTAACCGACTTGCCAAAACTATAGTTTGTTAACAAGAAATTTGTGGAGTGGTCGAAAAACGAGTTTTAATGAATCCAACCTAAGTGTATGTAAACTTCCGACTTCAAGTGTATTACAGACTCGGTCAGGGAGAGGTAAAAAATGTCAGTGAAGACACTTGCCAGTTGGTCCATGTATGATTTGAGTACATGTCCTGGTAATTCGTCTGGCCCGCGGCTTTGTGAATGTTGACCTGTTTAAAGGTCTTACATCGGCTACCGAGAGCGTTATCACACAGTCATCCAGAACAGCTGGAGCTACATTGTTCTCTTGCATTCTGTAAATATAACATTTATTTGAATAGGCTATAGCAAATAGCAATATAGGCAATTTACTGTGAATGTCACCCTTGCTCTTTACTGCATGGTGCCAGTCAAGTTGAAATAGGTATCTTCTGTCGTCGCATCACAATGTCGTCACCATTGACGATGGCTGTCAATCATCCTTGATAGACTATGCCACCGTAATATCTCCCAATCCCACATAAAAAAAATAGCTAGCATAACAGACAATACTCAAACAATGTTCCCTCAAATGTTTTTTGGCACGGAGAAAATTTCAGAGTGCAAACTTGAACATTGTGAAAATTTGACTGTGAACACGGAGGCTGTACCCGCTTTACGTTACAGACGGTGGTCAAGTAGGCCACTATGGATATTTGATCATAATCTAAGCCTACCATCAGCCAATGTGTGGTGTTCAATGTAGGCCAACAATGTATGAGACTTTAAAAAAATAAAACATGCAGAGCTTGACATTAACCTGTTTATCCACTTGTCCTTCAGACAAAAGGAGGTGACTGAAAATGTTGTTTGATGCAAGAAACCACTTTACAAAATAAAAATGCATTATTATTCCCATACCATTATTACAGAGAATCAGACAAATGATGTTACCCTCTGCCTATTTGCTCATTCTCAAAATTACAACACTGCCCCTTTAAGACAAAAAAAGCTCTTTACCGACTCACTTTTCAACATGTACTAGAAATGTACAGTGCCTTGCGAAAGTATTCGGCCCCCTTGAACTTTGCGACCTTTTGCCACATTTCAGGCTTCAAACATAAAGATATAAAACTGTATTTTTTTTGTGAAGAATCAACAACAAGTGGGACACAATCATGAAGTGGAACGACATTTATTGGATATTTCAAACTTTTTTAACAAATCAAAAACTGAAAAATTGGCCGTGTAAAATTATTCAGCCCCTTTACTTTCAGTGCAGCAAACTCTCTCCAGAAGTTCAGTGAGGATCTCTGAATGATCCAATGTTGACCTAAATGACTAATGATGATAAATACAATCCACCTGTGTGTAATCAAGTCTCCGTATAAATGCACCTGCACTGTGATAGTCTCAGAGGTCCGTTAAAAGCGCAGAGAGCATCATGAAGTACAAGGAACACACCAGGCAGGTCCGAGATACCGAGATACTGAAGAAGTTTAAAGCCGGATTTGGATACAAAAATATTTCCCAAGCTTTAAACATCCCAAGGAGCACTGTGCAAGCGATAATATTGAAATGGAAGGAGTATCAGACCACTGCAAATCTACCAAGACCTGGCCGTCCCTCTAAACTTTCAGCTCAAACAAGGAGAAGACTGATCAAAGATGTAGCCAAGAGGCCCATGATCACTCTGGATGAACTGCAGAGATCTACAGCTGAGGTGGGAGACTCTGTCCATAGGACAACAATCAGTCGTATATTGCACAAATCTGGCCTTTATGGAAGAGTGGCAAGAAGAAAGCCATTTCTTAAAGATATCCATAAAAAGTGTTGTTTAAAGTATGCCACAAGCCACCTGGGAGACACACCAAACATGTGGAAGAAGGTGCTCTGGTCAGATGAAACCAAAATTGAACTTTTTGGCAACAATGCAAAACGTTATGTTTGGCGTAAAAGCAATACAGCTGAACACACCATCCCCACTGTCAAACATGGTGGTGGCAGCATCATGGTTTGGGCCTGCTTTTATTCAGCAGGGACAGGGAAGATGGTTAAAATTGATGGGAAGATGGATGGAGCCAAATACAGGACCATTCTGGAAGAAAACCTGATGGAGTCTGCAAAAGACCTGAGACTGAGACGGAGATTTGTCTTCCAACAAGACAATGATCCAAAACATAAAGCAAAATCTACAATGGAATGGTTCAAAAATAAACATATCCAGGTGTTAGAATGGCCAAGTCAAAGTCCAGACCTGAATCCAATCGAGAATCTGCGGAAAGAACTGAAAACTGCTGTTCACAAATGCTCTCCATCCAACCTCACTGAGCTCGAGCTGTTTTGCAAGGAGGAATGGGAAAAAATGTCAGTCTCTCGATGTGCAAAACTGATAGACATACCCCAAGCGACTTACAGCTGTAATCCCAGCAAAAGGTGGCGCTACAAAGTATTAACTTAAGGGGGCTGAATAATTTTGCACGCCCAATTTTTCAGTTTTTGATTTGTTACAAAAGTTTGAAATATCCAATAAATGTCGTTCCACTTCATGATTGTGTCCCACTTGTTGTTGATTCTTCACAAATAAATACAGTTTTATATCTTTATGTTTGAAGCCTAAAATGTGGCAAAAGGTCGCAAAGTTCAAGGGGGCCGAATACTTTCGCAAGGCACTGTACATGTTTTGTGCTAGTGTAGGAAGCTATCACTCCCCTATTGCTGACTACAAATAATATATAAAGAGGCCTAAATACTCAAACTAGCAAAGGATATGAACAAATGTGCACGTGGCTACATGCAGCTCTCGCTTTGATCTCAAAACAAGTGCATCTACTCACGACTGCTCATGCTATAAACACAGTCCAATTCAAAGAGAATGGCACAGATCCATATATGGCAATGGTCTATTTGCATATAGGCCTACTGCAGTTCTGATTGGTTATGCGGCACCGGTGTGTGTAGAGTACGGGCTGAGTCATGCGTGTCAATGCAACATAATCGTACTCCAATGTGCTCTGCCTACAACTGTTAGGTTTTGCATACTAAGTCTAGTTTGTTTTGTTTCGGTATGTTGCATTGAAAGTGGCTAATATTGCATTGATTCGATCCCAATTCCCACAGTAAAGAGAAATGTTGATAATGTGAACTAAAAACACCACAAATTTGAGTGAGGTTCAATCTCGTGCTTCTCTGTGTGGGATGATATTTCTTCTGTGTAGCAGTCTGCACATGGGTGCAGTTTAGGGGGGAACATTGCCCATAAAATACCAAGGAGATTTCAGAGTAGGACTGGAGGCTACTTTCCTCTCAATACTTTCCTATATGAAGTCCCAGGCCCCCTTTCCCTTCATCCTACCTACAAATAATCAGAGAAAGAGGTGGACTACAACGTTTTCTGACCAGGTAAACCTCAATGCCCTACAAATAGGTGTACCACAGTCACACCATTAGACTTGAGGAAAATCGATGGTCTTGGCATAAGACGTCTTGGCACTTCCAGTGAAAAGGTTAAGATGATTACTGTACAGTACCAGGCTTTTCTCCAACACCAGAGAATTGTGTACACAACTTTTCCAGTCTTCTCCGACCTCATCCGCCCTGTATTTTGTAAAGCTTTGCATCCCATGCTTTTCTCATACAAATAAAACCTCAAAGCCAAGATGCTCCTCGTAGAGGCAGAGTTCTAATTCACTGGCCTATTTAAAAGTTTAATTCACACAAACCAAATGACAGCGGGGAAGATGAATGGAACCATAAGTCTGGTTTAAATCACATCACTGGTTGAGGGTGGCAGGTGGCTCAGCCTGCTCCACTGGACCCTCCTCACGAGTTTGTCTCAGCAGCTCAAACAGTGGAGTCCTAGGGAGAAACACACATGGAAGAGCATTCATAAGACAGGCACTACAGCATTTCACACAGGCATGAAAGCATTACAAAAACATCAACACTATGTAATCCCAAGGTCATGGAACTTGTTCCTAAAGCACAGGGGCCATGTTAATGCAGAATTGTTATTTTTCCACCCTGGAAAAAAACCAACCAGGGAGGGTGTATGTGCCGGAAGTCTGTCAGTGGCATTGGCAACGTGTTTCCAGCACACGCTCAGCTTGCGGCCCTTGCTGTGGTCCTCCCTTTGTCCAGTGTTCCCGCTGAAAGGGGATTCAGCTGCCAGAGTGAGATGAGGAAGTAAGATGGGTTAACATGCTGACCACAATGCAAGCGTTGCAAAAGTAAATGTACACCTACATGTTATTCAATTATTTTATCCAAACTGCTCGCACGTGTCTGTGAAACAAGTTGGTTCCATTTTTTACGCTCGATGCGCTGCAAGTCCCGCCTCTCCCATCTCTTCATTGGTTTTAGGAGCATATACCCACATGGGTGATTGAAAGCTGAACTGAGGTCCACACTCCAGCCCAGTTGGTGGAGGAAATGCACCTTAAAGTTGGTTGCCAACCGCCATACTGAAGGAGGGATTACTAGAAACTAACTAGGATTAATTGTCGGAGTAGGAGGACCTTCTACATTTCAGGTAAAATAACCTAATGTTTATATCCCAGGACAAATTAGCTAGCAACAGCAAGCGAGCTAGCTGTCTAAATGGACATGAATGTTTCATGCGTTTTGACCTGTTCCCAAATTAATATAGGTGGTGGAGTTTGTTTTTATATTTCAACCTGCACGTCCTGAACGCATCTGTTGTGGATGGACAAAAATCAACACGAACGCACGCACGAACGCACGTGCGTGCTCGCTCTAGTCAGCATGTAAGTGTGCATATTTAATGTTGACAATGTTGTAGCAATTCACACTAGTTTGTTTGAACCAGAGTTAGATTATTTGTTACATTGTGGTTACAATGAAGAATGTAAAAGAATGAAATCCAACCCCTTTCGATGCGTGGAACGGATGTGGGTGGGGCTAGGTCTACATAAGGGTGCTATTTATTTAAAAAAACACACAAAAGCTCTGACGAAGGCCGTGAGGCCGATACGTAAGCTTATTAAAGATCAGTGATACAGTGAGCGGTTTCCCTTTTCCTTCATCTTGTCCAACTGTTACCATGCACCTGCAAAAAAGGTTGCTCAGATGTGCGAGTGCCTTTTGAATAATGCATATGGCGAGCTTGTAATTTTTCCAATGCACCTACAGCGTTCGTATTTCATCAACACTGTTGAGTACAAGAATGGAGGTTATTATATCATTCCGATGAATGAATGTTGACTACTTTTTTTTTTTACCGGGTAAGTTGACTGAGAACACGTTCTCATTTACAGCAACAACCTGGGGAATAGTTACAGGGGAGAGGGGATGAATGAGCCAATTGTAAGCTGGGAATGATTAGGTGACCATGACAGTATGAGGGACAGCGTGGAAATTTAGCCAGGACACCGGGATTAACACCCCTAGTCTTACAATAAGTGCCATGAGATCTTTAATGACCTCAGAGAGTCAGGCCCCCTGTTTAACGTCCAATCTGAAAGACGGCACCCTACACAGGGCAGTGTCCCCAATCACTACCCTGGGGAATTGGAATATTTTTTAGACCAGAGGAAAGAGTGCCTCCTACCGGCCCTCCAACACCACATCCAGCAGCATCTAGTCTCCCATCCAAGGCCTGACCAGGACCAACCCTGCTTAGCTTCAGAAGCAAGCCAGCAGTGGGATGCAGAGTGGTATGCTGCTGGTTTTACAATGACATTGTTTTCTTTAACCTAAGTTGTTTCCACATAGCACCCTCTTCAACTGACCCATATTTTCCTGAGTGGACCCATGTATTCATTGTCAGTGTGTTTAATTAGAACGCAGGTGAAATCTATTAACACAGATTTCCGGGAAAAAACTAACCCCTGAAGCGAAGTGACCATAATTGCATTTGGATGTGTGTGCTAATGTATGGGAGCAGGGTGAGTGACAGTTGTTTGGAATTAACCTGTGTTTTCACTGTTATGTGGTCCACAAAACAGGACTGGAAGTTAGACACGGAACCGCCTTCTTTAATGGTTATTCTACAGCCCAGCTGTGTCCTCAGAAAACACAATGACTCTGGTTTCAGCTATTCCCTCAATCTCAAGTATGCTGTCCTGGCAAAGGGTTCAACTGCAAGAGAGGAAAGAATGTGTCTGTTTTGACCTTACTATCCTGAACATTATGTGTGTTCGTATGGAAGCAGTTTATATTGCCCTACCCCATCCAGAACAAGTTGACTATTGCCAGAGCCACTGTCAACAACGTTGTTTAGCCTTCAACGGACTGTCAAGAATAGATGAATTCATCATCGACACATTTGAAAAATTGTTACCGACTGTGTTCCTTCCTATAATAACAAGAGAATTTCACACCCCTATTCAATGAGGCTAGCTTAACCCAAAGGGTTAACAACCCCTGTTCCTTGTTGCCACTGGTCATGTTGGGTTTGACCTTTGGAACACAGTTGTCAGATCTTATCAGAAACATTATTCACTTTAATTACCTTACCGGTCAAAAGTTTTAGAACACCTACTCATTCAAGGGTTTTACTATTTTCTACATTGTAGAATAATAGTGAAGACTCCAATACTATGACATCACACATGAAACCATGTAGTAACCAACAACAAAAAAAGTGTTAAACAAATCAAAATATATTTTATATTTGAGCTTCTTCTTTGCCTTGATGACAGCTTTGCACACTCGGCATTCTCTCAACCAGCTTCACCTGGAATGCTTTTCCAACAGTATTGAAGGAGTTCCCACATATGCTGAGCACTTGTTGGCTGCTTTTCCTTCACTCTGCTGTCCGACTCATCCCAAACCATCTCAATTTAGTTGAGGTCAGGTCATCTGATGCAGCACTCCATCACTCTCCTTCTGGGTAAAATTGCCCTTACACAGCCTGGAGGTATGTTGGGTCATTGCCCTGTTGAAAAACAAATGATAGTCCCACTAAGCCCAAACCAGATGGGATGGCATATCGCTGTGGTAGCCATGCTGGTTAAGTGTGCCTTGAATTCTAAATAAATCAGACAGTAACACCAGCAACGCACCCCCACAACATAACACCTCTTCCATGCTTTACGGTGGGAAATACACATGCAGAGATCATCCATTCACCCACACCGCAAATAGGGATATCTTCTGTATACCCCCCCCCTCCCTCCCTCCCTTGTCACAACATAACTGATTGGCTCAAACACATCAATGAAAGTAATTCCACAAATGACCTTAAGGCAGACCTATTCATTGAAATTCATTCCAGGTAACTACCTCATGAAGCTGGTTGAGAGAATGCCAAAAGTGTGCAAAGTTGTCATCAAGACAAAGGGTGGCTATTTAAAGAATATCAAATATAAAATATATTTTGATTTGTTTAACACTTCTTTGGTTACTACATGATTCCATATGTTATTTTATAGTGATGTCTTCACTATTATTCTACAATGTAGAAAATAGTACAAATAAAAGTAAAACCCTTGAATGAGTAGGCGTTCTAAAACTTTTGACCGGTAGTGTAGCTGTATGGAAGAGTGTGTGTTTATGAAAGTTAGATAAAAAAAAAAATACAAAAATGTAACCTTTATATAACTAGGCAAGTCAGTTAAGAACAAATTCTTATTTACAATGACAGTCTACCAAAAGGCCTCCTGTGGGGACAACACACACATCACGACGAGAGACACTACAACACTGCATAAAGGAGAGACCTAAGACAACATAGCATGGTAGCAACACAACATGGAAGCAGCACAAACATGGTACAAACATTGGGTACAGACAACAGCACAAAGGGCAAGAAGGTAGAGACAACAATACATCACGCAAAGCAACCTCAACTGTCATTAAGTGTCAATGATTGAGTCTTTGAATGAAGAGATTGAGTTAAAACGATCCAGTTTGAGTGTTTGTTGCAGCTCGTTCCAGTCGCTAGCTGCAGCAAACTGAAAAGAGGAGCGACCCAGGGATGTGTGTGCTTTGGGGACCTTTAACAGAATGTGACTGGCAGAACGGGTGTTGTATGTGTAGGACGAGGGCTGCAGTAGATATCTCAGATAGGGGGGAGTGAGGTCTAAGGTCTAAGAGGTTTTTTATAAATAAGCATCAACTAGTGGGTCTTGCGACAGGTATACCAAGATGACCAGTTTACAGAGGAGTATAGTCCTATAAAAAAGGAACATTGGTGGCAAATCTGATGACCAAATGATAAAGAACATCTAGCCGCTCGAGCACCCTTACCTGCCGATCTATAAATTACATCTCCGTAATCTAGCATGGGTAGGATGGTCATCTGACTCAGGGTTAGTTTGGCAGCTGTGGTGAAAGAGGAGCGATTACGATAGAGGAAAACTAGTCTAGATTTAACCTTAGCCTGCAGCTTTGATATGTAATGAGAGAAGGATAGTGTACCATCCAGCCATACTTCCAAGTACTTGTACGGGTAGGCCTACATGGTTTACAGTAAGACTTCACCAGCAACTATATCCAGCCACAGACACAATGAGGCTGTTTTTCAAGCAGCATTTTGAATGAAAATCAAAAGGTGTGATATTTTATTTAATACATGCATTTCCACATGCACATAAATACAAGCATACAGCACATCTGTATCTGCGTCAGAGAAAACCGCACCTAGTCCCCTGCCTCATCTCATTAGTCTGCACGCTCAGGCTTGCCATCACTGGAACCTTCCCCTTCCTGTCGTTCTGAGGCCGCTGCCCACTGACACCATTGACTAATAGAAAGTACACTGTGCTCTGGGGCTGACAGGAGAGTATGACTTAATTGACTCCTTTCGCCAAATAGAGCAATCAACTGAAAAATGTCCACTGTTCGGGAGTAGGCTAGCTCTTAGATGAAAATCCAATATATAAAGGAATTTGAAAGTTTGAACAAAACACCCTACATACATTTCATTGATATTTTCATGAGATCCTGAAAGAATGCTAAGGGCACCAAAACAAGCTAACAAATCCTTTCACCTCACACCTGACTTACTCAACAAAAAGGCAAAACAATAGGTAGTCCAGGTAAGTCTTGACACAAGTGTGGAGGTGGGCCTTTCCCCTTTTGTTCTCTATTGCTCCACTGTTCCCTCAAGCAAGGGGAGGCCAATGACATCACAACTTCATCAAACCAACTCCTTGAAGTATCGTTTTCTAAAAAATGATTTCTCAAAACATATCGTTTTACCCTTTAGGGTGTGTACATTAGTGATATCTGAAGTACAAATAAACTAACAGGAAAAGTTAATTAAATCAATAATTACTGGAGGACGTCTTTAAACATTCAGAACCCCACCCGTCTCCTGCCAAGCCCAGCCAGAGACAAATCTCTTAGGTGATTACATAGCTAAAGCAGTCAGATGTGGGAGGGCCTTGGATGGGTGGTAGCCTACTCCCCCCAGTGTGTAAGCAAGTAGTCAGTTAAGCTTCAGTCTGTGGTAGAGCCTCAGAACAGAAGACTGACTCCACTGACTGTTAGGCCTGGAAAGGCTGTATTTTCTGGTGGACAGAACAGACAGTCTACAGCAGAGCCCGTCTGTCTACAAGTGTAGGGTCAGTAGGAGCACCATGCCCCCAGGGGCTGCAGCGGGATCAGACAGGAAGAGGGCTGCCAGAGGCCTGGAGGGACCCAGAGAGGCAGCACAGAGCCTCTCAGACGCTCAGCTCACAGACCCAAGGAGAGGCACATGACTCCCCCTCTCTCACTGAAGCAAGAAACACTGCTGACTGGGGTGAGAGGAGAAATTATCCAGACTCCGAGAAGCCAACATCAAGGCTGTTCACAGAGGACATAAAAACAGGCTTGGGATCTTAGAATTACGTGATACATCATGCATGTACCAATGGATTAACAGGGGACTGGTCTTGTCTTTTTGGATACAAGCACAGGTATTGATGGAATTACTTGCTTTTATTTTTAAAAACACTGGACATGGTGGTGTTCACATGAGGACATTGTGCTTATGAACATTGGATACGAGTGAAGGTGTGGTTAATTTTTTGAGCTAGTATTCCCTTATGCTGGGGGAAGATTGGAAATGACATAACTGATGAAATTAAGAACTGAAATTAAGGACACTTCAGTGCTCCATTCTTTGGAATTAACTTGTACAAGTGATCGATGCTTTCCACAAAAACATTCCCATTGTTGTATTGACATTCATCAACACTCCCATCCTCTACTCCTCTCTAAAGATGCATAACACCACTCTAGAGACTGATGGCATCAGTGCTCTTGGTTTGACCCAAACCAACATGAGCTGTATTAAGAGTGATGGCTTTAAGTACACCCTGTACACAGCGGTTTTCAGCCTGGTCTTCATAGTCGGGCTGCTCTTCAACATGGCTGCCATGTACATCTTTGCCTGCACGCTGAAGTTGCGCAACGAGACCACCACCTACATGATGAACCTGGTGGTGTCTGACCTGCTCTTCGTCCTCACCCTGCCCTTCAGAATCTTCTATTTTATCAACCAGGATTGGCCGTTTGGCAGGGGGCTCTGCCAGCTTTCTGTCTCCCTATTCTACACCAACATGTACGGTAGCATTCTCTTCCTCACTTGCATCAGCGTGGACCGCTTCCTGGCCATCGTCCACCCATTCCGATCGCAGGCGCTGCGGACGAAGCGGAACGCCAAGCTGGCCTGCTGCGCTGTTTGGGTGTTGGTGCTGTCTGGCAGCCTTCCGACAGGCTTCCTCCTCGACACCACCTCGCTCAGGTACAAAAACTCCTCCGTCAACTACTGCTTTGAAAACTTCTCCAACAAGCAGTGGAAGTCCAGTCTGTCCAAAGTGGTGGTGTTTATTGAGACAGTGGGATTCCTGATTCCATTGTTACTAAACATCTTTTGCTCCGTTTCGGTCCTCCAGACACTGCGCCAGCCCCAGGCTATCAGCCGTGGGGGCCAGCTCAACAAGACCAACATCCTGAGGATGATCGTGGTCCATCTTCTCATCTTCTGCTTCTGCTTCATCCCCTACAACGTCAACCTGGTGTTCTATGCCCTGGTCCGCACCAAGCTGCTGAAGGGCTGCGCTGTGGAGTCGGTGGTGAGGACCATCTACCCCATTGCCCTCTGCATTGCGGTCAGCAACTGCTGTTTTGACCCAGTCATCTACTACTTCACCTCCGAGACCATCCAGAACTCCATCAAACGTAAATCTATGGCGGTTCGCAACAAGAATAAGCTGGAGAAGGGTCTTCAGACAAACATGCTGCAGAGCCAGAGCATCATTCAGAACAACGCAAGGACTCAATTTTACCTAGAGTCCACCGTGTGACATCACCCACATGAGCCAAATTAATGAGGCATCAGTGCGATATTTGACATCAATATTTCAGTGAGTCAATATTTGGTGCAATACGCCCAGATGATCAGCCGTAACAGATGGGAGATGAGTGGTCTTGAGTGGATTCTATAGGAACCATGGCATCACAGGAACAAAGTGAGAAAACCCTAAAGAGCGGTTGCATTAAGGGTACCATCCTTGCACTAAGTACAGTGACTCAGCTCTGAGTGTTCTCGTGTTAAAGGGGTACTTTGGAATTTTGGCTAGCATGCTAGCATATACCCGTAGACCTCCAGACATTGAGCAAATCCTAGTTAGTATTGGCTTGCAAAACTACCCCGTACTTCATTCATACTGGACACAGAACGATACAAATGTTATCCACAAGTTCAGCTGACAATGGGGAAGTAGATAAAGGGCCTCATTAACAAAATCCAGAAGTATCCCTTTAAGTATTGCATCAACAGCAGTGTTGAGTGTGAGGATTAGCCTACATGATGCAGGTCTGGGGGAGGAAACCCTGGAGCATGGTGCTACAGATTTACAAAACAAAACAGTGAAAATGTACCCACAACACACTGACTTGTCAAACAGTGGCCGGGGTCTCTACGTCTATGTTGCTCTATTGAAAGACTTGATACCAGGCAGTTGTCAGTGTTTTACCTGTGACTAAATACAGTAGATTAACAACCAAAATTATGAAATAGCACTATAGTGCAAGATATTTGACTTGCAAACTATGTATCCCAATAGTGATGGTGCCTTGAATGAATAAAAAGAAAGCAAACAAGTTCTCATCTGTTTTCTTAAGTCACTATGAACAAATGGTGGTAAATGTATGACATTACCCAGGTTTACCTTTGCATGCCATATATTGATTTGTGGGTAATAAATAGCTTGAGATATTTAGAGCATTTTACAAAAGGTAGGTGGTTATCAGTCTTTCAGTTTTCTGACATTGCCTCACTAGCGTAGCAATAATACATCCTCCCCTGCTCACATGAATCATACAACTAACAACAAATAGCTAGTGCACACAGAAACCACCTCAAACCATTACCAAGCATGATAACGGACGTCTGGCTAGCCAATGATAACTGGTTGAATCATTATTTTAAGGAGTGGCACACCATAACCAATGTTGCCATAGAGACCATAACAATGACTAAGAGTGTGAGACAAAAACAAAGAAAGAAAGTGGATTTAAGCCTGATCCAAGATCACTGGTTAGCTATTTTACATAGAAAACCCCCAACGTTAAACCAAAGAGAAAAGGCTATGAACACATTCTGGCCCTGTTAAGATACATAGAAAACCAGACAACCACATCCGAGGGCTATAACCAGAAAACTGATCAACAGCATCAGCCATGTGGGAAATGTGAGAAACATCTGGCCTGTTATATTTATTCATAGATTGGGTTTCAACTCAGTATTTCATATCTGGGTTTCTTTGTTAACACCATGTAAGGTGATACATATGAGCAATCCATGGCTTTACTATGAGAATATCTATGTTGGTAAACTTCCCATTCTCTCAGCTGAAAGATCACCATGCAGCTTGGGCCCTGGGGGTTAAACTACATGACAGACACACTGCTCTTCACTACTCACTCACCTGATGAGATGGATTGTGAAACCAAAGCAGTCAAGTGAGCACACGCTTTTGTGGGGAAAGTGTGCTGACTGTTGGGATTTGGCACCAATCCTCAAACATACAAGAGGTGATAAACAAAACATGTCAAACAGTCCTACACATCTATAAAACACTGGAAGAGTGATCGGTTGTTCCTGTCTGTTACAGTACTCATCCTAATTAACAACACTGAAACTAGATCAAGTGTAAATGTATAGAAGACAACAGGCACCAGAGAAATTGTCTTACTAGCAGCTCCGGGATATTGCCTTGCTTTAATTATGCCATACTAGTTAACTGGTCAATGAGACGCATTGGGAGGGTGAAGTTAAACACCACTATTGCAGTGTAACCAAAAGGACAGAATGTGTGTGTGTTGGAGAGAGACTGCATGTACTGTATGGGGGTACCAAGGTGTCCGAACATGGGCGTAAACTGAAATGGTTACCGTAGACCATTTCAAATGGACCAAGAACACAGTCAAATCAAACCAAGCACCATTTCAATAGAGGACTGAGGTTGGACACCAAAACACAATATTTCCTTTGAAAACTACTTAATGTGGAATAAGAGAATTTTGGATTATCACAACCTTTCCAAAACACAAGTGAATGTCTTCATGTACTCAACACCCTGCTTGCGCTCAAAAGATGACACTTTACACACATTTCTTATAGCCTCAAAAGACGGGAAAATCTGAAGTGTCATTTAAGACAGTTTTGTGCATGGGATTTAAAGAAATATCCTTGTTTGAATCTCAAATCCCTGAAGAAAATATTAAGATATTAGGCTATAGAAGTTCTAGTCTACAGAGAATGTAAGAGTTCCTTTTCCAAGGAACTAGGAAGAAGAGACACTAAGGAAAATGCTTGTTCTCCAGGGTAATGCTAAGTGCATCAAGTCTGGGCATTTCTAAATATTTTCTCTGCCTGGAGCATGTGTTGAGTTTTTCTGAAAGACACACACAACAATCTTGGAGGAATTTGACTAGTCTTCTTTCCTAGTAAATCACCGACAAACTCCAGATAGTCGTAACAAAAGGTATGGCAAATAAGTCTGGCAGCCCAACTGATTGGCAAGCGTACTGCAAATTAAGAAATCATGTGAATAAGCTAAATTAAAATAACAAACTATACTATGAGAAATACATTATATAAAAGAATGTTAGTAAAAAGCTTTGGAACACAAATTCAATTTTGGGGAAAAAAAAGCCAACTCGTGTCCATCATTCACTGAATCAGATGGCTCATTCATCACAAAACCCACTGATATTGCCAACTACTTTAATTACTTTTTCATTGGCAAGATAAGCAAACTTAGGGATGACATGTCAGCAACAAACGCTGACACTACACTTCCAAGTATGTCGGACCAAATTGTGAAAGACAAGAATTGTACTTTTGAATTCCATAAAGTCAGTGTGGAAGAGGTGAAACAATGATTATCGTCTATCAACAATGATAAGCCACCGGAGTCTGACAATCTGGGTGGAAAATGACTGAGGATCTGTCTCTGTCCCAGCTTTGATGCACCTGTACTGACCTCGCCTTCTGGATGTAAGCAGGGTGAACAGGCAGTGGCTCGGGTGGTTATTGTCCTTGATCTTTTTTGCCTTCTTGTGACATTGGGTGCTTTAGGTGTCCTGGCGGGCAAGTAGTTTGCCCCCAGTGATGGTGGTGCGGTCTGCACGACACCTCTGGAGAGCCTTGCGGTTGTGGGCGGTGCAGTTGCCGTGACAGTTGCCGTGTCGCCTTCTTTACCACACTGTCTGTGTGCGTGGACAATTTCAGTTTGTCAGTGATATGAACACAGAGGAACTTAAAACTTTCCACCTTCTCCAATGCTGTTTTCTTTGCTGTTTCCTAAAGTCCACGATCATCTCTTTTGTTTTGCTGACATTGAGTGAGATGTTATTTTCCTGACACCACACTCCAAAGACCCTCACCTCCTCCGTCTCGTCATTGTTGGTTGATTCGTTGTCGATCATAGTCTGCTGATGGAAAAACTTGTTTTATGGCTTTATACCCCCTGCTATAATGTGGATAAAGAGTTAAGAGTTACTTATCTAACAGAACAGTGTGTCCATGTATGCGGATGACCCAACACCATACACGTCAGCTACTACAGCGACTGAAATGACTGCAACACTTAAAGACCTGCAGTTAGTTTCGGAATGGTCAGCAAGGAATAGGTTAGTCCTAAATATTTCTAAAATTAAAAGCATTGTATTTGGGACAAATCATTCACTACACCCTAAACCTCAACTACGTCTCGTAATGAATAATGTGGAAATTGAGAAAGTTGAGGTGACTAAACTGCTTGGAGTAACCCTCAATTGTAAACTGTCATGGTCAAAACATAGATACAGGGGGATGGTAGGGGACGCCATGTGTGACTGACGTGTTCTCCGTTTGCTCCCGTGGTATTCTTAAAGTTTATGTGAATTCTGCAGCAGAACCGTATTTATTTTCAAATATTAATTTGGTGATCCCTTTCCGTAAAAACCAAGACTACTTTGCTTCCGAATGTCAGCATGTCGACCAAACATAAGGCCAAGAGCATGACTTTGAGAATACCCGGCCTACAAGACCCGCTCTCATCACCTCCTGAGACCCGCTCTCATCCATCTCCTGAGTCTGAGGGCCCGGGGACGCACACTTTACCCGGGGGCGCGGCTTGGCCTGGCGGCGCTGAAATTAACATTCGAGGCCATCAGGCTACTACGCTCTGAGATAGTTGAAATGAAAACACAGGTGGTTGCTACAATTGAGGCCAGAATACAGGAGGTTTCTGATACTTTAAAAGCAGATTTAACCATCCTGCGGAACGAGACTGTGCCGGCAATTACATTACTCAAAACAACAACTGCGTCACACACTACAACGATTGCAGCACTGGAGGCCTCCGCTACTAATGTCTCCGATTTAACTACATCCCTGGAGACTGAAGTTACACGCCTAGCTGCGGATTTGAAAAAGGTGAGGGAGTGCTGTGTGAGTTTAGAGGGATTCTCTCGCCGCAATAATCTGAGACTTGTATCAGTCCCAGAGTCCGCGGAAATGCATCGCGCCACGGATTTCGTTTCAGGGCTGCTGAAGGATGTTCTTGCCTTAGATGAAAAGCCCCTGATTGATCGAGCCCACCGGTCGCTGCGCCCAAAGCCCCGGGATGGGGAGAGGCCCCGTGACATAATTCTTCGAGTGCACTTTTTTCATGAGAAGATGGAGATCCTCCGACGAGCCCACAATACCACTCTGAGCTTTCAAGGACAGAGCTTTTTCATTTACCAGGACTACTCCCCCACTGTTTCCAGGCAGCGCGCAGCTTTCGGACAGGCCAAACGAGTGCTTCGGGACCATCCAAGTGTGAAGTATGGACTGCGATTCCCGGCCCGTTTATGGATATCTCATGAGGGTAAAGACCACACATTTGAATCTCCGGATGAGGCTATGGCTCACATTCAACGTCACATCAAGAAATCTTGAATATGCTCACAGTGTGGATTGTAAGTACCCCACTTGTGGTACAATTATGTTTAGATATAACAGGCTAGTCTTCTATAGTTGGTGAGACTATTCAGGCTTATTTGATGTGATCTAATGTTTTGATTATCTAGTGTGCGTGCCTTATCTCGCTCACCTATTTAGTTTGTTTACACATCGTCTCAGTGACTCAAAATAGTTTTGGTTATTTGTTTACTGCATCCGTTTGCATTGACCCAGTAAACAGTAAATGTCTCGAGGCTACACGGTTTCTGGGGCCTCACTTAAATTTTAAAAGTTTTGAGCGTCATTTATGCCCAGCAAACGTTCAACGTTGCGCACACATAGTTTTTTGGTATTGGTTGTAAGCTGTCTCAGCTTCAACTAGACTACTATTATAATTACTATTATTTTTGATTGTCTAACTACGATTTCCTTACTTCAAATTAGATTTTTGGCTGAGAGCCTTTATACATTTTATTTATTTTCTCTCTCAATGCCTGTTATAAGACGGGTGAATACAATTATATACATCTACAAGTGGTGCTTTTGTCATTCATTTTGCACAAGAGATTCGCCTTTTTTTTTTTTTTTTTGGAAAAATACATACAAATCTTTTTTGCTGCTTGATCCACTAACAAAACGCAACTTTAAAGAGCGGGACTGTAGGTTTAGGTTTAAGACCGCACTCTCACAGACATACTGTGCGAAGAGAACATGTTCTATTTAGGCTTGTACCTCATTTGGGGAGCTATTGTCTGGGATGGGGGGAGGGGGTGGGGGGGCAGGTTGAATTGTTCAGTTCTAATGTTGTCATTCTGTCTTTTTAGTTTTTTTTTCTGTTTTTTTTTCCTGTACTTTTTCCAAACATTTACCACCGTACATTATTACTCTGAGACAAGTTATTCTGGGGGTTTTGGGCGCTCATTGCTTTTCCATTTTATGCTCTAATGACAGGGTTGAATAACGGGAATGCCCAGAGGGGCCGAAATAATACGATCAAGTACATTTCTTGGAATACCAAAGGGGTTAACAACCCGGTAAAGCGTAAGAGGGTGTTGACGCACTTAAAGGGTTTGAATGCAAATATTGCATTTCTACAAGAGACTCACTTGAGGACTGGTGAGCATTTTAGGATGCGTAAGGACTGGGTTGGTCAAGTGTTCCACTCAAACTTTCATAGTAAATCAAGAGGTGCTGCTATTCTGGTTGATAAAGCTACTCCCTTTGTAGCTTCTGAGGTTATTGCTGATCCTAAGGGACGATACGTCATAGTAACTGGTGAACTGTTTTCTACCCCTCTTGTTTTGGCTAGTGTTTATGCTCCCAATTGGGATGACAAGTTTCATTTCTTCCTTTCTGTCTGCTATTCCCAATTTAGATTCTCATTTGTTGATTTTAGGGGGGGATTTCAACTGTAAAATGTCCCCAGTTCTGGACAAGTCCTCACAAATAAATGCAGGCCCATCTAAATGTGCCCTACTTATTCAATCCTTTCTTCAGAAATATGCTATGTTTGAGGCCTGGCGTTTCCTACATCCTACAGATAGACAGTATTCCTTTTATTCTCATGTTCATAAAACATACTCCCGGATTGATTACTTCTTTTTGGACAAAAAACTTCTGCCTAACCTTCGGCAGTGTACTTACGAGAGTATTGTTATCTCTGACCATTCACCATTAGTGCTTGAACTAGAGTTTCCCCAGCGACCTCCTAGGTGTTATCAATGGCGTCTCAACCCCATTTTACTCTCAGATAAGGAGTTTGTCAATTTAATTTCTTCTGAAATTACCTTATTCCTAGAAACTAATTCAACACCAGGTATGTCCTGCTCTACCATATGGGAGTCTCTCAAAGCATACCTACGTGGCCAAATTATTTCTTATACAGCCAACCAAAACAGAGTTCGCTCCCAGCGACTTCGGGACCTGAGCGAGTCCATAGCCACATTGGATGAGAAGTATGCTACGGATCCTTCCTCTGATCTGCATAAAGAGCGCCAACTACTCCAATCTGAATTTGATGAGCTTTCTACCAGGCAAGCTGAACAGTTACTCTTGCGAGCTCGATACAAAGTCTATGAACAAGGCGACAAGGCCAGTAAACTCCTTGCACATCAGATCCGTAAATCTGAGTCCTCACGGCTAATCCCACAAATAAGGACCCCGTCTGGTGCCACCACAGTTATACATAAAGAGATCAATGATCAATTTAAACAATTTTACTCTGCGCTATACACCTCTGAATCCCCTCAAGACCCTTTGCTGATTGACTCCTTCTTTAATGGCTTGAATATGCCTTCAATTGATACGGACTCCCATGACTGTCTAGAAGAAGACTTTACGCTTGAGGAGATTGCAACAGCAGTGTCCGCAATGAAAAGTGGTAAATCACCAGGTCCGGACGGTTTTCCAACCGAATTTTACAGGACGTTTTCTGGTCTGCTTTGCCCATTCTTGTCCCGACTATTTGCAGAGTGCCTCAATACTTCAACGCTGCCGCCTAGTCTTTATCAGGCTTCAATTTCATTACTACTAAAGAAAAACAAAGATCCCCTGGAATGTGGATCCTATCGCCCAATCTCGCTTTTAAACTGTGATTACAAAATCCTAGCTAAGCTTTTAGCCATCCGTATGGAAGGCTTGTAATACACTCTGACCAGACTGGCTTTGTGAGAAATAGGCATTTATTTTTCAATATTAGGCGCCTTATAAATATACTGTACTCCCCAGCGTCGGAGGACCCGGAGGTGGTGGTCTCACTTGATGCCGAAAAAGCGTTTGACCGCGTTGAGTGGGATTACCTAACAGCTGCCCTTTATAGATTTGGCTTTGGCCCCAAATTCATTGCGTGGATAAAGATTATTTATTTTTCCCCCATGGCTTCGGTACGGACTAATAACTTGTCCTCTGACTATTTTCCCTTGCACCGCGGATCCAGACAGGGTTGCCCACTCTCCCCCTTGTTTGCTTTGGCAATCGAGCCTCGCCATTGCACTACGCTCTAATGATGCCATTCAAGGCATAATCAGGGCGGGCTGGGAGCAGAAAGTCTCGCTATATGCTGACGACCTCCTTTTGTTTATCTCCAATCCCGATACCTCATTGCCACGTGCCCTATCTGTTCTTAAAAAGTTTGGATCAATCTCAGGGTACAAGCTGAATCTAGGCAAGAGTGAGCTTTTTCCGGTAAACAAGGCTGCTTTAAAGTGCTCTTTCACAAGTTCTCAGTTTAGGATTGTTCGGGATCAATTCACTTACTTGGGAGTAAAAGTGACAAGGAAATATTCAAATTTGTTTCAGGAAAACTTTGTTGCTCTAGCAGACAGATTGAAACAATCTTTTACTTTTTGGAATTCGCTACCCCTTTCTCTTATCGGAAGGGTTAATGTCATTAAAATGAATGTGTTGCCCAAATTTCTATATTTATTTCAATGTTTACCCATTTTTATTCCAAAATCTTTTTTTATTTCACTGGATCAAACATTCATGCATTTTATTTGGGATGGCAAGGTACCACGGATTGGTAGAAAACATTTACAGAAGCCTAGGTCATTGGGGGGTTTAGCTCTACCAAATTTTCAGACATACTACTGGGCTGCAAATTTTAGAGCCGTTCTGTACTGGCTGCAGACTGATCCTACTGGCCCTAGACCACTCTGGGTCCAGATGGAGTCTGAATCGTGTAAACCTGCAGCACTTTCCTCTGTGCTGTGCTCGTCTCTCCCAGTGTCCCTAGGCAAAAGGTGTGCCAAACCAATTGTAAAGCAGTCTCTTAAAATTTGGAATCAGTTCCGTTTAGCCTTTAGCCTCCGAGGCTTTTCTCTATCAGGCCCAATCAATCAGAACATTTTATTTCCTCCATCTTCGAATGATGGGGCTTTTGGCATTTGGCACTCACTAGGCCTTTCCTCGCTAGCCCAATTATTCTTTGATGGTACATTTGCCTCTTTTTCTCAGCTGCAGGAAAAGTTCAATCTCCCCCAATCCCACTTTTTCCGCTATCTCCAGACTAGAAACTTTGTCAGGGCTAACACACCTGGATTTCCCAATAGGCCTGCGAATACAGCTATAGAGAGCATCTTGGAGCTGAACAAGCTTCCTAGGGGCGCAATTTCAGATGTATATGCAATCATTCATGACTTAAAGAACCCTTCTTTGGTGCCTTTAAAAGACTCGATGGGAAAAGGATTTGGGGGAGGAACTTGGGGAAGACGCCTGGGAATCTGTGCTGCACAGGGTGCACTCGTCCTCTTTTAGCACTAGACACAGCCTCATTCAATTCAAGGTGGTTCACCGTATCCACTGGTCGGGGGCCAAACTTGGAAGAATATTCTCTGATTTTGATCCTACCTGTGTCAGATGTAAGGTGGAACCAGCCACACTGTTGCATATGTTTTGGGGCTGTCATAAACTGTCAGGTTTCTGGGAATTAATATTTAAATGTTTCTCTGATATATATGACACTGTTATAGAGCCGTCTCCCCTTACAGCCCTTTTTGGAGTACTGCCCCTATCGAGAATCCAGTCGGACACTGTTGCTTATACAACTCTTTTAGCTAGACGGCTAATACTACAGAACTGGAAGATGGCAGCTCCCCCATCTTATAAATATTGGGTGAGGGATGTGTTGTGCTCTCTGAAACTAGAAAAAATTAAATTAAATTCACGTGGGAACCCCAAACTGTTTGATGAGGCTGATGGCATTCCAATTAATACTAAAATAAGTCTGTGACTTAAGGGTTGGAGGAGTTTCTCTGTGTTTTTGCTGGGGGGGGGGGGGCATTAAGATCCATGTGCTTATTGATTGTGGTCCGCAGATGCCTTGTTCATCTTGCCCAGGCAGAGACTGAAGTGTGAGCTTGTTTTTCCCAGTTATTTTTACATTTTGTTCACGCCTACATGAATAATCATTTTTTTTTAAATGTATTTTAAAGCATTGTAAACTTTTTTTTTGTCCAGTGGATGGTCGGTCTGTGGCCATGACTCTCTGTGAGTGGTTGCATTTCTCCACCCTTATCCCTTGACTGTTTACAGGAACAATGGTGAGGTGTTTGCTCTGTCCCTGTACTATAGATTGCCCTTTAACCTCTGTAGCCTTCTGCCCGGTGTGTTTAACTTGTCTAAAGTATGGTATCTTTAAAGCTATTTTTTTATTTGTATTTTTATTTGTATTTTTTTTCTAGTTGAGTATATTATTTATATTGCTTTGTCTTGTCTGTGTGTGTGTGTGTGTGTGTGTGTGTTCAAAACTTAATAAACAGTTAAAAAAAAAAAAAAAAACAGATACAACAGTAGCTAAGACGGGGGCAAAGTCAGTCCATAATAAAGCATTGCTCTGCCTTAACACTATCAACAAGGCAGGTCCTACAGGCCCTGGTTTTGTTCAGTAGTGTGGTCAGGTGCCACAAAGAGGGACTTGGGAAAATTGCAGTGGGCTCAGAACAGGGCACCACGGCTGACCCTTAAAAGTACACAGAGAACTAACATTAACAACATGCATGTCAATCTCTCATGGCTCAAAGTGGAGGAGATCGACTTCCTCATTACTTGATTTTGTAAGGTGAATGTACCGAGCGGTCTGTTTAAAATAATAGCACACAGCTCAGACACCCATGCATACCCCACAAGACATGCCACTGGCCTTGAGTGCTGTAATTATATGCCATAATTTAACTTTATGTGACGTGTACTATGTAGAGCTGGGCGATATGGCCATAATATCATCATGGTATATTCCCAATTTTTGACGGTATTTGATGTTTCTAAGTAATACACCTCTAAACACGCTTTATGGATAGTACATGACAACAAATTAATTGTAAGTGTTCAATGGGCTTTCTCCATTATGATTGCTTTATACTGTTCAACCAAACTTCAACCAAAAATAATAGAACAAAACTGACAGTGAAGTAGGCCAATTTGTAGAACATTACATAGGAATCTAAATCCTCAATCTTGTACTCAACCAATGGTTTCCATTTGCATAGTTATTTGTTGAATTACAGCATTCACTTTTATAACTTACACGCGGTGTCACGTTTCTTTTGTCTTAGTATTCCCCCCCCCCAAAAAAAAAAACTATTCTCCTGACTGTTTTCAATTATTTGGCAAGCTTACCCTCCCGAAGTTGTTGACTTGTTGTGCTGGCTAGCAGTTCTCAGCTGTTAGCAGTTTCTTACTGGCCCTAAAAACACATGATTGCCATCATTTTTCCCCAGAGTCATTACTGAATTATTTAATGTAACAAATCAAACATTAAAAATACCATTATAGAAGGTAAAGTAAAAATCCAAACTGGTCCGTGAATGAATACCGGTATATATTTTTTACGATTTACCGACCAGCCCTAGTACCATGTGGTGATGAGACTGGCTGTGAGTGACGTAACGTACCCTTCTCCAGGAAAGTCTCCATGATGAGTTGTTCGCAGAGCTCCAAGTACTTGACGATGTCTTTACTCCGGCTGGGCTCAGCCTTGATGAAGCTCTCAATCACCTTGTAGAAGTCAAACGCTGTCAGCTGGAACACATCCAGGATCCACGGGAAAAACAGGTCCGTCTTCACGGGGACACTACCACCATTGTTGTAGCCACTATTCTTGGAGGAGCACCCTGACTGGACAATTGATAGCTCATCTGTGTAGAATTGATTATGATCCAGTATATACATGTTATTAAAAGGGAATTATATACTGTACATTGTAACATGCATGTTTTTTGCTAATATTTGTTGCAATATTATTAGAAATGTTCAATGAGAAGTTAGTACATGGCTATTAAAGGCTGGTAGAATGATCAATACTAGGTTCATCCAGATGACTATCTGTTAGCAGTGAGTGAATGTGGTACTGGAGAGACTTACCGCCATAGGTTGCCATTATGACCTCCAAAGCACAAGCCAGGAGTGAGGTGTGGAATGTGCATTCATTCAGGAGTTTACTGTCATTGAAATCACATGACTAAGGTAAGAGAAAATGGGCAATAGCACACTCCATAGATTAACAGTACACTGTGTATACACTGCAACTATTTTTTTTTTAAATGTATTTGTTTAAGTCTAATTTAAGAACTAATCCTTTTAATTCTTGTGAGATTAGCATATTTTGTTATGTTGCATACCTGAAATTCTGCCCTGACAGCCTCTTCTCTTCCTATAGGGGAAAAAATAGATTTGTCAGACATTTAAGAAAATATGGAGGTAAAACCGAAATAAGACCATGTCATTTACCGATTTCAGCATGGACACCATGACTCTAATACAACCGGACACCAAGGGTGAACCTCTGATGAAGAGAAGGAAAATACATTAATGAGTTATATGGACTACATCAGTATGTCATATAGTAGTCTGCCCACACTGGGGTGTATCAACCAAATATCATAGGTCAGTTTCACAAAGTGCAATGGTTATTATCTCTGTCAAGTCTGTGCAAGCACACAGTATAGTGTGCTTACATACAGCACACTATACTGAGGAATTACACTACTTGAGACAAGGGGGTGGTATAAACTGTTGATACAGAGTTAGAGATACATACACACACACAAAGATTTTCTATGGGGTTCAGATCTGGAGACTGGCTAGGCCACTCCAGGACCTTGAAATGCTTCTTACGAAGCCACTCCTTTGTTGCCCGGGCGGTGTGTTTGGGATCATTGTGATGCTGAAAGACCCAGCCATGTTTCATCTTCAATGCCCTTGCTGATGGAAGGAGGTTTTCACTCAAAATCTCACGATATATGGCCCCATTCATTCTTTCCTTTACACAGATCAGTCGTCCTGGTCCCTTTGCAGAAAAACAGCCCCAAAGCATGTTGTTTCCACCCCCATGCTTCACAGTAGGTATGGTGTTCTTTGGATGCAACTCAGCATTCTTTGTCCTCCAAACACGACGAGTTGAGTTTTTACCAAAAAGTTATATTTTGGTTTCATCTGACCATATGACATTCTCCAAATCTTCTTCTGGATCATCGAAATGCTCTCTAGCAAACTTCAGACGGGCCTGGACATGTACTGGCTTAAGCAGGGGGACACGTCTGGCACTGCAGGATTGAGTCCCTGGTGACGTAGTGTGTTACTGATGGTAGGCTTTGTTACTTTGGTCCCAGCTCTCTGCAGGTCATTCGCTAGCTGTGGTTCTGGGATTTTTGCTCACCGTTCTTGTGATCATTTTGACCCCACGGGGTGAGATATTGTGTGGAGCCCCAGATCGAGGGAGATTATTAGTGGTCTTGTATGTCTTCCATTTCCTAATAATTGCTCCCACAGTTGATTTCTTCAAACCAAGCTGCTTACCTATTGCAGATTCAGTCTTCCCAGCCTGGTGCAGGTCTACAATTTTGTTTCTGGTGTCCTTGACAGCTCTTTGGTATTGGCCATAGTGGAGTTTGGTGTGACTGTTTGAGGTTGTGGACAGGTGTCTTTTATACTGAGAGCCAGAAATCTTGCTTGTTTGTAGGTGACCAAATACTTATTTTCCACCATAATTTACAAATAAATTAATAAAAAAATCCGACAATGTGATTTTCTGGATTTTTTTCCCTCATTTTGTCTGTCATAGTTGAAGTGTACTTATAATGAAAATTACAGGCCTCTCATCTTTTTAAGTGGGAGAACTTGCACAATTGGTGGCTGACTAAATACTTTTTTGCCCCACTGTGTGTGTGTGTGAGATATACATCTATCTATATCATGCCCAGGCGTTGTAGGGAGGTCATACAGGCACGTGGAGGCCACACACTACTGAGCCTCATTATGACTTGTTTTAAGGACATTTCGTCAAAGTTGGATCAGCCTGTAGTGTGGTTTTCCACTTTATTTTTGAGTGTGACTCCAAATCCAGACCTCCATGGGTTGATAAATTTGATTTCCATTGATAAAATCACACAAAAATGATCAATGAAAATCAAATTTATCAACCCATGGAGGTCTGGATTTGGAGTCGCACTCAAAATTAAAGTGGAAAACCACACTACAGGCTGATCCAACTTTGACGTAATGTCCTTAAAACAAGTCAAAATGAGGCTCAGTAGTGTGTGTGGCCTCCACGTGCCTGTATGACCTCCCTACAACGCCTGGGCATGCTCCTGATGAGGTGGCGGATGGTCTCCTGAGGGATCTCCTCCCAGACCTGGACTAAAGCATCCGCCAACTCCTGGACAGTCTGTGGTGCAACGTGGCGTTGGTGGATGGAGCGAGACATGATGTCCCAGATGTGCTCAATTGGATTCAGGTCTGGGGAACGGCGGGTCAGTCCATAGTATCAACGCCTTCCTCTTGCAGGAACTGCTGACACACTCCAGCCACATGAGGTCTAGCATCATCTTGCATTAGGAGGAACCCAGGGCCAACGGCACCAGCATATGGTCTCACAAGGGGTCTAAGGATCTCATTTCGGTACTTAATGGCAGTCAGGCTACCTCTGGCGAGCACATGGAGGGCTGTGCGGCCCCCCAAAGAAATGCCACCCCACACCATGACTGACCCACCGCCAAACCGGTCATGCTGGAGGATGTTGCAGGCAGCAGAACGTTCTCCACGGCATCTCCAGACTGTCACATGTGCTCAGTGTGAACCTGCTTTCATCTGTGAAGAGCACAGTGCGCCAGTGGCGAATTTGCCAATCTTGATGTTCTCTGGCAAATGCCAAACGTCCTGCACGGTGTTGGGCTGTAAGCATAACCCCCACCTGTAGACGTCGGGCCCTCATACCACCCTCATGGACTCCGTTTCTGACCGTTTGAGCAGACACATGCACATTTGTGGCCTGCTGGAGGTCATTTTGCAGGGCTCTGGCAGTGCTCCTCCTTGCACAAAGGAGTTAAAGGCGGAGGTAGCGGTCCTGCTGCTGGGTTGTTGCCCTCCTACGGCCTCCTCCACGTCTCCTGATGTACTGGCCTGTCTCCTGGTAGCGCCTCCATGCTCTGGACACTACGCTGACAGACACAGCAAACCCTTCTTGCCACAGCTCGCATTGATGTGCCATCCTGGATGAGCTGCACTACCTGAGTCACTTGTGTGGGTTGTAGACTCCATCTCATGCTACCACTAGAGTGAAAGCACCGCCAGGATTCAAAAGTGACCAAAACATCAGCCAGGAAGCACAGGAACTGAGAAGTGGTCTGTAGTCACCACCTGCAGAACCACTCCTTTATTGGGGGTGTCTTGGTAATTGCCTATAATTTCCACCTGTCTATTCCATTTGCACAACAGCATGTGAAATTTATTGTCAATCAGTGTTGCTTCCTAAGTGGACAGTTTGATTTCACAGAAGTGTGATTGACTTGGAGTTACATTGTGTTGTTTAAGTGTTCCCTTTATTTTTTTGAGCAGTGTATATATAAAAAATAAAACTCTGCATCAACAGTTTAGACCACCCCCTTGTCTCAAGTAATGTAATTCCTCAGTATAGTGTGCTTTATGTAAGCCAGGTGGTACCCATTTGCCCAGCCCCACACAAGGTGGTCCCACAGCATGACCAAACATCTAGCTGAACAGCTGACCCAGACGCTCCATACGCTGCAACACCTCCTCTGTTGGGTCCACTTTGCAGTTCCGGCAGGACGAGGAGAGGGTTAAAATAGAAGGAACATACCCTCAATATGACTTGAAGTATATGAGTCAATGGTATGGCAGGTGAAGTTAAACCTTAAACTAAGTTGTACCTTGAAATACACAGCCAGGAAGGCAGAGGGCTGGTCACCAGAGGTGGTAAGATCAAACCTCAACTGCACAATCGAGTTCATGTCAGATCAGTGTAGATTTGGGTGAAAATGAATGATAAATACAATATTAGAACAACGAGAAAACAGAGACGTAAATAAACCAATTGGATATACCCGTTCAGGGTCATGTACGATTTAACACTTAAATCTTATTCCAGAAAACCAAATATACACAGAGTACATGACTGTATGTGTGTCATTCAGAGGGTGAATGGGCAAGACTAAATATTTAAGTACCTTTGAGCGGGGTATCGTAGTAGGTGCCAACGCTGCTGGGTTTTTCAAAGCTTAACAGTTTCCTGTGTATTTAAACTGGTCTACCACCAAAAGGACAACCATCCAACTTGACACAAAAGCGGAAAGCGTTGGGAGTCAACATGGGCCAGCATCCCTGTGGAACGCTTTCGACATCTTGTAGAGTCTATGCCCTGACAAATTGCAGCTGTTATGAGTGCAAAAGGGGGTGTGGGGGGGGTGCAACTCAATATTAGGAAGGTGTTCGTAATGTTTGGTATACTCAGTGTATACACACAAGACTAATGTTCAAATCCATTAACTTATTGTGTGAAAGTCATTTGTGTGCGACTTTCAACCCCTGAACATTACTTGTAATAAATAGGAGTCATTGAGAGACGTGTTGGGCCTTGACATGCTTTCCCCCTTCGTTTCTTAACTCCTCTCACGTGAGCCACATGAAAACATAAAAGCACATCTCTCCTTGTGGTATTCAGGGTCATGCAACCTGATCCCATTCATAAAGAGCATGGGTGGAAGTGATTAATTAAGAACCAATTTCATATCTCCAGGGTTTTTCTATGTATAGCTCTATATTCTGTAGTATGAAGTAGCTTGTTGTACAAGTATACCGCCTGGACTGGATTTTCCAATATCAGGAGTAAACATCTGTCTGTCCAGGGGAATGTGCTGTTCTAGGCCAGTTAAGGACGGACAGTCAGCTGGTGGTAAGGGCTAAGGAGAGGAGGTCAGAGGGGGCTCACCTGACAGGAGTCTGTGGGGGGATGAGAACAACATCCTCTTCCGGCCTTTTCTTCCTCTGTGTCCTTTCCACCTGCACTCTGAAAGGAGGCGGCATTATACTGTACTGTTGGTTAAGGGCTTGTAAGTAAGCATTTCACAGTAAGGTCTACACTTGTTGTATTCGGCGCATGTGACAAAGTTTGATTTGAGACTATTTCTTTGTCAAAGGAAAGACTTAAAAAAGTTAAGTAAATGTCATTGTTTGAGGTTCTACTTACAGTTCTACTTTGGGAGTGAGAAGTGTCATCATTATCCAAGAATAGCCTGCTGTTAAAAGTATCTGCTCTTGAGATAAAGCTCCTCATACTGCTTGCTGAGGTAAGTCACCTAAAAGGAGAACAGGAGGTTGCAACAGGCTCTGACAGGAATGAAACAACATCATGGATAGTCCAGGTAAATTTCACAATCCTACAGAAACGTCAGCACTTTAGTATGAATCATCAAGGACTCACATGCCCCAGCCATGAGCTGTTCTCTCCCTTAACGTCAGGTAGACGGTATCGGAGCATGAGGTCTGTTACCAACAGTCTCCGAGAGTTTCTATCTACAAGCCGTCAGACTGCTGAACACATGAAATGGACTGACCACCTGCTCAAATTCTCCACACCGACATCAGAAGTGCTGCTACCAGATTTATTATACTGCTCAATTTATACACTTAGTTTATTTCCTCTCCATAGCTGCTCCTGTAATATACTGTCCTGAGATACCACATCTAATGAAGATTTAACTGCTCATGTACCTGTTTCCATGACACTGTCCTTTCAAAAGATAAAAGTTGCAGTATAACACATCCTGACAGAAAAGCTTTCCGTCACACAGCTGTCAGAAAAAAAACATTGAATAGCCCACTGTCTTCTGAAGGCTGTCATAGAGTGAAGACATATGGTGGCGCTGTTAGAGATATTACTACTAACAACTGATTATTGAATCAAATTGCCGAATACAACAAGTGAAGACTATACCATGAAATGCTTACTTACGAGCCTTTTCCCATCAATGTAGTTAAAAAAAATATATATATACACAGTTGAAGTCAGAAGTTTACATAAACGGGTTTTAATGACTCTAACCTAAGCGTTTCAACCACTCCACAAATTTCTTGTTAACAAACTATAGTTTTGGCAAGTTGGTTAGGACATCTACTTTGTGCATGACAAGTAATTTTTCCAACAATTGTTTAGACAGATTATTTCTCTTATAATTCACTATATCACAATTCCAGTGGGTCAGAAGTTAACATACACTAAGTTGACTGTGCCTTTAAACAGCTTGGAAAATTCCAGAAAAGGATGTCATGGCTTTAGAAGCTTCTGATAGGCTAATTGACATCATTTGAGTCAATTGGAGGTGCACCTGTGGATGTATTTCAAGGCATACCTTCAAACTCAGTGCCTCTTTGCTTGACATCATGGGAAATCAAAAGAAAATCAGCCAAGACCTCAGAAAAAAATTGTAGACTTCCACAAGTCTGGTTCATCCTTGGGAGCAATTTCCAAATGCCTGAATGTACCACGCTCATCAGTACAAACAAGAGTACACACGTATAAACACCATGGGACCACGCAGCCGTCATACAGCTCAGGAAGGAGACGCGAAGGACCTTGTGAAGATGCTGGAGGAAACAGGTACAAAACTATCTATATCCACAGTAAAACAAGTCCTATATCGACGTAACCTGAAAAGCCACTCGGCAAGGAAGAAGCCACTGCTCCAAAACCAGCAGAAAAATGCCAGAATACGGTTTGCAACTGCACATGGGGACAAAGATCGTACTTTTTGGAGAAATGTCCTCTGGTCTGATGAAACAAAAATAGAACTGTTTGGCCATAATGACCATCATTATTTTTGGAGGAAAAAGGGGGATGCTTGCAAGCCGAAGAACACCATCCAAACAGTGAAGCACGGGGGTGGCAGCATCGTGTTGGAGGTGCTTTGCTGCAGGAGGGACTGGTGCACATCAAAATAGATGGCATCACTGACAAACCATGTGCGAGCAAGGAGGCCTACAAACCCGATTCAGTTACACCAGCTCGGTCAGGAGCAATGGGTGAAAATTCACCCAACTTATTGTGGGAAGCTTGTGGAAGGCTATCAAAAATGTTTGACCCAAGTTAAACAATTTAAAGGCAATGCTACCAAATACTAATTGAGCGTATGTAAACTTCTGACCCACTGGGAATGTTATGAAAGAAATAAAAGCTGAAATAAATCCTCTCTACTATTAATCTGACATTTCACATTCTTAAAATAAAGTGGTGATCCTAACTGACCTAAGACAGGGAATTTTTACTTGGATTAAATGTCAGGAATTGTGAAAAACTGAGTTTAAATCCATTTGGCTAAGGTGTATGTAAACTTCCGACTTCAACTGTATGTTCCAAAGAGATATCTATCTATAGGAGCGTATCGCTGAAGAATACTGTGGTAGCCATGCTGGTTAAGTGTGCCTTGAATTCTAAATAAATCACAGACCGTGTCACCAGCAAAGCAACCCCACACCATCACACCACCTCCATGCTTCACCGTGGGAGTCATACGTGGAGATAATCCGTTCACCTACTCCGCGTCACAAAGACACGGCGGTTGGAACTAAAAATCTCAAATTTGGACAGACCAAAGGACAGATTTCCACCGGTCTAATGTCCATTGCTCGTGTTTCTTGGCCCAAACGAGTCTTCTTCTACTTTGTGTCCTTTAGTAGTGGTTTCGTTGCAGCAATTCGACCATGAAGGCCTGATTCCCACCACTTTTTTGGTTACTACATGATTCCATATGTGTTTTCAACAAGACATTGACCCAACACACCTACAGGCTGTGTAAGGGCTATTTGACCAAGAAGGAGTGCTGCATCAGATGACCTAGGCCTCCAATCACCCAACCTCAACCCAATTGAGATGGTTTGGGATGAGTTAGACAACAGAGTGAAGGAAAAGCAGCCAACAAGTGCTCAGCATACATGGGAACTCCTTCAAGACTGTTGGAAAAGCATTCCAGGTGAAGCTGGTTGAGAGAATGCCAAGCGTGTGCAAAGCTGTCATCAAGGCAAAGGGTGGCTACTTGGAAGAATCTAAAATATATTTGGATTTTTGTTACACTTTTTTTTGGTTACTACATGATTCCTTGTGTTATTTCATAGTTGTGATGTCTTCACTATTATTCTACAATGTAGAAAAAATATAAATAAAGAAAAACCCTGGAATGAGTAGGTGTTCAAACTTGACTGGTACTCTGTATGTGTGTATGTATATACATTACCGTTCAAAAGTTTGGCGTCACTTAGAAATGTCCTTGTTTTCCATGACAACATATATGAAATTAGTTGCAAAATGAATAGGAAATATAGTCAAGACGTTGACAAGGTTATAAATAATGATTTTTAATTTAAATAGTGTCCTTCAAACGTTCCTTTTGTCAAAGAATCCTCCATTTACAGCAATTACAGCCTTGCAGACCTTTGGCATTCTAGCTGTCAATTTGTTGAGGTAATCTGAAGAGATTTCACCCCATGCTTCCTGAGGCACCACCCACAAGTTGGATTGGCTTGATGGGCACTTCTTACGTACCATACGGACAAGCTGCTGAATAGGGTTGAGATCCGGGGACTGTGCTGGCCACTCCATTATAGACAGAATACCAGCTGTCTGCTTCTTCCCTAAATAGTTATTGCATAGTTTGGAGCTGTGCTTTGGGTCATTGTCCTGTTGTAGGAGGAAATTGGCTCCAATTATGCAACGTCCACAGGGTATGGCATTGCAAAATGGAGTGATAGCCTTCTTTCTTCAAGATCCCTTTACAAATCTCCCACTCTACCACCAAAGCACCCCCAGACCATCACATTGCCTCCACCATGCTTGACAAATGGCGTCAGGCACTCATTCCAGCATATTTCAAAATTTCCTCTGTCTCACGAATGTTCTTCTTTGTGATCCGAACACCTTAAGCACAGAACACCTCAAATTCGTCTGTCCATAATACTTTTTTCCCAATCTTCCTCTGTCCAGTGTCTGTTCTTTCGCCCAGCTTAATCTTTTCTTTTTATTAGCCAGCCTGAGATATGGCTTTTTCTTTGCAACTCTACCTAGAAGGCCAGCATCCCGGAGTCACCTCTTCCCTGCTGATGTTGAGACTGGGGTTTTGCGGGTACTATTTAATGAAGCTACCAGTTGAGGACATGTGAGGCATCTGTTTCTCAAACTAGACACTGATGTACTTGTCCTCTTGCTCAGAAGTGCACCGGGCCTCCCACTCTTTCTATTCTGGTTAGAGCCAGTTTGCACTGCTCTGTGAAGGGAGTAGTATACAGCATTGTACAAGTTCTTCAGTTTCTTGGCAGTTTCTCGCATGGAATAGCAGTCATTTCTCAGAACAAGAATAGACTGACAAGTTTCAGAAGAAAGTTCTTTGCTTCTGGCCATTTTAAGCCTGTAATGAACCCACCAATGCTGATGCACCAGATACTCAACTGGTCTAAAGGCAGCAAGTTTTATTGTGTCTTTAAAATCAGCACAGTTTGCAGCTGTTCAAACATAATTGCAAAGGGTTTTCTAATAATCAATCAGCCTTTTAAAATGATAAACTTGGATTAGCCAACACAATGTGCCATTGGAACACAGGAGTGATGGTTGCTGATAAATGGGCCTCTGTACGCCTATGTAGATATTCCATTAAAAATCGTTTCCAGCTACAATAGTCGTTTACGACATTAACAATGTCTACATTGTATTTCTGATCAATTTGATGTTACTTTAATTAACCAAAAATGTGCTTTTCTTTCAAAAACAGGTACATTTCTAAGTGAACCCAAACTTTTGAACGGTAGTGTATATTCTAAAATAGTAACAAAGAGGCTATATACAGTGCCTTGCGAAAGTATTCGGCCCCCTTGAACTTTGCGACCTTTTGCCACATTTCAGAGTTCAAACAAAGATATAAAACAATTTTTTTGTGAAGAATCAACAACAAGTGGGACACAATCATGAAGTGGAACGACATTTATTGGATATTTCAAACTTTAACAAATCAAAAACTGAAAAATTGGGCGTGCAAAATTATTCAGCCCCTTTACTTTCAGTGCAGCAAACTCTCTCCAGAAGTTCAGTGAGGATCTCTGAATGATCCAATGTTGACCTAAATGACTAATGATGATAAATACAATCCACCTGTGTGTAATCAAGTCTCCGTATAAATGCACCTGCACTGTGATAGTCTCAGAGGTCCGTTAAAAGCGCAGAGAGCATCATGAAGAACAAGGAACACACCAGGCAGGTCCGAGATACTGTTGTGAAGAAGTTTAAAGCCGGATTTGGATACAAAAGATTTCCCAAGCTTTAAACATCCCAAGGAGCACTGTGCAAGCGATAATATTGAAATGGAAGGAGTATCAGACCACTGCAAATCTACCAAGACCTGGCCGTCCCTCTAAACTTTCAGCTCATACAAGGAGAAGACTGATCAGAGATGCAGCCAAGAGGCCCATGATCACTCTGGATGAACTGCAGAGATCTGTCTGTAGGACAACAATCAGTCGTATATTGCACAAATCTGGCCTTTATGGAAGAGTGGCAAGAAGAAAGCCATTTCTTAAAGATATCCATAAAAAGTGTTGTTTAAAGTATGCCACAAGCCACCTGGGAGACACACCAAACATGTGAAAGAAGGTGCTCTGGTCAGATGAAACCAAAATTGAACTTTTTGGCAACAATGCAAAACGTTATGTTTGGCGTAAAAGCAACACAGCTGAACACACCATCCCCACTGTCAAACATGGTGGTGGCAGCATCATGGTTTGGGCCTGCTTTTCTTCAGCAGGGACAGGGAAGATGGTTAAAATTGATGGGAAGATGGATGGAGCCAAATACAGGACCATTCTGGAAGAAAACCTGATGGAGTCTGCAAAAGACCTGAGACTGGGACGGAGATTTGTCTTCCAACAAGACAATGATCCAAAACATAAAGCAAAATCTACAATGGAATGGTTCAAAAATAAACATATCCAGGTGTTAGAATGGCCAAGTCAAAGCCCAGACCTGAATCCAATCGAGAATCTGTGGAAAGAACTGAAAACTGCTGTTCACAAATGCTCTCCATCCAACCTCACTGAGCTTGAGCTGTTTTGCAAGGAGGAATGGGAAAAAATGTCAGTCTCTCGATGTGCAAAACTGATAGAGACATACCCCAAGCGACTTACAGCTGTAATCGCAGCAAAAGGTGGCGCTACAAAGTATTAACTTAAGGGGGCTGAATAATTTTGCACGCCCAATTTTTCAGTTTTTGATTTGTTAAAAAAGTTTGAAATATCCAATAAATGTCGTTCCACTTCATGATTGTGTCCCACTTGTTGTTGATTCTTCACAAAAAAAATACAGTTTTATATCTTTATGTTTGAAGCCTGAAATGTGGCAAAAGGTCGCAAAGTTCAAGGGGGCCGAATACTTTCGCAAGGCACTGTACACAAGGAGTACCGGAACGAGGTAGTTGAGGGGATTGATTGAGGTAATATGTACATGTAGGTTTGGTTAGGTGATTGATTGAAGTACTATGTAGGTAGTGGGTGAAAATCAGAAAGTCCGGGTAGCTGTTAAATGAACTGTTCAGCAGTCTTATGGTTTTGGCGTAGAAGCTGTTCAGGAGCCCTTTGGTCCCAGACTTGGCACTCTGGTACCGCTTGCCAAGCAGTAGCAGAGAACAGACTGACTTGGGTGGCCGATGTCTGACAATTTTTAGGGAATTCCTCTGACACGGCCAGGTGTAGAGGTCCTGGATGGCAGGGAGCTCGGCCCCAGCAATTTACTGATCCATACACACTACCCTCTGTAGCGCCTTGCGATCAGATCCTGAGCAGTTGCCAAATCAAGCAGTGATTGTGCAGCTGTAAAACTTTGAGGATCTGAGGGCCTATGTCAAACCTGCATAGCCTCATGACGGGAAAGAGGCATTGTCGTGCCTCTTCACAACTGTGTCGGTGTGATTGGACCATAAGTCATCAGTGATGTGGAAACCGAGGAACATGAAGCTCTCAACCATCTCCACTACAGCCCCGTCGATGTGAATAGGGGTGTGCTCGGTCCTCCGTCTGTGTGTCTCCGTCCCATAGAGGCCATTGTTGACATATTTCTATATAACTTGGGGCATAGCAATAAGCTCCAGCATTTAATGCAGTTTTTGCATCCTACCTGGGGAAGGTCCTGAGTCCCAGAGAGGCCTATGGAGTCCAGAAAAGCAGAGAAACTGGTCTGGTACACATTCTTCACCTGGAACACAAGTACAACAGATGACCAATGAGATGACAGACACAGAAACCCAAACACAGAATTCTCAGCCATGTAAATGTACTGTCTGAACCTCACCTATTCTGTGTGACAAATGACAACGTCTCAACCTTATAAGTGGATGGATTGGGTGTTTGTCTTAAGTAAATTAAAGAGAATGTCAATGTGAGGGCATGAGGCTTGCAGTGGGAAGGGGAAGTCTGAGACTGAAGGTCAAAAAGTCTTATTGTAAAGTGGCTGCAGCAGGCTAGGAGGGCAGCGCCTGATGAAGAACTCCAAAACACACGTCATATCCTTCCATCTGATGGCCAGGTCATCCCCCATCTACGGAACCCTTCCTGCAGACAGCACAGACAATGCACATCAGCAGCAGTATCATAACACAGGCCTGTCTTAACAGCGTCATGGGGGAAAACAGACCCATGGATAGAAACGTGCTGCTCACCTCGCCAGAACTCTGACTAAGCATGAAGAGGGAAAGGTCTTTGTTGCTCTTCGCCTTGCAAAAAAACAAAATTTGCAACATTAGTGATCAATAACCACTGACCCACCTTTTGCCAAAAGGAACATTATCCAGCAGCCCTGCAGGATTTCTTTCCACCTGGAACAAAGAACTGATCTGGGCACTGGCGCTGACAAAGGCTCCACTGGTACTCCTGGATCTACTACTTACTTCAGATCCACTGCCTTCTGGACTTGAGTGAAAGGTAAAACTTGCAACTTCCAAGTCAGTCACAACCACAAACAAGCAAGCACCACAAAGCCTTTGAGTGTCCTGTGTTGACAGAGAGAGAAGAAAAATGTAATGTATCGTCAATCTCTCTGTGAATAACCTTGAATAAAATGTATATCAGAGACAAATAGTTTGTGTTCAGTTGTTTATTCACTTGTTATATTCTATCCCTCAGAGCATACAGAAATGGTATTAGTAGATTTTTAAAAAAAAGTTTATTTTCTACTAGTAACTTGAGGACAATGAGTGGATACGTACAGGGACTTTGTCCACTGAGGCCTGAACTGCCTTCCATATTGCCCAGGCACGATCACACACTGCATCTGTCAGTCACAAAGTCAGCATCCTTCTCTTTGTGCCTGATGGTTCAAAAAAAGTTAAAATAAAGAAAGTTACACATTTAGATAAACCATACACTGTTTTGACAGTCATGATTTGTGAGGGGAGCAATGAGTACAGGTAGTTAGTTGTTGTGGCATTCGTGTGTTTTTTAGTCATTGTCTGTAAACCTTAGTTGCTACATGCCTTTTGGACATAATGATAAAAACCCATTGATTTTAGTTCAACTGTCATACCACACCAGAACACAAAATAGAAGCTTGTTTTACTCCAATGTTTAAACAATGTAAGCGTAAAATGCCTTAAAAAGCTATACTTTTGATATCATTGATAGCCAGTCCTTGCATCCATAGCTGTTTCTGAATTTGAGAGTGGTTACATTTGGCCTTTGCATTTCTCCAGGCCAACCCCTCAGCTTTTTGACCAAAAACAGAGGCAGGGTAACTGCTTTGTTATTGTTTCAACTAAGGATTATAGATAGTTTTAACGCCATAATTCTAACACATAATGGTAAGAAGCGTAATCCAGTCCCAAATGTTGTGCCCATGCTTACTTACTAATGTTGAAGAAGATTACTGAAGTGGGAAATAATATCTATGAACCGAGATCAAATCGACTGGAGTCATTTTAGTGGGGGCATATGAAAGCCCCATCATATTAGCTAATTTATTTGGCTTGACAACAGTACCCAAGAACCTTAGAGTACAGTAGCTAACAAAATGAGTGGCATGCCACATATTCCCAAATGCTTTAACTACAACAGTAACATGTTTTCCCAGCTGTTCGACTCGACCTGTTTTCGTATGGGATGTTGCTGGTAGCTAGCTCGCATACAATTACCAATTATAATTTTACGTACAGAAAATAACGTTATATTTTAGACAGTAACATAACAGGGTAGCTAGTGTTTTACACAATTAATTTGACTCGGTATCTTGTTAAATACGATAGATAGATGGGAAGTTTACCTTTCTATGGATAATTCAGGCTTGTCCGAGGAGGCATTTTCTATTCTGTGTTTAATTTCCTTGTCCTGTGCTGCTCCAGAGTTGCGTTTTCTGGGTGGCATCTTGGTGTGTTATCAGATTATTAAAACTAAATACAAATCAGTAACTGTCGTTCTTCTATTTTATCTCAATCCGATATCGTAGAACCCCCGGTTTTCAATTGTCCGCTGACTCGCGGCAGAAAGAAACCGCAGAAAAAGGTTGCAGACGCACATCCACCAGACGTCCTTCCCCCCCCCAGAAAAACAGAGGGTTGACGTACGAGGCCTCCTGGCGGCCATGTTGGAAGACCACCGCATCAATTATTTCGACAACTGCATAGTAACAGTACCTAAAATTATTATTTGTGCTGGATTTGGCTGCTCTAACAAGACAACAGGAATAACATATTCTTTACAGATTAGCCGTATATTATTACATCAGAAAAGCAAATCAACTTTTTTGCAAATCAAGACCTGAACCCAGACAGCTGCAAGTCATGTGTTGCAGCCTTGCTATAATGTTTTAGGGCTCTCTTCATGTAGTGTTGTCATGAAGTGTGTTGTCCTATTTTTTAAATCCCAGCTCCCATCCCCACAGGAGGCCTTTCATTACAGTAAATTACAAAAAAGTATCCTTCTGGCTGGCAGGGCAAGATTCCTGGACAGTGAAATCCATTATCAGTCTCTTCATACACACAGCTCTGTAGGTGATAATACACTCTCCACCTCCACCAGTGAAGGGTCATGCCTGTCCCATTTTCCCAGGTCATAGCTGCGAAATCCACCTCAAGGTTGAACGTGTCTGTCAGGTTTACCGTGAACAGAGCCTTCACAGTCTACTCCTTCCTCTCCCACTCCATTGTTGTTCAAGTTGTTCACCCTCCAGGAATTTGAGGTCAAATAGATTTCTTAAAATAACGGAGAAAGAAAGAGATTAATAAATAGATTTTTTATAATGAATGGGATTTGACTGTATATTTCCTTACTGATGTAAACCCAGGGTTTCACAATAGGCGGTCGACGGGTGATTTTTCTGTGCAAAAACGCATACAGTACCAGTCAAAAGGTTGGACACCTACTCATTCAAGAGTTTATTTTCACTATTTTCTACAATTGTAGAATAATAGTGAAGATATCAAAACTATGAAATAACACAATCATGTAGTAACCAAAAAGTGTTAAATCAAAAAATATTTTATATTTGAGGTTCTTCAAAGTAGATACCCTTTGGTTTGATGACAGTTCAGCTGGAATGCTTTTCTAACAGTCTTGAAGGAGTTCCCACATATTCTGAGCACTGGTTGGCTGCTTTTCCTTCACTCTGCGGTCCAACTCATCCCGAACAATCTGTTTGTCAAATACTTTGTTTGGTATTACTGCAGTCAATTTGCAGTGTACAAATTATTTAACTATGTTCTGGCCTCCAACCATCTGCTCGAGGAAATATCGGCCCACGGCTGAATGTAATTTGTGACTCCTGTCCTACATTATTTGCACACTGGCAGCCTTTAAACTATCAAGGGTTTCATGTGTTCTTAGTGTGGCTCCAGTATTCAAGCCATTTCAATACAGCTTTATTTGTCCCCTTAGGGCAAGGGTGGGGGATGTCCGGCCTCCGGGCCTTATACGGCCTTCAGGACCGTTTGATCAGGCCACTGAGCCAATTCATAAATACATTTATATAAAAAAGCTCTAGACATCGTTTTTACACAAAAATGATTTTTTACAAATCCAGCCACCTCCCCCAAAGCCTTGGCGCTACCAGACAGCTCATCATCGAGCACCTGTACATCAGAAAAATGGCTACAGTAAAGACAAGTCAATGCAGAGTAACGTTTTCCAAGACAAATTAATATAGAAAGGCAAACATGTATGCCTAGTTTGTGGGGATGCACTTGCAGTAATGAAAAAGGCAAATTTGGAGCATCATTACAGCTCGAAACATGCTAAACTGAATGAGTTGCAAGGACAACTTTTTGTGGATAAAGTCATTGCTCTTCAGCGGGGTTTTGGTGCCCAACTTTACAAAACATTTTCCCATCCAAATGAGGTTATGCAAGCAAGTTGTGGTGCGTGAGCTTATCGCAAAGAAACTGAAGCCTCATTCGGAAGGAGAATTTGTAAGAGTGTCTCCTTGTCACTGCAGAGTTCCTAGCACCAGACAAAGTTAAATTGTTCCAAAGTGTCAGTTTATCTCGAAGAATCGTCACGGAGCGGATAACTGACATGGCACAAAACATTGGAGGACTTCACAAGAAATTGAGTTTCTCTTTGGCATGTGATGAAACGACTGACAACAAATAATGCCCAATTTGTGCGTGGTATTAGAGGAGTTTGACACAAGGGAGGAATTGCTGTCTTTGGAAGCCATGCATCGCACCACCAGAGGTGAGGACTTGTCTCGGCTATGAACAAATTTGAGCTACAGTTTGAAAAATGAAGTGGCCTTAATACAGATGGAGCGACAGCCATGGTTGGCTCGAAAAAGCGGTTAACCGCATTAGTGAAACAAATTAATTTGTTCTCAGTCTTGATCAAAGTGATTTAATTGTATGCAACTACATCATACAACAAGAAAGTATGTGTGCACTGTCGCTGAAGCCGAACAATGTAATGGCAACTGTAGTGTCGTCCATCAATGTATCTTTTGATAAAGGGCTGAACAACCGCCAGTTTAAGGAGCTACTGAGTGATCTTGAATCGGAGTATGGTGATCTGGTTTACCACTGAGGTGCGATGATTGATTGAGCCGTGGAAACATGCTTGCACGGTTTTATGACTGACGGATGACGTAAAACAATTAATGAAGGGGGAAAGCTGTTGTGGAACTGAGTGATGACAAGCGGATGTGTGATTTCGCCTTCATGGTGGACATAACCAAGTAGCTGTCTGACTTGAACATCAAGCTCCAAAGGCCGAACCAGTTTCTCAGCGATCTGCTGTCAAACATGAAATCATTCGAAGCTAAATTAAAGCTGTGGCAAGTCCAACTAGAAAGGGGTAACAGTACATGTTCCTACTCTGCAAGGACAAGAGCCTGAGATTACGTCAGAATATGCTGGTGAGTGTGGAAAGCTGGCAAAAGTAATTTTGTGAGCGGTTTAAGGATGAGAAAAGTAAACTGGAGTTGAACATATTTGCAACCCCGTTTAACGTCAAACCAGCAGATGTGCCGGATGGCCTACAACAAAGTCATTGAGCTGCAAAGCAATGACAAGCTCAACCCCAGGTACAACAACCCCCTCTCCTTGAGTTCTACAAAATGTACGTTAGCGCTGAGCATTTTACTGTTCTGAGGAGACATGCGCTTAAATTCGCATCCGTGTTCGGGAGGACCTAAACTGACTCTTGCAAAAACTTGATTCCGCTCAAGACCATCTTCACTGCCAGCTGACAAACGCCTCGTCAAAGTTAAGCAGTTTCAGCCATCGCAGTAGAGGTGAGTTTCAACAAGTAATCATAACATTAATTTACAATACTAATGTTTATTTAAATAGGACTTGCACTTTTCTAAATAATCAAGGACACAAGTCATATTTAAACAATAAAACCAATGTCTGATTAAAGTCAGATTAAAACATGAATAAAGCAGAAAATAGCACACGTTAATAATATGGCCCCAGAATAAATAACACAGCTGGGGTGAAAGGGGATAGATGGCAGTTTCTTTCAATTACTCACCACTGAGGGTGGATTTCAGACAGAGAGGGATGCTTTCCCAGAGATATAATGTAAAGGTCAAGGGTCTGCCTGACTCAATTGGAGAAATGGGGTGCAGAATACCCAGCATGCTTGAAGTAGAGCAGCACTTTGCGGCCCCATGAAGGGCAGAGACAGATCATTGCAATGATGTCCTGGCAAAACTGGTTCACGCATGTGAATATTAAGGAATGCAGACACTTAGTGAAAGTATCTGAATACACCAATGACATACAGTAAGTGTGGGGCATGTCTGAATAGTGGTTAGTATGTAAAATGTAGTATGCAGGGTATGGAATTGAGGTGCATGTTGCTGTGTACCATAGAAGGAGATGCCAATGAAGAGGGTAATGAGGCAAAAGCTAGTGGCGAATGAGTCGATGAGGGTGAACCAGTAAATCCCTCCCTATGGAGAGACGGACACCAGCACTAACAAACACCCCTTCCTCACTAATACACACGAGATCAACAGCAGTCCCATTAGACAGAAGCCGAAACAAAGAACTCCCAGGAACAGAGACTTCTCCTTCATGTTAGCTCTAAGCTGTAGGAACTCATCCAGCATGGCCATGGTGATACCCTCCATGTCACCAAACTACAGGGATGAGGGCCAGAGAAACAGGGAGCGGGGTGTTAGATGTCTGTGTTTGGTGGGTTTAAAGCACTGTGGTTTACCAGAGTGTCGACCCCCAGCATGAAAAAGGAGAGGATCGATCAAAACAGAGCCTGGCAGTTGAGCAAGAGGTTCTGAATATGCCACAAATGCCAAACCGGGACCTGGCGGAAGAATAATGAGCTTATATTTGCCATGATAATAACTGGATGTATTGTAATTACCATGTCATAAACATAAAATAAAATGTATTGTTAATTCAAGAGTGATTTGCTCATTGCGAGCTACCAGTGTCTTCCACCTCTCTAACAGGCACTCCCTTCCGCCAAGCCATGTGACCCAGGATTGAAAATATGGCGAAGCCCACAAAGAGGCTGGTGCTGCAGTTCCCTATGGTGATGACCAGACAGTCCCTGAAAGCAGAACAATGTTAGAATTGACTCCATTTCCCAGCATGCCTGTAGCCTCAGAGTGCATAGAATAGTACTACTGACCTGATGACATTGTTATCAAACTTATTGTAGGAGGCCGTGGAGAGCAGCCCCCCCAACACCAATCCCCAATGAGTAGAAGATCTGGGAGGAGCATCGTTACCTACATGGTAACGATGATTTGATTTGACTTAAGTACATAGCGGTTTTCAACGCTCCCTACCGCACCTGCTATTTCGACCTCTGAATGCCCGGCTATGAAAAGCCAAGTGACATTTACTCCTGATGTACCGACCTGTCGCACCCTCTACAACCACTGATTATTATTTGACCCTGTCGGTCATCTATGAACGTTTGAACATCTTGGAGAATAATCTGGCCTTAATGGCCATGTACTCTTATAATCTCCACCCGGTGTAACAGGGTTATATTGGTGATTCCCCTTGCCACTTTATTGTTAAGCCAATGGGTTTTTGGTTTGAGTTTGTCTTGCCTTCACCTACTCAACATGGCATCTTATTGGCTGGTTTGCGTAGCTTGCTTACGAGGGGGGATGTTCCAGTTAGAATCGTCCCAGTGAACAAGCACCAAACCAGCGGTAAGTTGTTGGTTGCAAAGCACTGTACATCAAAAGTGATTTTTATACTCTCAAGTGATGATTTAAATGTACAATTTATATCAAATATATCAAATTGTTTGTAAATGTTATTCGAACATCACACATAAGATGCAGCGGTTTTTGGAGAATATTTGTTGTGCATTTTGTTGTAGAGAATTCCCGCCAGTACTAGCTAGCAACTTACTGTGTCTGGTGGGGGGGGGGGGTTCATATATTTTGTACAGTGCGTGAGTGCAGAGTTGGATGGTGAGACGTGCATTGCATGACGTGCAATTTTGTGCCGTTCCTAACAGAATAAATCTACATGACTGGTGCTACATGTTGGAGTTCTGTGTCGATGACTGATTGTACACAACGTAAGAAGAGTACTGTTACACCAGCACAGCCATAAGGGGACTGGCCACCCCCCAGAGCCTGGTTCCTCTAGGTTTCTTCCTAGGTTCCACTTTCTAGGGAGTTTTTCCTAGCAACCGTGCTTTTACATCTGCATTGCTTGCTGTTTGGGGTTTTAGGCTGGGGAAACTGGATAATTCAAGCGGAGACATTCCTCATTCGTTTGTTTATACACTGAGCTGATGCACGTATACACTGCATGTAAGGACAGTTCCTACAAACAGCACTATGGCTTTATAATCACTTACTACATCTGGAATGCTGCCAGCCAACACAAGAGGATTCATCATTCAAATTTTGAAGCATCAGCATGTACTAGCTTCACAGGGAGAGCTGAAGGAGACCAACAGTAGACTGACTAGGATGTGTTTGCGGTAGCAGAGGAAGGGAAACTGCCACACGTTTCCCAGTCCCACACAGTAGCCGATACAGAAGAGCATAAACTCATACTTCCCACCCCACTGCTCTCGACTGAGAATATTTGGGTCTGGTGCGGGTGCAGGGGGCGGGACTCAAACTGTGGCTGGGATGAGGGATTGGTGACATCATGAGCTAAATTAAACCCAGTCAGCTGTGCTGGACTCTAGAACAGATAACACATTTAAAACTGTCAGACAGATCCTATAACGGTGTCATGCCTTGATTTCGAAAAGTATAATTCCATGTCACAAGTTTAGTACTCCCGCGCCATTTTAACTTGTATGAGACACTGGGACTGCACATTGTTTAGGGTTAATACAGTCAGCGACAATGGTAGGAATTGCTATGTAGTCCAGATCAACAGATAGGGGTGTGGTTCACACATCAGGAAATGTGAGTGTGTGAGTTGTCAGTGGACCAGTAAAAAGACTGCAAAGAGATTAACTAAGGACAAGAACTGGAAGTAGGTCAGGTTAAAATGGTAGTTCAGTTGTTGTAACAGCAAATAATTTGATTTAGGCCACTACCATCTGCCTCCCTTCAACATCATGACACATTGTAAGTCATACAAGGGGAATAAAGAGTACCTACAGGTAGTTGATATAAAATGTGTTTTTTTTAACTAGAGCTGCACAATCTAGGAGCTCAGATGCAAAAATATGTCCAACATTGACAGACAAGCTGTCTTCGTCATGGTATAATGACAAACACTGTGGGATGACTCATTTATATAGTGTCAAAAGACACAGGTGTCTGTAATCATGGCCGGGTGTGGCCTGATATTGGCTAATTCTCATTAATAGCATACACAAAACATAACTGGATAGCGTACAATCACAGATCCAATTTAGCTACATAAGCCTACAAACATTTACAATAGCAAAATCACAATAATGGCTTCATATCAAAGTCTACATGAAGAACGAAGGGAGCAAGGGTTTTTAAATTAAAACTCCAAGCAGCCTCTCGTTTTAAAAATAGTCGAGGTCACCCCCTCTTCTAGGGAGGGTGACATGTTCGATGCCAATATAATGAAGAGACGAAATCGAGTGGTTTTCTTCCAAAGAGTGGGCCACAACTGGGTAAGTTGTTGCGCCTAATTGTGCTACGATGCTCCAAGATACGTAATTTTAATTCGCGCTTTGTTTTACTCACAATTTACACCACAAGGACAAGTTATAAGATAAATAACTGTCTTAGTGGAGCACATGATAACACCTTTGATTGTGATCTGTTTCCGTGTTTGGAGGATCATTATTGAAAGTGCCATTGCATTGAGCCAGTAGGGTCGCAAATACGTTGTGCAGGGATATCGTGGGGTGGTAAATCAGAATTTAAGTTTGAGATTTCTGCCCCGCGACAATACAACCAAGGGAAGGTCCGAAAACACATTAACAATACTATCATCGGATCTTAGAATATGCCAAAGTTTGAACGATACCCTTCATTTGTTTAGAGAACTTTGAACAGCGGGTAGTTAGAACGCAATAATGCTTATTTTTGCGAGACCGACCTTAAGGTCATGTTTCGTTCTGAATTTTCCCATCGGCAGTATTAAGCTGACCATTTTTATTCCCCCTTTCCATGAATTTTATTTGCGTCTCAGCCATATTTGTTGACATCTGCTTTTTACAAATTATTTTGATTCGACAGAATTGGCTGTAGGGCAAACTGTTTTTCAAGGGAAGTTGGTGACAACTATCATCCCTCTTACTGTTACGATCAGTAGGTTTCCTGTAAAGATCATTGTATAGAACATTATCGTCACACAAGATCAAGAAATCTGATACACGTCAAATCAGTTTGCATAGTAAATCTCAGATGCTCAGAACAGGAGTTAATAAAAGCATGGAACGCCTGGAGCTGTTTTGCGTCACCCCTCCACAGAACAAAAATATCAATATACCGTTTCCAAATAATGATGTTAGGCAAGAAAACATTTGAGAGGGTTGAAAATAGACTAACCCACATACAAATTAGCATAGTTAGGAGCCATGGGGGATCCCATAGCAGTACCCGTTGTCAGAATAAAGGAATAATTTAGAAACATGAAGTAGTTGTGTGTGAGTACTATTTCAGCCAATGTTATAATGCATGCGCAGTTCATTAGGGTCACGTTGCAGAAGAAAATGTTCCATAGCTTCAATACCGGCCTCGTGTGGAATTTGTGTATGATAACTCAAAAGTAACTAACAAAGTGTTCTCTGGGAGAGGATCAAGAGATTCAATAAGAGATCATACTGCTGGTGTCAGTAGGCACAAAATATAGCCCTTTATTAAGCAAGGAGATATGGGCAGGGCTCAATATCTTGCTTGATAAATTAAAGACACCCAGTCCCATAGGTTCGGGGACCTTGTGAACGGGCCCCTCTACCTCTGGTAGTAGTTTCTTCTTACCCGGTCGGGTGCGGCATCTTGTCGGTGCGCGTGTCCGCGGCCACCTCCGCCCTTCCGTCGGCCCAGTCTCTCGTTGGATGAAAAACTGCCATTGGAAACAGGTGAGGCGCAGGTTGTAGAGCGTTGGTCAGACGGGGGTGGATAGAAGTAAGCGGCATCCCTCCTGCGTCTGTCATGGAGAGGAGGAGCAGGACCTCGTTTGTCAAGAGTTTCTACAGAAGTAGACTTTGTCCTCTGCCTTGCCTTTTCTGTCTTGATTTTAAGTTCCTTAATTTCTGAGACAGCTTGTCCTGGAGCGCTTGGTTAGTTTATCAGTTCATTGAATATGCCATCATCATTAACAGCTCCTTGCAGAGCTGTGCGTTTCTCTTCAATCGTGTTATACATTTCAATAATCATTTTTCAACTGGTCAACAATGTCATTAAATCAATAGAACATTTGTTCAGGATGGCACACCAGCGCTCACAAATCTGTGCGCTGTCCCAATGATGGTTATTTTTCACCTGAGTCCCCGTGGAATAATGCCTTGACGCACGTAATCACTAAGAGTGACTATATGTTGATGCATTCTCGTCTGGCCCTTAGATAAATGTAACAGTTCTTTCGAGAGGTCATAATTACCCCTGGCCTGTCAAAGGGACTCCGATACAATTATCTTATCACGTTCCCTTTGGCTATATTCAAAGTAATCTTGTTTAGGTCTTTGACCAGTGTCAGGAAAATAATTATAAGAGCTTTTTGTTGGTAGGGTGCTGTTTACTGGGTAATAGACTAATCTAGAGGCGAAAGAAACGCACACCTATATAGCGAGGTGCTGGCTAGCGGAGTGGAACGCTTAAAAAAAATAAAGGAGAGCCGCAAACACTTGGAGCTCCGATGCAAAAATATTTATGTCCAACGTTTCGACAGACAAGCTGTCTTCATCAGGGTATAATGACAAACATTGCGGGATGATTCATTTATATAGTGTCAAAAGACACACAGGTGTCTGTAATCATGGCCGGGTGTGGCCTGATATCATTGGTTAATTTTCATATTAAAATTGCATACAAAAAACTACTAGGCCACTACCATCTGCCCCCCTTCATTATCAACATGACACATTGTAAGTCATACAAGGGGAATAAGAGTACCCTACAGGTAGTTGATATAAAATGGGCTATAATATGTTATGCAAAACTAACAAACGAGAGCATAAACCGTTAAATATGTCTTTGAAATAAAAATATATTTGGATTTTCGATATATTGCTCAGAGGAAAAGTTCCATAGAAATCTATGTAGTTTGGATATTTTCGTCAATGATGATTGAAATGGGCACTTTTGGTAATGACCGGGAAATTACAGTTGAGCGCAGAGCACAGGACGTCTTGCTAACGTCAGCCAAGCTAGAGCGCAGGTGCAGTCATTGAACAATTTTTAAATATATATATATATATATATATATATATATATATATATATATATATATATAAATAAACACGCCCTCTTTGTGCAGACTCAACTTTACCGTTGGTGCACCCGATATCTGTGACTTCGGGACAAGTCTCTGATTGTCCTTGAGTGGCCCAGCCAGAGCAAAGACTTGAACCAGTTCGAACATCTCTGGAGAGACCTGAAAATAGCTGTGTAGCGACGCTCCCCATTCAACCTGACAAAGCTTAAGATGATCTGCAGAGAAGAATGGGAGAAACTCCCCAAATACAGGTGTGCCAAGCATGTAGCTTCGTACTCTGCTGTAATCGCTGCCAAAGATGCATCAACAAAGTACCGAGTAAAGGGTCTGAATACTTATGTATATGTGATATTTCAGCAAAAATGTCTAAACTGTTTTGTAATTATGGGGTATAGTGTGTAGTTTGAGGGAAAAAAACAAATACATTTTAGAATAAGGCTGTTACGAAACAAAATGTGGAAAAAGTCAAGGGGTCTGAAAACTTTCCGAATGCACTGTATTTGGGATTCTTGCGGTCATATGATTTGTAATTATGTTCTGCCCTCCGACCATCTCCTGAAGAAAAAATTGGCCTTGTTGCTGATCCCCATCTTAACCCATCAGTTACGAGTCTGTAACCTCTGTTGGGGACAGCCAGCAGATGAAGATGAAAAGCCCAAGAATGACCTAGCAGCAAACTTTTGAGCCTGAGCTCATGACCAGATAAGACTCACCTAATTCAAATAGCCCAGGACAGGAAGAGATGGGGAGCCATTGTGGAAGATATGCTTATGAAGGTTATAATATATTTATATTAGTACTTTAAAATATAAAGTTGTATTGTACCTTCATTATAAAATTACACAGTTCCCAATTTATAGTGTGGATATAATGTTTTGTTTCAAAGGGTCTCTGACAAGCCAGGCTTCTATACAAACAGTATTGAAACATACAGCAGAGGGTGCTATAGCCTAACTTGTGCACATGGACTGACTGCCATTTTTAATAAACTGTTCATTTTGTCAAAACAAGGAGGAGCAATGCAGTCACTTTGTAAGTTTTAAAAAAAAATAACCATAACCACATTGTCTATTGTAATATACCCATTTTTAGATAGAATAACAAAGAATCTAACAATTCGTGTATTTGCTGGGAAACATTTTAAAGCAGACTTGTGCAAAGGTGAATACCGGTATGTTGTTCAAGAATGTAACTTATTAAAATAGTTTTATGGTCCTCTTACTGTAAGATGTCTTCTAAGAAATGCCTCTGAGCATTCATCATCCTTATTTGATCAGTCAGTATTGTAAAGAGTAGGTTGATGATGTCGTCTAATTCAGTGTTTGCCAAACAAAGCTAACCATCCCACAAAGCAAATTACCTAGCCTACGTTTCAAAATATCCCGCCAGATTTTGTTTATGGTGACAGCTGACTGAAACACGGAAACTAACGAGAACTAGCGGGTAATTGGTTTAACCAAAGATTATGGATAAACTGACAAGATACGAATGGGAGTCGTTGTCCACAAAACGGCACGGTGGGGTGTCTAGCGCCCGTGTATAATTTCTTTGGATTGGTGGATACATCTCATTATTGTAAACTGTCTGTATTCCATGGAGAGATCCTATCCCACTAGCCTCATGCCATGAATATGCTGCAGACTGTCACGTGTTCTATTTATATCAGTACACTCGTAACAATGTAAAGCATACCAAACTTATTTTTGATCAAATAAACATCACGCAGAAAATAAGCCATTCATTTTTTGTTGTTGAACAAATTCGAAACTCTCATTGACCTCCATACAACAGCTCCTTGCTTGGTGGACGAAAAAAATATCACTTGCTGGAGGGAGACAGATTTTCCGCGGAGTTGGGCCTCTCCAAAGATGTTTATAACCAACCATTGTTCTGTGGCTTCGTTCTTCCTCCTTCCTCTGATTGGCTACAAATGTTGTGCCAAAGGAGTTTGTGGCGGGTTATTTCAGTTATTCGCGCTTTATCCTCCTCATTTGAAGTCAGCAGCGGTTGCTAGCGTAAAATATTGTACCGCTACATTCTAAGCTATATATAGTATTCGTGTTATTCTTATATTTCGCACTTTCTCTGGCAAGAAAACAACCCTTGTCAACATGCATGTGATAAAGCGAGGTAGGTCCTTTATGGTAGGAATGATAGCAAGTTATTGTACTTGTCATTTGTCTGTGTCTTGATCTCATGCTTCTTCGTACAAGCAAGCTTGAGTATTTTACTGTAGTTAGTATATACTTTCAAATTAACCACGTTGAATGACTTCGCCTAGTTTGGTTGCTAGCTACTGTCAGCTGGTTGGCTAATCTAGCTTTCTGCGTAGCTATAATGCTAACCTAGTAATCTAGTCAGCTAAGGTTAGTTAGCTATAATATAACACATGTAATGTTGTTGGCAAACAGTAGTTATCGCATGTCAGTATTAATTGAACATATTTTTTGAAGACCACGTAGCTAATTTAGTTACTTAAATAACTTCACCCACCAATTCAGAAATCGAACTGAACGCGTTAACTAGATCAAGACAGGAATGCTCAGTCTTTGTCAAACTTGGCGCCTAATTGTTAAAAATGTTGGTTAGCTAACCTCTACATAGGTAATTTGATTGGAAGTGATTTATTATCCCATCAATTAAGTAGTCAGTAGCTACAGTAGCTAACTAACGTTTTCAAATATTTCAATTTTGTTACTTTTCCCCAAAACAGCTTTCTGGTTTACAAAACAGGACGTTAGCAGGCTGAACAAACATAAACGCAACATGTATTATGTGTTATAATATAAGGTTCCAGAAAATGTACATGTGCACAAAAAAATGTGTTTCTCTTAAATTTTTGTGCACAAATTTGTTACCATCCCTGTTAATTTTGCAGAAGTGTGCAATTGGCATGCTGACTGCAGGAATGTCCACCAGAGTTGTTGCCAGAGAATTGAATGTTCACTTCTCTACCATAAGCCACCTTCAACGTCGTTTTAAAGGATTTGGCAGTACGTCCAACTGGCCTCACAACCGCAGACAATGTGTATGGCGTGTGGGTGAGCGGTTTGCTGGTGTCAACGTTGGTAACAAGGTGCCCCATGATGGGGTTATGGTATGGGCAGGCATAAGCTACTGACGACAAACACAATTGCATTTTATCAATGGCAATTTGAATGCACAGAGGTACCGTGACGAGATCCTGAGGCCCATTGTCATGCCATTCATCGGCACCATCACCATGTTTCAGCATGATAATGCACTGTGCCATGTCGCAAGGATCTGCACATAATTACAGGAAGCTGAAAATGGCCCAGTTCTTCCATGGCCTGCATACTCACCAGACATGTCACCTATTGAGCACGTTTGGATGCTCTGGATCGACGCGTACGGCAGCGTGTTCCAGTTCCCGCCAATGTCCAGCAACTTCGCACAGCCATTGAAGAGAAGTGGGACAACATTCCACAGATCACAATCAACAGCCCGGTCCACACCAGAAACCGACTGGTTTTCTGATCCATGCCCCTACTTTATTTTTTATTTTTAGGTATTTAACCTACAAATACATATTTGTATTCCCAGTCATGTGAAAGCCATAGATTAAGGCCTAAAGAAGTTATTTCAATTGACTGATTTTCCTTATGAACAGTATCCCAGTAAAATCTTTGAAATTGTTGCATGTTGTGTTTTTATTTTCTTATTCTGCATAGATACTAGTCACGAGTTTTAAAGCTTTGGGGAAATATGACTGAAGTGAATGTCAATGTTCTTTTTCCATGGCACACATTCATGTTATTGAAGTGATTTCTGACTAACACTTCAGTCTTTACATAATTTTCAGATGGGCGCCAAGAGCGTGTCATGTTTGACAAGATCACCTCCCGCATCCAGAAGCTGTGCTATGGACTCAACTCTGACTTTGTCGATCCAGTAAGTTGACATTTTATGTTCAATGTATTTCTATTGTTTGTCAATTGTAGCATTTTCTGTGTGCACCATAACCCTATACTCTGCCTGTTAAACCTTTCAGACCCAGATCACCATGAAGGTCATCCAAGGTCTGTACAATGGGGTCACCACAGTGGAGCTGGACACGCTGGCTGCAGAGATCGCTGCCACACTCACCACCAAACACCCAGACTATGCCATCCTGGCTGCCCGCATCGCAGTCTCCAACCTGCACAAGGAGACCAAGAAGGTTTTCAGCGGTAAGTCTCTCTCGCACTTGCTCTCTCTCAAACTGTAATTCTTCTGACCTTTGTTCTAAAAGTTATGCGTACTGCTCAGTTATCAGGCTCGGTCAAAGTAGCATATTTTAAGCCACCACATTCACTGGCTCAGATATCCCACTTGTAGAGGGGAATATGGTATATAACAGACCCATGCTTGGAAAGTATGTTTAATAATATGCTCATTTAGATATTGACTCAAATTCCCTGCACCATATTGATCAACAATCCTGCCCACCGGCGCAATTGAAATGGAATTGTATTTAATTTCTGGCTTCTCACTGACTGTTTTTGTGAAACTCAATACAATTGAAACCAATGCTAGTGTATGTACAGTGCATTTGGAAAGTATTCAGACCCCTTTAAAAATATATATATATATGTTACAGCCTTGAATTAATAATTTTTCCCCCTTATCGATATACAAACAATACCCTATAATGACAAAGTGAAAGCAGGTTTTTGGAATTTTTTGCCAAATAAAATAAACTTAAATACCTTATGTAAATAAGTATTTATAGACACTTTGCTACAGTATGAGACTCGAAATTGAGCTCAGGTGCATCCTGTTTCCATTGATCACCCTTGATGTTTTTCCAACCTGTGGTAAATTCAATTGATTTGACATGATTTGGAAAGGCATACACTTGTAAGGTCCCGCAGTTGACAGTGCATGTCAGAGCAAAAACCAAGCCATGAGGGTGAAGGGATTGTCTGTAGAGCTCCAAGACATGATTGTGTTGAGGCACATATCTGGGGAAGGGTATCAAAATATTTCTGTCCCGTTGAAGGTTCCTAAAAACACATTGGCCACATTCTTAAATGGAAGAATTTTGGAACCACCAAGACTCTTGCTAGAGCTGGCCGCCTTCCCAAACTGATCAATCGGGGGAGAAGTACATTGGTCAGGGAGGTTGCCAAGAACCCGATGGTCACTCTGACAAAGTTCCTCTGTGGAGATGGATGAACCTTCCAGAAGGACAACCATCTCTGCAGCACTCCACCAATCAGGCCTTTATGGTAGTGGCCAGACTGAAGCAACTCTTCAGTCAAAGGCTCGTGACAGCCAGCTTGGAGTTTGCCAAAAGGCATGTAAATGACTATCAGACCATGAGAAACCAAGATTGAACTCTTTTTCATGAATGCTAAGTGTCACCTCTGGAGGAAACCTGCTACCATCCCTAAGGGAAGCGTGGTGGTGGCAGCATCATGCTGTGGGGATGTTTTTCAGCGACAGTGACTGGGAGACTAGTCAGGATCGAAGGAAAAATGAGCGGTACAAAGAGATCCTTGATGAAAACCTGTTCTCAGCACTCAGGACCTCAGACTGGGGCAAAGGTTCACCTTCCAATAGGATAACCACCCTAAGCACATAGCCAAGACAATGCAGCAGTGGCTTTGGGACAAGTCTCTGAATGTCCTTGAATGGCCCAGCAAGTTCCTGGACTTGAACCTGTTTGAATATCTCTGGAAAGATATGAAAATAACTGTGCAGCGACACTCCCCATCCAACCTGACAGAGCTTGAGAGGATCTGCAGAGAAGAATGGGAGAAACTCCCCAAATACAGGTGTGCCAAGCTTGTAGCGTCGTACTCGGCTGTAATCACTAAAAAAAGGTGCTTCAACAATGTACTGGATTAACGGTCTGAATACTTGTGTAAATGTGATATTTTATGTAATAAAAAATATATATTTTGAGTTTTTTTGTCATTGTGTGTAGATTGAAGGGGGGAAATTATTTCATACATTTTAGAATAAGGCTAATGTAACAACATTTGGAAAACGCAAGGGGTCTGAATACTTTCCGAATGCACTGTAAATACACCTGCGTTGCTAGAAGCACCTAAGAGTCCCAATGGCTGAAGTCAGGCCTAGTGCTCGAGTTCTGGTCCAGGTGCTCAAGTCTGAGTTTAACAAAGTATACCACATTAATATTTAACAACTTATGTTCTTTAGACATTTGGTGTTTTGGTTAGGCCCACTGCTGTTTTTATTTTTTGCTTGCTTGTTTGCTGGCTCGATGATCATCTGTTGCTAGATTTGCGCCTGTATTGTTTTGGCAGAAGTCTGTCAACAACTAGTGGCTAGTGGATTTTTCATGTGAGCATTTCCTTCTGTTGCACAATGGTCATATTTGCCTGAAATATGCAATAGCTTATGAAAAAATTAACGTTCTCACACATATTTAAATGATTATATATTTCTTTACCTTTTATTTAACTAGGCAGTTAAGAACAAATTCTTATTTTCAATGACGGCCTAGGAACAGTGGGTTAACTGCCTTGTTGAGGGGCAGAATGACAGATTTGTACCATGTCAGCTCGTAACCTTCCGGTTACTAGTCCAACGCTCTAACCACTAGGCTACCCTGCCGCCCCAATATAACGTTCAATAGGTATGTCAAATTTGTACAGGTGTTTTGACGGGATGAATGTTCTCTAGACTGAATTGGCTATTTCTCCTGTCAGATTGATCAGAGTATTATTTGCAATAATTTTAACAGGCGCTCGGCTACTTTTTTTTGTGATGGCCCACAAATATTTATATTTTTAATGTTTATTCCAGAGTGTGAACTAAAGGGAGACATGGGAAAGTGGGAGCGTAGAGAGACACTACACGTTCAAAGACAGCCTACTTTTCAATACTTATGGGAAGAGACTTCTACTTTTAAACTCAAGAAACAAACAGCTTCATGAAATGTAAAACAATAGTATTAACTAGGCAATGCTAAATAGTAGGCTGGTGGTTACAGGGACGTGAGTTGCTTGCGTAATGTCTAGCCTACGGTTGGTGGCGGAGTGGAGCCTGTCTGCCCACACTCATTGCTTGTGTCACCGAAGTTCACCTTCTGATATGGGCTGCGTGTGCCGGTGTGGCGCATCAGTCCTATTACTAGAGAACAACCCTCGCTGCTCTGCGTACCCAGTGCTGCTAATATTCTGCTTATCATAGTAGCCTTTCCAGTGCAAATGCAAGTCCGATTCACCAATGGTAGTCAAAAGTCATGAAAATCGGAACTCGAGTCAGTCCTGGGCTTGCGTACTACAGCACTGCAAACTAGTGTATCCGAAAAATCTTATTTTCTTCGTCAATGCTGTTGCAGATGTGGTGGAGGATCTATACAACTATGTCAACCCGCTAAACAAACGGCACTCTCCCATGGTCGCCAAGGAAACACTCGACATTGTCCTAGAAAACAAGGACCGCCTCAACTCGGCCATTATCTTTGACCGGGACTTCTCCTATAACTTCTTTGGATTCAAGGTAATTTTTACAGTACATGGTTTATGAGCAATAGCAATTTAAGTCAATTCTGCAATTGTAGGAGAGTAAACAAATTTGTATTTTTCTACATAGACACTTGAGCGGTCCTATTTGCTGAAAATTGATGGGAAAGGTGAGTTGGCTCATAGATACATAACCTCCCTGTCAGAATTGACTTCTTTTCATGACATGAACATATTGGATTAGGGCTCATCACCAGGGACACTTGGTCAAACAGACACATTATCGGAGCAACGTGGAAATATGTGGTTCAGATGAGCTCCAGCCGTCATGCTGATCTGTCCTGTTATTGTGTAGTTGCTGAGCGACCACAGCACATGCTCATGAGGGTGGCAGTTGGGATTCATAAGACTGACATTGATGCTGCCATCGAGACTTACAACCTGCTGTCAGAGAAGTGGTTCACCCACGCTTCCCCCACACTCTTCAATGCTGGCACCAACCGCCCACAGCTGTCTAGGTAAGCGCTTACTAACAGCCATCCTACTATAAGCCATTCCTCAATGTAATGGCTATGATTACTGAATTATAAACTCAGGAAAAAAAAGAACCTTCCCTTTTTCAGGACCCTGTCTTTCAAAGATAATGTGTAAAAATCCAAAACACTGTTTCCCATGCTTGTTCAATGAACCATAAACAATTAATGAACATGCACCAGTGGAACGTCGTTAAGACACTAACAGCTTACAGACAGTAGGCAATTAAGGTCACAGTTATGAAAAGTTAGGACACTAAAGAGGCCTTTCTACTGACTCTGACAAACACCAAAAGAAAGATACCCTAGGTCCCTGCTCATCTGCGTGAACATGCCTTAGGCATGCTGCAAGAAGGCATGAGGACTGCAGATGTGGCCAGGGCAATAAATTGCAATGTCCGTACTGTGAGACGCCTAAGACAGCGCTACAGGGAGACAGGACGGACAGCTCATCGTCCTCGCAGTGGCAGATCACGTGGAACAACATCTGAACATCACACCTGCGGGACAGGTACAGGATGGCAACAACTGCCCAAGTTACACCAGGAACTCACAATCCCTCCATCAGTGCTCAGACTGTCCGCAATAGGTTGAGAGCGGCTGGACTGAGTGCTTGTAGGCCTGTTGTCAGGCAGGTCCTCACCAGACATCACCGGCAACAACATCGCCTATGGGCACAAACCCACAGTTGCTGGACCAGACAGGATTGCCAAAAAGTGCTCTTCACTGACGAGTCGCGGTTTTGTCTCACCAGGGGTGATGGTCAGATTTGTGTTTATCGTCAAAGGAATTAGCGTAACACAGAGGCCTGTACTCTGGAGCGGGATCAATTTGGAAGTGGAGGGTCCGTCGTGGTCTGGGGCGGTGTTTCACAGCATCATCGGACTGAGCTTGTTGTCATTGCAGGCAATCTCAACGGTGTGCATTACAGGGAAGACCTCCCTGATGTGGTACCCTTCCTGCAGGCTCATCCTGACATGACCCTCCAGCATGACAATGCCACCAGCCATACTGCTCGTTCTGTGCATAATTTACTGCAAGACCGGAATGTCAGTGTTCTGCCATGGCCAGCAAAGAAAGAGCCCGGATCTCAATCCCATTGAGCATGTCTGGGACCTGTTGGATCAGGGGGTGAGGGCTAGGGCCATCCCCCCCCAGAAATGTCCGGGAACTTGCAAGTGTCTTGGTGGAAGAGTAGGGCAACATCTCACAACAAGAACGGGCAAATCCGGTGCAGTCAATGAGGAGGAGATGCACTGCAGTACTTAATGCAGCTGGTCGCTACACCAGATACTGACTGTTTGATTTTGACCCCCCCTCCCTTTGTTCAGGGAAACATGTATGTGACTAACAGAAATTGAATAATTTCTGTGGAACTTGTTCAGTTTGTCACAGTTGTTGAATCTTGTTATGTTCATTCAAATATTTACGCATATTAAGTTAGCTGAAAGTAAACGAAATTGACAGTGAGAAGGCGTTTCTTCTTTATTTTTTGCTGAGTTTAGAAACTATAGACATAGACCGTTCCAGGTGCAAACCAGAAAGGTGCTTGATGGGTTTTATATGGGTTGTCCTTGTTGATTTTCAGCTGTTTCCTGCTGGCCATGAAGGACGACAGCATCGAGGGCATCTACGACACCCTGAAGCAGTGTGCCCTAATCTCAAAATCAGCAGGGGGCATCGGAGTGGCAGTCAGCTGCATCAGAGCCACGGGCAGCTACATCGCTGGGGTGAGGATCACACGGTCGCGTTTTATAAATAAGACTGGCCCTTGAGGCGTTGCAGTCTGACTGTAAGTGTCGAGCCTGTGTCATGAGGGGCAGAGAGTGATGGCTATGTCTACTCCAGCGAACCAGAACAGTGGACGATTGATTGCTCCGACATGGTGGGGGAAGGCGTTTTATAAATAACCAGAAATGCCTTTTCATTGTAATGCTTGGCAAGTCTCTCATTAACTAAGGCTTTTTACATGTTTATTTTTCAGACAAATGGCAATTCCAATGGGCTTGTTCCCATGCTCCGAGTGTACAACAACACAGCACGCTACGTGGACCAGGGAGGCAACAAGGTGAGAAAGAAATTAGATTTGCTAGAGGTTGTGTTATTGACTCTGGCCACAGGATGACCTCACAGATGTGCATTAGCGTTCTGTGCAGAGATAACCCATCCTCTACACCCAAGGCTGATGGCTCTGAGAACATGCATACTGTCTTTCAGACTGTGGCCTGTGTTTGCTGTACATTCATCAGACAGTTAACGCCCTCTCTCATTCCCCTCTCCTCAGAGACCTGGTGCGTTTGCCATGTACCTGGAGCCGTGGCACTTTGATGTGTTTGACTTCTTGGACCTGAAGAAGAACACGGGGAAGGAAGAGCAGAGGGCCAGAGATCTGTTCTACGCCATGTGGATCCCTGACCTCTTTATGAAGAGAGTGGAGAGCAACCAGGTATGCAGCGGAATTTAGTGATAAAGAAAGGAATATGGAATTGTTTTATTTCTTTTTGATATCTTGAAGATATCAGTACTCATGGTGTATTGTACCAACAGGACTGGTCCCTGATGTGCCCCAGTGACTGCCCTGGACTGGACGAGTGCTGGGGGGAGGAGTTTGAGAATCTCTATACCAGGTAAGACTGGTATAGAGATACATACCAGATATATATACCAGTCTCAGCTTTGTGTGCAGTGTCTCACTGGTCCTGTCTTACCCCAGGTATGAGCAAGAGGGTCGTGTGAAGCGGGTGGTAAAGGCCCAACAGGTGTGGCACGCCATCATTGAGTCCCAGACTGAGACGGGCACCCCCTACATGCTCTACAAGGACGCCTGCAACAGGAAAAGTAACCATCAGAACCTGGGAACCATCAAGTCCAGTAACCTCTGTACCGAGATTGTAGAGTACACAAGCCATGATGAGGTGAGGGAAACAGATTACCTAAACTTTTGGAACTACTGAGGCTGTGTCTGAAATGGCACCATATTTATTTTCTCCCAGACAATTGGCAGGTGCCAATTTTATTCATCTGCTTTTTTAAATGATTATTATCATCAAAAGCTGGCTATTAACGGCTAATGGAAACCTTTAAAAGCTGGCTATTAACGGCTAATGGAAACCTTTAAAAGCTGGCTATTAACGGCTAATGGAAACCTTTAAAAGCTGGAATCCTTCAGTGAATGTAATGTCATGTAAAGGCACTAGGTGATGTGTGAATGTGATAGAGGGTGCGTGTTGTGTATTTTTGGGGGGCAGCATGTTTGCCTACTTGCCAAAAATATGTGGGGAGAAACTCCCCAAATATAGGTGTGCCAAGCTTGTAGCGTCATACCCAAGAAGACTTGAGGCTGTAATCGCTGCCAAAGGTGCTTCAACAAAGTACTGAGTAAAGGGTCTGACTACTTATGTAAATGTCATATTTTTATAATTTTGCAAACATTTCTAAAAACCTGTTTTTGTTTTGTCATTATGAGGTATTGTGTGTAGGTTGAGAAATATTTAATCCAATTTAGAATAAAGCAGTAACATAACAAAATGTCAAGGTCAGAATACTTTCCGAATGCACTGTAGATTTTATGTAATTGTTTTTGCTCTAGTACACCGAAGAAAATGATGCGAGTACTCAGTCAAAAATGTAAATGCCCATCCCTACTATCACCCAAGGCTGCTTTCTGAGAATATCCATACTTAATCCCAAAACATTTTGAATGACGTCCTTCGATTTGTATATTGTTGAAAATAAATGTTGATCACACAAAACAGCTGTTTTTAAAGTGTGATGCTAATCTATCTGGCTCCTGTTTCCCAATCTCAGGTGGCAGTGTGTAACCTGGCGTCAATCGCCCTCAACATGTACGTCACCCCAGAGAAAACATTTGACTTCAACAAGCTGGCCTATGTCACCAAGGTCATCGTTAGGAACCTCAACAAGATCATCGAGATCAACTACTACCCTGTGATCGAGGTACAGTCTATAATTAAATGTAGTGGTACTAATAATGATCAGCAAGACAGATGATTCTACAAGTTATGTCTTCATGTTGACCTGTAACTGATTTCCCATGCCGGTTGTTCTTTCTAACTAGGCTGAGAACTCCAACAAGCGCCACAGGCCCATTGGTATTGGTGTCCAGGGTCTGGCTGATGCCTTCATTCTGATGCGTTTCCCCTTTGAGAGTGCTGAGGCCCAAAAGCTCAACACTCAGATATTTGAGACCATCTACTACGCTTCTCTGGAGTCCAGCTGTGAGCTGGCTGCTGAGCTTGGTCCCTACCAAACCTACCCAGGCTCCCCTGTCAGCAAAGGAGTGAGTACCACCACACTAAAACATAACTGGGATGTTAGATAGTGTGTGTAGGATTTCTGTTTTTGGCTAACTTGTTAATTTCAGGCCTTTCTGGTTGGTGTCTTGTGCTTAAACAGTTAGCATTTTTCCTTAGATCCTTCAGTATGACATGTGGGACAAAACCCCAACTGACCTGTGGGACTGGAAACTTCTCAAGGAAAAGATTGCCAAGTAAGTTGTCAACCTTGTCCTCCATTTTACCAATGCAACTACAGTTAGTCTCAACACATACATTATCAACCAAGCCCTCCATGTGGACTTATATGTCCTAGCCTTTGTCTCATCACCACTTCACTTACACCCCCCCCCCCCCCCCCCCCCCCCCCCTGCTTCTCCAGGCATGGTGTCAGGAACAGTTTGCTGCTGGCCCCTATGCCCACCGCCTCCACAGCCCAGATCCTGGGCAACAATGAGTCCATCGAGCCCTACACCAGTAACATTTACACCCGCAGAGTCCTCTCTGGGGAGTTCCAGGTCAGTATCACTCTCTGGGGGTTCCACAGACACTTAGACCTCTGCTGACATACACAGCATACTCAAACACTTTAAGGATTTGAGTAGGGGTGTGTGTGTGTGTGAGCGCTAATGTTTTGGTTTTGTGTCACCTACAGATTGTGAACCCCCACCTGTTGAAGGACCTAACAGAGCGAGGGCTGTGGAACGAGGAGATGAAAAACCAGCTGATTGGTCAGAACGGATCCATCCAGGTGAGAACCCAGACCCATCACATTACAGCTCTAATCAATGAAGAGCAATTGGAGTGCAATTATGCCCTATTGACTGTGTGTTATGTCATGTGACTTTTTGTTAGATTTGAAGTGTTATCCTTTTCAGTAGTCATTGTCCTAATTACATTGTTACTTGTCTTTAGGGCATTGCTGAGATCCCAGATGACCTGAAGGAGCTGTATAAGACTGTGTGGGAGATCTCCCAGAAGACTATTCTGAAGATGGCTGCTGACCGCGGTGCCTTCATAGACCAGAGCCAGTCCCTCAACATCCACATCGCTGAGCCCAACTACGGCAAGCTCACCAGCATGCACTTCTACGGCTGGAAGCAGGTGAGTCTGCTTGACTATTGAAATCTATAGAACACTACATGGTCCCAGCCCAGGGCTATCCTCAACCCTGGGCTAAAATGGCTGCTCGAGGCGTTGCTGTCCGACTAAGTGTCGAGCCTGTGTCATGAGTGACAAGCCGACATCTACGCCGAGGACCCTGGACAGCTGGCACTTGGAGTGATTGATAGCACTTTTGGGGGGGCTGGCTAGGGAGGATCAAAGCAGTGCTAAATATAAACCGAACGCTGCTGTTCTTTTCTCAGGGTCTGAAGACAGGCATGTACTACCTGAGGACCAAGCCTGCAGCCAACCCCATCCAGTTCACCTTGAACAAGGAGAAGCTGAAAGAGTCTCTGTCGGTTAAGAACGAGGAGGAGATCAAGGAGCTCAACAGAGCCGCTATGGTGTGTTCCCTGGAGAACCGTGACGACTGCCTGATGTGTGGCTCTTAGACCGGCCCCTAACTCCCTCTCCTATCCTCACTTTTAGTTAATTAACTATTGCGGTGGACCACTGAACTCCTTAATATCATTGAACCCCACGCTGATTGTCTTTAGGCCAGTTAATGGCATATTTATCTGCCCTGATGTCAGATCATAGGCTCACGCTTGGGGTTTATAGATCAGGCTATTATGGTATTTTTGTGGGCATGCTACTGTAGCCTAAGTAGTGCTGTACATGGTGCGCTTTTCTCTGCCTTATCACAGATTATTAACTGTAGGCAGTCTTCTATTTATTGCTCTTGGGTACACTGTCTGCTTGATTTGTATAGAATTCTGTGTTTAAAAAAAAAAAAAATGAAAGTGTGAACTCTATTGTTAGTATGTAAATCTAAGGATTTCATCATTTGAATTTCATTCAAGAAGTTAACTTCAATGGTGTATTCTTTGTATTTTACCTGTGGGGTGGGTGCTTTGTAATTAAGTTTTGACATTCATGCAATGTCCTGTGGTACTTATGGTAAGGTATACAGTACTTCAGTGACCATTTTAGCATGTAAATGTTGGTGGGGCAAAAAAAAAACGACATAACACTAAACTAGACATTTAATTGAACTATAACGGTGCCCACAAACTGTTAGGGCCTATATAAAGCTGCCCCAACATCTTACCACTGCTTCACCTAGGTATCAGCGGAGCCTTGTTTGGCAGCGAAACAGTTCATTCAGGCACATTTACTGACCTTTATTTTATTTTTTTAACATAGCTGACTTGCTAAAAACAAATGTGGGTTCTACTGATAATTGAGATGTACAAACTATGGCATAAGGGGACAACGAGCGGATAAGAGGCAATCCATAATTCCGATTTAAGGCAATGAACAAGCTAGGATGGACGTAGTCAATATATTTGCTCAGCACTTTTGACATTTTCAGTGACAGAACTCAAAACATGGGCCCTTAGTGTTCTCCCTGTGCACCGGGTCAACCGTAGGATAAATAAAGGGGACATATAAGTAGACCATGAAAGCTCTTACAATATTTGATTACATTACTCTAAAACAGGCTATAGGCTACATGTGCATCACCAAGTCTCAACTGTAGGCTATGTTATGAGGTGAAAAGGGACCAAATTATTAGGGTGAGAAACATGGGCTACTAACAGCTTATTACACAACATACTGTAGCTAAGTAATACTATCTCCCTGACATTACATTTATGCAGCGGTATACATTTTTGGACTCACCTTATTGTACTGTGCTCACTTGAACAGGAATGTGGCGTGGCTGTCCTTCGTGGGCAAATTGTGTCAAACTGTGTGATAAGTCTGGCATTCTCTGGATTTTTGGTGCTTTCAAAACAACTGGGAACTCGGAATAAAACAAGGTCAAATCATGACGTTAGTGATCTTCAGATCTGAGCTCCAGAAAGATATTTTACAGTTCCGAGTTTCCAGTTTTGAAAGCGGCAGAAGTCGTGATGGAATGACAGCATGGCCAATGTTGAATGTTTATCCTTACTAAGATTGGAAAAGAGACCCATAAACCCAGACTTGGACCACACATCCACTCCACTGAATAGCATGTTAGTGATTGCTTTGCCATGCTTGCAGTTAGCCAATGATTCCTTCCAAACCACTCATTGTTGAATTTGCGATTTCTAACTTGTCTAATGTTTATGGCCGATGAGCACTGATACGTTTTAGCTATAATTTCTCTTCATATGACAAGGATTGAAAAGGATTTGCCAGTAGATTGTCGACTTGATTCAAGATGACTGCTAGCTTGCTAGTTAAGATTTTGAAAGTATGATGTTGACATGATCAGTCCAATCAAACCTACTGTAGATATGTAATTTTATCTGTGGCCAATGACCTTGAGCCTTCTTGGATGGGCACTTCTAATGTAACTCTATGGCAGCACCCATGGGGCTTGCTTGAATATTCAAGCTCTCCCTGTAGATTTTGCAGTGACAGTGTCCCCATGAGTGACAGAACACTGAGCCACTAGAGAACATTACCAACCCCTACACTCTGTATTTTCCTCTGGCTGCCCCACCACCACAGAAAGCACTGCGGTAGGCTGAAACACCTGCATTTTGTAACTGCCTTACTCAAGAAAGCAAAAAAGAGACCATGTTTGAATGCAGCTTTATTAACTCAATATTTGTATTTATTTATTGCAAACTGATATGTGACATGTATTAATGCCAAAATAACATGCAAAACAGGTAATATGAAAATAAAATGAATTTGTATTATTATTTATTACTTTATCTAAACCGGTAGGGCTCTGCCCTGAATGACGGGTCGCTACTGCAGTAGTTAAGCAATACCAGTACATGGACACAAGGTACTTGATGGGCATTGCATTAGGAAGATGGGGCTTCTTTCACTCTGGATCTTCTAATCCTAAATCCAGAAGTGCTATAGTGAGTGTTGGGCCCAATCCCAAATGGACCCCTATGCACTTGTGGAGATCTGAGAATGTTATTGATATTGGAAAAGTTCTTACACCGGGATACTCAAAGTCAAACGTAAAAGAATAATTATCAGCGTGCTGGAGAGGTTCCAACCAACTCAATGCACCATAGTACACGTCTGTCAGAAGCTCTTCCTGGGTAGACCCAGCAGTTGTCTTCTATACGGCTATAAACAGACAAGTTATATTTGCATGTGATGGGTTCGGATTTTAAATATTATTAATCATTAGTTATGTTAGATACATGAGCAGTGCCATAGGGTTTACACCAGAAGTTAATGGTTATGGTGGGTGCAATTAAGCTTGGAATGTGCTGAGTGCAGGGGGAAAAGTCACATGTGGCAGCACTGATAAAGGGAGAGACCTGTGGATGAGTGAGGAAGGGGGTAGAGGTCGCCGTAAGGGAGAAGGAACAGTTTATTGCCTGTATAACCATTTCCTGCCTAGTAATAAAGATGTAATGTTTAAAGAGGAAGATACCACTCAAATTGGGGTATATGTCTTTGTTCAGCTGTTCAATCCTTTGGGGTGAATAAACTTGGTTTAAGCTTTCATAGTGTCTGTAGAGTTCTTACTCTGATATTTAGAGCCTAACACATGATTTAGCATAATTAATTCATCATTACTGTTTTGTTTCATTCATGTGACCGACCAATACTGTTTCATAACGTGAGTTTGTTCTCAAAACAAGGTCTGGGCATACTGCCAAATTGCAGCTACTGATAAGAGGATTTGTTCAGTCAACCACTTGCATGAACACAGAAATTGGTTTATAGAACAGCACTTAAATAGAACACAGAAATTAGTTATAAGAAGAGCACAAATTTCCATGACAGAAATATGGCAAAACTTCCACTTAGAATATCAGAGGGCAAGTTGGAGCTATTACTATATTGCTTACACTCGTCAAATCCTCTGATCTTCACAAGTGGTAAGGGATCCATTTGGGATTGGGCATTCATTTCTATGACAAACCCCTAACAAAGGTATTCAAATAACTTTATCAAGCACATGTATTTTTTTTATTTTTAAATGCAGTTTAAAGTGCTTAGCAAAAGTAAAAAGTGAAACCATTTCTAGACAAATATTAAATTAAGAAAAAATATACAACTGGACCTGAGAGACCAATGCAGCAATAAAGATAAACATGGATTAAGTAGATAATAGCTAAAACAACAAAGCACCCTAGGTAAAAGCCCAGAATTGTGTGAGACATTCTACAAGTGAGACTCAACATAATGTACAGATGGCGGCATCTCCTAGAAATGTATAGTAAGATGTCCTATTGGTTGGAAGTTATGTATACATCCGCATATGAAGGCCTACAATCATTCAATACATAGTAGTGCAAGTGCTGATCAAATCTAGGGAGGGTTTAGATGTTTAGCTAGAGCTCCGTGATGGGAACAGTGGGATGATATCAGCCCATCCCTGATGCTACATCAGCCTACTGTGCCACTGGGAGCTAAAGGCCAGGTGGGTTTTTTTCCACAGTGGAGGAACTCCGGTGTTGTGTGAAGCCTGGGAACGGGAGGGAATGTGATGCTCCAGGTGATGAATTAATGAGCTGCTGCGGCAACCTCTGGGGAGAGGAAGGTGTTCTGCAAGCTGAGACCTGCGCAAGGCAACATAAAGATACAAACAGACTAAACCAGCCTGATGAGGGGGCAAGGGGGAATGAGGAAAGATTAATCATCTTTACCAACAAGGAAGAGACTGTCAGAGCTGTATACAGTGCATTCGGAAAATGTTCAGACCCCTTGACCTTTTCCACATTTTGTTTCATTCCAGCCTTATTCTAAAATTGATTAAATCATTTCCCCCTCAAACTACACACAATACCTCATATTTACAAAGCAAAAACTGTTTTTTTTAGAAATGTAAAAAAAAAAACTGAAATATCACATTTACATAAGTATTCCGACCCTTTACTCAGTACTCAGCACCTTTGGCAGCGATTACAGCCTCGAGTCTTCTTGGATATGACACTACAAGCTTGGCACACCTGTATTTGGGGAGTTTCTCCCATTCTTCTCTGCAGATCCTCTCAAGCTCTGTTAGGTTGTTAGGGAAGCAGTGCTGCACAGCTATGTTCATGTCTCCCCAGAGATGTTTAATCGGGTTCAAGTCCGGGCTCTTTCTGGTTCACTCAAGGACATTCAGCGACTTGTCCTTAAGCCACTCCTGGTGTTGTCTTGGCTGTGTGCTTAAGGTCATTGTCCTGTTGGAAGGTGAACCTTTGCCCCAGTCTGAGGTTCTGAGCGGTCTGGAGCAGGTTTTCATCAAGGATCTCTCTGTACTTTGCTCCATTCATCTTTCCCTCGATCCTGACTTACTTACTGACTTTATTGTCCTCATGGGGAAATTTTGTTGCAGTGTCATGTCCTCATTTAAAGTAGCATTTAAATACAAAACAAAAATGACAATACAACTTACTGACTAGTCTTCTAGTCCCTGCCACTGAAAACATCCCCACAGCATGATGCTGCCACCACCATGCTTCACCATAGGGATGGTGCGAGGTTTCCTCCAGACGTGACGGTTGGCAATCTGTCCACCCTACCATAAAGGCCTGATTGGTGGAGTGCTGCAGAGATGGTTGTCTTTCTGGAATATTCTGCCATCTCCACAGAGGACCTCCCTGACCAAGGCCATTCTCCCCCGATTGCTCAGTTTGGCCAGCCGGCTAGCTATAGATAGAGTTGGTGTTTCCAACCTTCTTCCATTTAAGGATGATGGAGGCCATTGTGTTCTTGGGGACATTCAATGCTGATTTGTGCCTCGACCCAATCTTGTCTCGGGCGCTCTACAGTTAATTCCTTCGACCTCATGGCTTGGTTTTCGATCTGACATGCACTATCAACTGGGATCTTACAAAGACAGATGTGTGCCTTTCCAAATGAAGTCCAATCAATTGAATTTACCAGGTGGATTCCAATCAAGTTGAAGAAACATCTCAAGAATGATCAATGAAAACAGGATGCACCTGAGCTCAATTTCAAGTCTCATAGCAAAAGGTCTGAATACTTATGTAAATAAGGTATTTCTGTTTTTTATTTTTAATGCATTTGCAAAAATGTCTAAAAACCTATTATGGTGTATTGTGTGTAGATAACGTAACAATGTGGAACGTAACATAACAATGTGGATAAAGTCAAGGGGTCTGAATACTTTCCGAATGCACTGTAGCCAGTCTTCCTGAAATAATTTACCTTTTAATTTATAAGGAACACAAGGACACAATGTATATTTTGGGTATTTTAATATTGGTTTGAAAAGCTATATTTAAAGTGAGATAGCTTTTTGTAATATATACTAAACAAAAATCTAAACGCAACATGCAACTATTTCAAAGATTACAGTTCATATAAGGAAATCAGTCAAATTAAATTAATTAATTATACCCTAATCTAAGGATTTCACATCACTGGGCTGGGCGCAGCCATGGGTGGGCCTGGAAGGGCATAAGCCCACCCACTTGGGAGCAAGGCACAGCCAATCAGAATGCATCTTCCCCCTCTAAAGGGCAGAAATACTCCTCCGTTTCATCAGTTGTCCGGGTGGCTGGTCTCAGATGATCCCGCAGGTGAAGAAGCCAGATGTGGAGGTCCTGAGCTGGCGTGGTTAAAAGTGGTCTGCGATTGTGAGGCAGGTTGTAAGTACAGCCAAATTCTCTAAAACAACGTTGGAGGCGGTTTATGGTAGAGAAATGAACATTCAACACTTTACATGTTGCGTTTATATTTTTTTTCAGTATACACATCTTCGAATGGTTTGTACCTCCTTTTACAGCAAAAATGTTCCTATGCTACCAACTGCAAGTGTATATTGCTGCGTTGATGTAAAGCATCTCCTGTGGTCAACCAATTACTGTACTATGGATTTGACTGAAACAATGCTAACTGGCTGACACCTCTAATCTGGAGATGATGCACTCAGATATGCGGGTCTCATTGGTCCTCCATTAATGGACCCCTCCCCTTCTTGTGAGCCGAAGCCAGTGTCCTGTGAGCTGCTGCTGCCGGTCGGGGAAGGAACCACCTTCTCCCCCAGGATATTCACCCCAGCCCTGGCAGTATTCTCCACCACCACCATGCCAGCCTTGGCAGCCTTCCTCTCAGTCACATTCTCCTCGACTGCCCTCCCCTCCCCCTTATTCCACCTCTCTGCCACGTTGATCTTCCCCACCACTCTTTTCTCCTTTAGTTCCATCGCTTTGACCTTCCTCTCTACCTCTTTCACATCTTCCAATCCCATGTCTACTTTACCTTCATTCCCACATCCTCCCATTTCATTAACTGTTTTGTCACCTCCTACAACTCCTTTGTCCCTGATTGTATTATCCACACTGCTATCTACCTTTTTCCCTTTGTCTTTCACTTCCATCCTTACTTCTGCCTTACTGGCCTCTCCCTCCACCCTTTTCTCCACCATCTCATTGGTGCGTGCCTTATTTATCCCCTTCTCCCCCTTCCCGTCACTGTTGCCTCTCCTTTCCATCTCGTGCTCTGTCTCCTTTACCATTTCTTCCACTCTTACCTCTCCATTTCCTCCATTTTCCATGTTCTGCTCTGACTCCTTCACTACCTCCTCCACCCTTCTCTCTCCCTTCCTTCCATCAGCTCTCCCCTCCTCCATCTTCACAACATCCATGTCTCCTACCTGTTTCGTCCCCTCTGCTCCATCTAGCCCCACATCCACCTTTACTTCCTGTTTGACCACCATCCCTCCATCATTTGCCTCCTCTTCCATCTCCACTTTTTTGTCTAGTCCCATTGCTGTCCTTCCATCCTTTCCTATTTCTACCTTTCTGTCGTGTTCCACCTCCATCCCTTTGTCATCTAGCATCACCACTGCTCCAGCCTTCTCTTCCGCTACTTTTCCCTGTTGTCCCACCTCCACAGTCACCCGTAGAGGTGTGTGTTTGTTGTCCAGCCTGTTGTCGAACCCCCTGAAGTTGTTCTTGGCTCCCATTATGTATTTCCCCAGGATGGAGGAGCCATCAGTGTTGGGGATGTCTCCTGCAGCCTGGCCAGAGTCCACCAGAACCTGCATGATGGCCTTCATCTCAGCATGCAGCCTGCCCACCACCTTGTTTAGCTCTGTGATCCGATTACCCACATCTGAGGAGGTAAGAACAGACCAAACCAATGACACTGAATGCACCACAATGCTATTTACATACATACAGTACTAAACAGAGTATGTGTGTGTGAGGCCAAGTCAGTACTTCCTCTCTGTTTAACTGACCTTTAACACATAAACATGTCTTAACTGAAGACTTGAAGGCCCTAAGGCTGGGTCAGGAAACATGATGTGTTACCTTTTCTCTTGGTCTCCTCAAACTTCCGACGTTCAGACTCAATGTAGCGCTGCACCAGAGCCCGTATCACCTGCTGGCGATAAGGTATCTGGTTCTCCCCCGACCCTCCACCATCCACCTCCTTCCCGTTCGACTGGACAACGAAGGGAACAGACACATTCTCATTGGTCTGCATTCTGTATGTCAAGGCCATGTCAAATGAGCTGAGGTGGAGTTCTTACCATGGAGGTTATGGGGGGATAGTCTGGTGTCGAGTTCAAAGTACAACAGCAGCAGATCTGACGAAAAATACCCCTTGGATAAACATGAAAACAGGAAATATGAGACGAAACTGACCTTTGAGATAGAGGTTGTTCTATTGTAGGTAGAGGAATTAGGCTGTATAACAGTATAACCTACCGTAGGGCTCTCCAGCCCTGTTCCTGGAGAGCAACCGTTCTGTAAGTTTTCACCCCAACCCTAATCTAGCACACCTGATTCTAATAATTATCTGGTTGATAAGCTGAACCAGGTTAGTTATAACTGGGGTTGGAGCGAACACTTACAGACGGGTAGCTCTCTAGGAACTGGGTTGGAGACCCCTGACCTACCGTATGAGGTAGAAAAAGGCCTTAGGTGAGGGGATGATGTTGAAGGGGACAGGCATAGTGAGACCTTCTCGGAAGTAACTCAGATAGAGCTTGGATCGGGCAAATTTCCACTCAACGTCAGCATCATCCTGAGAGAGGACAGGTACAGAAAGCAGCAGTCAGGGCACATTCTAGAATCCCTTCTAAACTTTACTGTGTAATCATAAAGGTCTATAGTTTAAGCTTTGAAACAGTTTTATCTGCTACAGCGGAATGCAGTTTCTTCCATTCAAAGGCATCTGTCCTGCCCTTGAGGTGGACCAACTGAGAGCCAAGTTTCCTGAGTGCAATCTTTCTCACCTCAATCTTCTGGAAGGAGTTGGTGATCATTGCAATGAGCATGTTGAGTAGCACGATCACAATCACCAGGGTGAAGATGCCGTAAAGGATTCTGCCCACAAACTCTGCAACCACAAACTCGGGCATGTCCACATAGTCCTGGTTGGCCACCCCAAACATGGTCCAGAACAGGAAACGAAAGGTCTCGTTAAACCTAAGGAATGGAGTTAGGGTCGGGAGGTTTATGATTGTCATAATGATTTAATAAGATAATTATGGAGCTATGTAGTTAAGTATAGTTTACTTTAAAATATTCTTTACCTTCCAAGATATGGTTGGGTGACATAAGGAACATAGATGTTATTGATACCACAGAGGAAAGCAGTTCCAATAATCATCAATATGAACATGAACCTAGGGAGAGAAAAGAGACTCGTATCTATCAACCAACCAATATTGGTTCATTTTGTGAGGAAAACAGCACAATCACATACAGACAGTACCTCACAGTATATATTGCACAACATCTCAGTGGACAGCATAGCCTGAGCATTTCATCCTACCTCATCATGTCATCGATCATCTTCCCTATGGAGATCTGGAGTGTACCCAGAGACTCCTGTGCAGGCAGGATGTAGGCCAAGCGGGTGAAGCTCAGCATACTGGTCACTGCAAACAGTACCTCAGCTATGAGCTGGGGGTCCTCCTGATGCCAGTCCTGGCGCACTACAGGGCAGTGGCAAACAATATTAGCCAGTTTTACCCCAGGAAACATGAACATGTATTGCAGGATTGGGGTCAATTCCATTTCAATTCAGTCAATTCTGGAACAGGAAATAAACTGAAATTCCTGTTTACTTCCTGAATTGAAATGGAATGGACCCCCATCCTGGTAAAACGCCAACTTCAAATCTAACACCATGATAATGACCCAAATCCATGTCTCTGGTTGAATAAAGCCTCCTTCTCTCACCAGTCTGGGTGAAGTAGGCACACTCCTCAGTCCCGTCAGGGGCCTGGCACAGGAAGTGACCTTTGAGCATGATGAGGACACGCAGAGTGAACGAGGCCAAGTACATGCTGAGCACCATCATGTCCATGCAGTTCCACCAGTCCAGAAAGTAGCTCCGCAGACCTTCAATCCACACCTCCTTACATTCATACCAGAAGAACCCTGTAGATGATAGACAGTACAATATGGAGGACTTTTCACTTGACTGATAACTGCTGTATGCCCAATTGTCAATTTCCCCATTCGACCATAAAGGAAAAACTGTATAAATATTGGTATTTCAATATTCATAGTAATAACAGAGTCTGTGTTAAGGGAGAAATAGCTAACCCACCGACCACCCACACCATGTGGAATGAGCTGTGCAGAATATTCTGCTGACGCGAAGCAAACTGATCTCTGTACAACTCCATGGTGATGGACTCTCCCAACAATGTGATGAGGAACCACATGTAGGAGGCAGAGTGAAGAAGGAACTTGATCACCGGAATCTTCAGTATCTTTCCCACCTGAGAGAAACACAGTAGAGTACATACAAAGCAAAATCAAATACATGAGAAAATGTACCCATACATCTGCAGGCCCAAGACAGACCCACACAGAGTCACACAAGGCCCATACAACATCACTACCTTTACAGAACTTGAGGCCATCTGACCTTGGACTTGGGTGCAATCCAGTAGACGAGGCAGAGGAGGGGCATGGTGAAGAAGATCCCCACAGACACCAGCAGCTTCCAGGCCGTCTTGCTGCCTCTCCAGCCAGACAGGTTCCCACACCATATAGAAGACAGCACCTGCTGGCAGATAGGGTGGGCTACAAACTAGAAAGAGAGAAAGAGCGGCCACAATTCACAAACAGGACATATGGAGAGGAATGCACCTTTCACCTCACTGAACATGTTCAGCAACCCAAATAACGGCACTCAGAATCTAGGTCTATGTACAGTATAAATACCCAGGGATGGTCTTGTCTACTAGCTCTGTATATTACTGTGGCTCTACCTGTTTTTGGTTGCGGTTGACGGCAAGCCTCAGGCGGGTCAGGTTGGGGATGCCCTCCTCGAAGGCCTGCTGGTCAAGGGCGTCCTGGCTTTCATCTCCACAGCTGTTCAGGATGGTGGTGACCTCACTCTGGTTACGGCACATCCCCAGCAGCTCCACCGCAAACTCCTGGCACAGCTCCTCCAGACCCAAGTACTGAGGCTGGGGGAGAGAGAGAACACAAACAATCACGCAGATAAACAATCTAATACCACTTCACATTACAGCACCGAATAAAATGGTAATGGTATGGTAACAAGTTATAGTTACTCACAAGGAAAACATTTATTTCCCAGGATAGTTATATTCATGTTCACGGGTAATCTCAGTGAACCCAGAACTACATTTGTGCGTCCTTTATGTTTACGTAGTCTGTCCACGTGAGATTTGTTCCAGGGTAATACACCACATACTTTGTGCAGAGGGACTATATGGGCATAAGCACAAACAGGATCTAACCTTGAACTCGGGTTCCTTCTTGGAGAGTTTGCGTAGCTCCCTGCTGAGACCGAAGGCACTGAGCATGGCGTCCTCTGAGGTGATGGACAGGTAGGCCCGGCTGGCAATGCCACGGTAGGTGTTGATGCGAGACAGGGAGAACTTCAGCAGGTCATACTGTCGCCCGTTCCTACACTCTAGACAGGCACAGGAGATCTTGTGTGGCCGTGGGATGATGTGGCCCTTCTGGGTCAGCATGGTGACAATCTCATACAGGTCCTTCTGACAGGCCAGCGTCAGCGGGGTCACGCCTGGGGCGAACTGCGAGTCGTCGATAGAGTGGTCGAAGATGGCCAGGGAGAAGGATCGCACATCCATCTTGTTGCCCTTCTCCTGGTCCAGGCGGTCGAGGAGCCTTTTCACCACGCGGGGCTGGTTGGTGTCCACGGCAACCAGCAGAGCTTCATGGATCTGGCGAAAGTCAAACTTGATGCCCTGGAGGAGGGCGTCCATGGTCTCCTCGTTGCCCAGGCGGATGGACAGGTTCAGGGCCTCTCTCCACAGCCGGTCCTCGGAGTCGTCCAGCTGGCGGATGATACCGTCACCAGTATTCAGCAGGCCACACACCATCACTATGTTCCCCTCCTGGATGGCACTGATCAGCTCCAGAGGGAAGCGCATCTTCTTGTTCACTATCTCCCGCCATTGCTCCGGCTAAAACCACAAGGAGAGGAGCTTATTGCTTTAATGTCTCCAAATCTAAATGACATTAATCCAAACTAGAATCCTTAGTTGCTACATCAATTTTTTTTATGTATAAATTAATGATATATACCCATTGATTCTGGAAGAAAATTACTTATAACTGCCTCATGAGCTTAGTTCAACTATCGTACCCCATCAGAACCCTAAATATGAGCTTGTTTTACTCCTGTTTGTAAACAACGTAAATGTAAACAATCACTGTATATCTTCAAAACATAGTAAAAACTATACATTTGATATCATGGGTAATCAGTCCTTACGTGCATAGCTCCGTCTATACATTTGATATCATGGGTAATCAGTCCTTATGTGCATAGCTCCGTCTATACATTTGATATCATGGGTAATCAGTCCTTATGTGCATAGCTCCGTCTATACATTTGGGGGTGGTTACATTTCTCCATCCAAATCCCTTAACTTTTTTGCTAAACAGGGGTGTGGAAAATGCTTTGTTATTGATTCCAATTAAGGATTCTAGCTTTAATTAATACAAATGTTTATTATACAATAGGACACACATCACAAATAATTTGTCTGCCCTGGGTAGCCTAAACAAGAACATTGACATTCATAAATGGGATTACCAAGCAGGTATTATACAGTAGGACAAAATTATAATGCAATTAATAACTTAGCGCCTTGGGTGTGAGAAAAAAAATCACTTTACAAATTAAATGAATTATTATCTGAGCATTTAACAGGAATTTATACTATGAGAACATAAGTAGAAAACATGTAATATTATTTTGAGGCCCATCCCTAGATAGAATGGAAAGATATCGCCAAGACCATCAGTGATAATGACTTCTATTCTAGTACATCTGGTCACATTCATTCCCAATGCCTTTTTCTTTCATTATTTGCATACAACAAATATTTGCATCTTTTTAATCGTTTGTAGAGCACTTTGGGTTGCAACGTGCAAATAATGTAAGAAAGGAGCTTTACAATTGAAGTTTATTAGTATATGTAATATGAGTATTATAAGCAGACAAATTCTATTACATCATTGTTTTTATTATGTTAGAATACAGACACATTTCAAATCGATTTCTTAACATCATCTTTCTTTTCTATGAAAAGTTTTTCAAATACACTCACTGTGAGGTTTTCCATGTTTCTTCAGGAAAATTGACCGATAATGGAGTAATTGTCCCTAGTGTGAAGATGACCTCACATTATTGGTGGAAATCCAAGGTCCCCGGTTATTCTTGAGGCTGAGAAGAGTAGACGAGAACAGCAGTGGGCTCCGCTGACTGCTGTTTTGGGCTCCGTCAGTGTGCAGAAAATGGATCACTGTGGTCATGTGCTCTCGGCTGACTACACAGAGCTAGGTTAGAATGACTCCCCACAAACCAAATAACACATCTCTACTCCCCTGGGACAGGACCAATTAAAAAGCAACCATTTCAGTGTGTTTCATGCCTGGCTAGGCCCAAACCAGACAGTGGCCCTTGCCTTCCTTACCAAGCCTCTATTAAAACGAACACTGCAATGCTCCCCAGTGGAAACGCTGCAGGTGAGATGGCTGTTAACTAACAGGTAGCAGCAGTCATTAAAGTTCCCCGTGGGACAAGTTCAGAGTGGTGAAAAAAAACAAGGAGCAGCCAACAAGACAAGATAAATCAATGAATTGAATTGATTATTCCGATTATGATTGATTACTTCTGAAAGAAATGTACTGAACACAGTCTATTGTTGTTGTTTATACTATACAATATGTAATAGATAATCATTAGCAGACATATGTAAACAGTGCAAGCAAGAACAAACTGAGCCTTCAATGAGCTCAGGAGAGAACCAAACACTCAGAGCAGAGTGGGGAATAAAGGGAGGCAGAGAGAGGTTATTTTCAACGAGTATATATCTACAGAACTAGTCAGTAAAATACAAATGTACATACAGTATATTAAAAACGATAGCATATCCACATTTGCAGCACTGCCCACTAGATAAAAGCAGAAACATGTAAATATACAATGCAGTCATTCCTAGTCCACCCATTTGACATGGGAGTCCACGTGGTCTCCATCTGGATGTGGGACAGAGGGAACCTGAAGGAGCAGAAAGGGCAGTAGTGTTGTCATGATACCAACATTTTTACAAACGATACCGAGTAGTATCGCAAATACCACAGTGAAAGAAAAAAAAATTGGCCTAGCATCCTGTTCGCCCGTCCCCCGGCCGCTTGTTCACATTTTCTAAACGTTCTCAAAAAACCTGCTCACTGAAATGTACACTTCTACTCAATACAACACATTGAATTTAACTTCACACTGTTCAGTATATAATAGGATACTGCATAGAATGGGTGATTTGATCATTTGTGCAAAGTCCTACCTGTGATTTGGCTGGAGGAATGGGAGGAAGGAATATACAAGCATGTCATTGTGTCAGTAAGGGGAAAACACTGAATTAAAGCTTTACGCTTCAGTTAACACAGTCACACTCCCTCTGTCTACCTCACTTTCATAAACACACACACACACCTCTCTCTCGTTAGGCACCATTCAGAATTGAAGGAGCGCAATAAATAAATCAAGTTTTAATATAGTTTAGGCTTATATTAGACCTACAGTGCCTTGCGAAAGTATTCGGCCCCCTTGAACTTTGCGACCTTTTGCCACATTTCAGGCTTCAAACATGAAGATATAAAACTGTATTTTTTTGTGAAGAATCAACAACAAGTGGGACACAATCATGAAGTGGAACGACATTTATTGGATATTTCAAACTTTTTTAACAAATCAAAAACTGAAAAATTGGGCGTGCAAAATTATTCAGCCCCTTTACTTTCAGTGCAGCAAACTCTCTCCAGAAGTTCAGTGAGGATCTCTGAATGATCCAATGTTGACCTAAATGACTAATGATGATAAATACAATCCACCTGTGTGTAATCAAGTCTCCGTATAAATGCACCTGCACTGTGATAGTCTCAGAGGTCTGTTAAAAGCGCAGAGAGCATCACGAAGAACAAGGAACACACCAGGCAGGTCCGAGATACTGTTGTGAAGAAGTTTAAAGCCGGATTTGGATACAAAAAGATTTCCCAAGCTTTAAACATCCCAAGGAGCACTGTGCAAGCGATAATATTGAAATGGAAGGAGTATCAGACCACTGCAAATCTACCAAGACCTGGCCGTCCCTCTAAACTTTCAGCTCATACAAGGAGAAGACTGATCAGAGATGCAGCCAAGAGGTCCATGATCACTCTGGATGAACTGCAGAGATCTACAGCTGAGGTGGGAGACTCTGTCCATAGGACAACAATCAGTCGTATATTGCACAAATCTGGCCTTTATGGAAGAGTGGCAAGAAGAAAGCCATTTCTTAAAGATATCCATAAAAAGTGTCGTTTAAAGTTTGCCACAAGCCACCTGGGAGACACACCAAACATGTGGAAGAAGGTGCTCTGGTCAGATGAAACCAAAATTGAACTTTTTTGGCAACAATGCAAAACGTTATGTTTGGCGTAAAAGCAACACAGCTGAACACACCATCCCCACTGTCAAACATGGTGGTGGCAGCATCATGGTTTGGGCCTGCTTTTCTTCAGCAGGGACAGGGAAGATGGTTAAAATTGATGGGAAGATGGGATGGAGCCAAATACAGGACCATTCTGGAAGAAAACCTGATGGAGTCTGCAAAAGACCTGAGACTGGGATGGAGATTTGTCTTCCAACAAGACAATGATCCAAAACCTAAAGCAAAATCTACAATGGAATGGTTCAAAAATAAACATATCCAGGTGTTAGAATGGCCAAGTCAAAGTCCAGACCTGAATCCAATCGAGAATCTGTGGAAAGAACTGAAAACTGCTGTTCACAAATGCTCTCCATCCAACCTCACTGAGCTCGAGCTGTTTTGCAAGGAGGAATGGGAAAAAATTCAGTCTCTCGATGTGCAAAACTGATAGAGACATACCCCAAGCGAGTTACAGCTGTAATCGCAGCAAAAGGTGGCGCTACAAAGTATTAACTTAAGGGGGCTGAATAATTGTGCACGCCCAATTTTTCATTTTTTGATTTGTTAAAAAAGTTTTAAATATCCAATAAATGTCGTTCCACTTCATGATTGTGTCCCACTTGTTGTTGATTCTTCACAAAAAAATACAGTTTTATAACTTTATGTTTGAAGCCTGAAATGTGGCAAAAGGTCGCAAAGTTCAAGGGGGCCGAATACTTTCGCAAGGCACTGTATATGAATCCTACCTTTGAAGCACATCTCTTGAGTAGCAGACGCTTTGTCTTTCTTCCTGTGCCAATCAAATTTGCCTAAACCTACTGTCAAGTTACCAAGTTGTTAGATAGCTAGGTAACATGACTTAACAACGTTGTTTGTTATCAAATCAATAATTAGCGACCCAGGGTTAGTTTAAAACGGCCTGAAGCATGGTTTAGGCTAGAGAAAAGCTGTTCTTTGCTGTAAAGCTGCAAGTGTAACCGTACAGCTTCCGTACCTCTCCTCGCCCCTACATGGGCTCGAACCAGAGACCCTTGCAGAGCAAGGGGAACAACTACTTCAAGGTCTCAGAGCGAGTGACGTCACCTATTGAAACGCTTTTAGCGCGCACCACCGCTAACTAGCTAGCCATTTCACATTGGTTACACTAGAATGGCAAGGACCGGCCCTAGGCCCACCCACTGGGGAGCCAGGCCCAGCCAATCAGATTGATTTATCCACAAGAGGGTTTTATTACAGAAAGATATACTCCTGACCACCTTCCACCCTCACCTCAAACAATCCTGCAGGTGTAGAAGCCGGACGTGAAGGTCCTGGGCTGGCGTGGTTACACAGTTGTGAGGCCAGTTGAAAGTATTGCCAAATTCTCTACAACAACTTATGGTAGAGAAATGAACATTGAATTCTCTGGCAACAGCTCTGGTAGACATTCCTGCAGTCAGCATGCCAATTGCACCCTCCCCCAAAACTTGACACATCTGTGGCATTGTGTTGTGTGACAACTGCACATTTTAATGTGGCCTTTTATAGTCCCCAGCACTAGGCGCACCTGTTTAATGATCTCACACCTGTCACGTGGATGGATTATCTTGTCAAAGGAGAAACGCTCACAAACAGGGATGTAAACAAATTTGTGCACAACATTTGAGAGAAATAAGCTTTTTGTGCATCTGGAAATTTTCTGGGATTTTTTTATTTCAGCTCATGAAACATGGGACCAACACTTCACATGTTGCGTTGATATTTTTGTTCAGTGTAAAAAGACTGACGGCGGAATAGACATGCATGAAGAGCGGACAGAGAGAAGCAGGTGAGTAAAAGCCCATTTATGCTTGATCTGAAAATGTGGTCGGAAGGTGTGAATCGTCATAAGCCTCTCAAATTTTGTAACAATGTGCAGGGCTCCATATAGACCCCTTTCTGTGTTTGCAAACATTGATGCACGAGGGCAATGCATGCAAATTGGTGGAGGAATTTGGGGAGTTCTTATAGAATGCCAGCAAAAATGCCTCAATTTACATGTTGTTTATGAGTGCATTTCACATTACTTTTAGATTATAATTGGATTGTAAGGCTTGTATAAATATCCTGCTTAACATAATGTTTGTGTCATTATCACAAATCAACTGCATTATACTTAAAGGGCGGCAGGGTAGCCTAGTGGTTAGGGTCGCTAAACCCCCAAGCTGACAAGATACAAGGTACAACAGTAGGTTAACAGGCAGTTAACCCACTGTTCCTAGGCCGTCATTAAAAATAAGAATTTGTTCTTAACTGACTTGCCTAGTTAAATAAAGGTTTAAAAAAAACACTTCAACTTCAACCAGTAAAATGGCTCTTTGGCTAGCAAAAGCTAACAACGTCTGCATCCAAAATAGTTATTTTGCAGAGATCACAGCCAAATATAATCTTAGCAACTGTTCAAGTAAGAATCAACACATCTTTGTAAGCATATGAGAACCCCAAAAAGTTATTTTGTTTAGAAGTAATAAAAATGTAAATCTAGGCTATGTTGAATGGGCACAGATGGCGATAGCTTTCTTACTGCAGCCAAGAGTCTTGCACATCAGTGGGTGATGTCAGTGTGTTGTGTACTGGAAAGGGGTCTATAGCTCCGCATTGACAAGATTGGTTGACATTAGGTGGGGGCGTGAGGTCCAGTATAAACACAAATTCACTTCCTTGACAACAGCTCTGCCCTGCTCTGCTAAGTGCAAGAAGTATGAAAGGCCTGGCATCTGCAGTAAATGCTGTACTGCCACTTCAGACATCGGATTGACCATGCAGCGCCTTTAAAAGCCAGTGTATGCTTGATTCAAAAATGTGTTCGGAGTCTCCGTATGTGTGTGAGGTAATTGTGGAATCTCTGGAGGCATGCAGAGACCAAAACAAGCTCCGTACAGCATCGCTGTGCAAAGGGCTCCATATAACTCCGCATTGACATGATTGATGATGATCGGGTCCGAGTGTCTGGGCCGGAGCTATCTGGGAGGCTTCAACCGGTGGGTTCGAAGGATTCCCGTGCCTCGACCGAGGCAACTGGGGAGGTCTCAGCCAGTTCGTCAGGTGTCTGCACATCAGCGGAGGTGACCGGTCTGCTCCTGTTCCCCGGGATCGTCCCTGTGGTTGGCGTCCTACAGCTGGAGCCAAACGCACCTGAGAGGGGGTTTTGTCACGTTGGCTGTGTCTGTTTCATGTTGGTGTGCTGGTTGTGTTACGTGTTTGTTTAATTTATTAATTAAATGATTTCACTCCCTGAACTTGCTTCCCGACTCGCAGCGTAAATCGTTACATGGACATCAGGACTGAGACTACTCACCATATTTTTTTTCCTTTCACGGGTCTGATGAGCCCGACGCGAATGATATACTGCTTTCTTGGGAACAGGCCCAGATCCCTGTGATTTCTGTGAAGAGGAGGCAGAGAAAAAAGGGCCAGAGGGTGGGCTGCCTTCTGAGAATTTGTAGGCGATTGAATAAACCCCACTTCTTTCCATTCTGCTAGCAAATATGCAATCTTTGGAGAATAAAATTGATGACCTACATGGAAGATTAAACTACCAACGGGACATTCAAAACTGTAATATCTTATGTTTTATGGAGACGTGGCTGAATGGCGACACTATCAACATACAGCTGGCTGGTTATACGCTGTACCGGCAGGATAGAACAGCGGCGTCTAGCAAGACAAGGGGCGGCAGACTATGTATTTTTGTAAATAACAGCTGGTGCATGATATCTAAGGAAGTCTCAAGCTATTGCTCACCTGAGGTAGAGTATCTCATGATAAGCTGTAGACCACACTATCTACCTAGAGAGTTTTCATCTGTATTTTTTGTAGTTGTTTACATACCACCACAGACTGAGGCCGGCACTAAGACAGCATTGAATGAGCTGTATTCCACCATAAGCAAACAAGAAAACTTTCGCCCAGAGGCAGCACTCCTAGTAGCCGGGGACTTTAATGCAGGGAAACTTACATTTGTTTTACCAAATTTCTATCAGCATGTGAAATATGCAACCAAAGAGGAAAAAAATGTTTACTCCACACACAGAGACGCTATGACCATAATTCTATCCTCCTGATTCCTGCTTACGAGCAAAAATTAAAGCAGGAAGCACCAGTGTTTAGATCCATAAAGTGGTCTGTTGAGGCAGTTGCTAAGCTACAGGACTGTTTTGCTAGCACAGACTGGAATATGTTCTGGGATTCCTCCGATGGCATTGAGTACACCACATCAGTCATTGGCTTCATCAATAAGTGTATAGATGACGTCGTTCCCACAGTGACCGTACATACAGTGCCTTGCGAAAGTATTCGGTCCCCTTGAACTTTGCGACCTTTTGCCACATTTCAGGCTTCAAACATAAAGATATAAAACTGTATTTTTTTGTGAAGAATCAACAAGTGGGACACAATCATGAAGTGGAACGACATTTATTGGATATTTCAAACTTTTTTAACAAATCAAAAACTGAAAAATTGGGCGTGCAAAATTATTCAGCCCCCTTAAGTTAATACTTTGTAGCGCCACCTTTTGCTGCGATTACAGCTGTAAGTCGCTTGGGGTATGTCTCTATCAGTTTTGCACATCGAGAGACTGAAATGTTTTCCCATTCCTCCTTGCAAAACAGCTCGAGCTCAGTGAGGTTGGATGGAGAGCATTTGTGAACAGCAGTTTTCAGTTCTTTCCACAGATTCTCGATTGGATTCAGGTCTGGACTTTGACTTGGCCATTCTAACACCTGGATATGTTTATTTTTGAACCATTCCATTGTAGATTTTGCTTTATGTTTTGGATCATTGTCTTGTTGGAAGACAAATCTCCGTCCCAGTCTCAGGTCTTTTGCAGACTCCATCAGGTTTTCTTCCAGAATGGTCCTGTATTTGGCTCCATCCATCTTCCCATCAATTTTAACCATCTTCCCAGTCCCTGCTGAAGAAAAGCAGGCCCAAACCATGATGCTGCCACCACCATGTTTGACAGTGGGGATGGTGTGTGTTCAGGGTGATGAGCTGTGTTGCTTTTACGCCAAACATAACGTTTTGCATTGTTGCCAAAAAGTTAAATTTTGGTTTTATCTGACCAGAGCACCTTCTTCCACATGTTTGGTGTGTCTCCCAGGTGGCTTGTGGCAAACTTTAAACAATACTTTTTATGGATATCTTTAAGAAATGGCTTTCTTCTTGCCACTCTGCCATAAAGGCCAGATTTGTGCAATATACGACTGATTGTTGTCCTATGGACAGAGTCTCCCACCTCAGCTGTAGATCTCTGCAGTTCATCCAGAGTGATCATGGGCCTCTTGGCTGCATCTCTGATCAGTCTTCTCCTTGTATGAGCTGAAAGTTTAGAGGGACGGCCAGGTCTTGGTAGATTTGCAGTGGTCTGATACTCCTTCCATTTTAATATTATCGCTTGCACAGTGCTCCTTGGGATGTTTAAAGCTTGGGAAATCTTTTTGTATCCAAATCCGGCTTTAAACTTCTTCACAACAGTATCTCGAACCTGCCTGGTGTGTTCCTTGTTCTTCATGATGCTCTCTGTGCTTTTAACGGACCTCTGAGACTATCACAGTGCAGGTGCATTTATACGGAGACTTGATTACACACAGGTGGATTGTATTTATCATCATTAGTCATTTAGGTCAACATTGGATCATTCAGAGATCCTCACTGAACTTCTGGAGAGAGTTTGCTGCACTGAAAGTAAAGGGGCTGAATAATTTTTCCCGCCAAATTTTCTGTTTTTGATTTGTTAAAAAAGTTTGAAATATCCAATAAATGTCGTTCCACTTCATGATTGTGTCCCACTTGTTGTTGATTCTTCACAAAAACATACAGTTTTATACAGTGCCTTGCGAAAGTATTCGGCCCCCTTGAACTTTGCGACATTTTGCCACATTTCAGGCTTCAAACATAAAGATATAAAACTGTATTTTTTTGTGAAGAATCAGCAACAAGTGGGACACAATCATGAAGTGGAACAACATTTATTGGATATTTCAAACTTTTTTAACAAATCAAAAACTGAAAAATTGGGCGTGCAAAATTATTCAGCCCCCTTAAGTTAATACTTTGTAGCGCCACCTTTTGCTGCGATTACAGCTGTAAGTCGCTTGGGGTATGTCTCTATCAGTTTTGCACATCGAGAGACTGACATTTTTTCCCATTCCTCCTTGCAAAACAGCTCGAGCTCAGTGAGGTTGGATGGAGAGCATTTGTGAACAGCAGTTTTCAGTTCTTTCCACAGATTCTCGATTGGATTCAGGTCTGGACTTTGACTTGGCCATTCTAACACCTGGATATGTTTATTTTTGAACCATTCCATTGTAGATTTTGCTTTATGTTTTGGATCATTGTCTTGTTGGAAGACAAATCTCCGTCCCAGTCTCAGGTCTTTTGCAGACTCCATCAGGTTTTCTTCCAGAATGGTCCTGTATTTGGCTCCATCCATCTTCCCATCAATTTTAACCATCTTCCCTGTCCCTGCTGAAGAAAAGCAGGCCCAAACCATGATGCTGCCACCACCATGTTTGACAGTGGGGATGGTGTGTTCAGCTGTGTTGCCCTTTACGCCAAACATAACGCTTTGCATTGTTGCCAAAAAGTTACATTTTGGTTTCATCTGACCAGAGCACCTTCTTCCACATGTTTGGTGTGTCTCCCAGGTGGCTTCTGGCAAACTTTAAACAACACTTTTTATGGATATCTTTAAGAAATGGCTTTCTTCTTGCCACTTCCATAAAGGCCAGATTTGTGCAATATACGACTGATTGTTGTCCTATGGACAGAGTCTCCCAACTCAGCTGTAGATCTCTGCAGTTCATCCAGAGTGATCATGGGCCTCTTGGATCATTCTTCTCCTTGTATGAGCTGAAAGTTTAGAGGGACGGCCAGGTCTTGGTAGATTTGCAGTGGTCTGATACTCCTTCCATTTCAATATTATCGCTTGCACAGTGCTCCTTGGGATGTTTAAAGCTTGGGAAATCTTTTTGTATCCAAATCCGGCTTTAAACTTCTTCACAACAGTATCTCGGACCTGCCTGGTGTGTTCCTTGTTCTTCATGATGCTCTCTGCGCTTTTAACGGACCTCTGAGACTATCACAGTGCAGGTGCATTTATACGGAGACTTGATTACACACAGGTGATTGTATTTATCATCATTAGTCATTTAGGTCAACATTGGATCATTCAGAGATCCTCACTGAACTTCTGGAGAGAGTTTGCTGCACTGAAAGTAAAGGGGCTGAATAATTTTGCACGCCCAATTTTTCAGTTTTTGATTTGTTTAAAAAGTTTGAAATATCCAATAAATGTCGTTCCACTTCATGATTGTGTCCCACTTGTTGTTGATTCTTCACAAAAAAATACAGTTTTATATCTTTATGTTTGAAGCCTGAAATGTGGCAAAAGGTCGCAAAGTTCAAGGGGGCCGAATACTTTCGCAAGGCACTGTATCTTTATGTTTGAAGCCTGAAATGTGGCAAAAGGTCGCAAAGTTCAAGGGGGCTGAATACTTTCGCAAGGCACTGTACATACCCCAACCAGAAGCCATGGATTACAGGAAACATCCGCACTGAGCTAAAAGGGTAGAGCTGCCGCTTTCAAGGAGCGGGAATCTAACCTGGAAGCTTATAAGAAATCCCGCTATGCCCTTCGACGAACCATCAAACAGACAAAGCATCAATACAGGACGAAGATCGAATTGTACTACACCGGCTCTGGGTCAGTCTGTTATATCTGGAGTATTTCTCCTGTCCTATCCGGTGTCCTGTGTGAATTTAAGTATGCTCTCTCTAATTCACTCCCTCACTTTCTCTCTCTCTCTCTTTCTCTCAGAGGATAAGAGCCCTAGGACCATGCCTCAGGACTACCTGGCCTGATGACTCTTTGCTGTCCTCAGTCCACCTGGTTGTGCTGCTGCTCCAGTTTCAGCTGTTCTGCCTGCGGCTATGGAACGCTGACCTGTTCACCGGACGTGTTACCTTGTCCCAGACCTGCTGTTTTCAACTCTCTAGAGACAGCAGGAGCGGTAGAGGTACTCTGAATGATCGGCTATGAAAAGCCAACTTACATTTACTCCTGAGGTTGCACCCTCTACAACCACTGTGATTATTATTATTATTTGACCCTGCTGGTCATCTATGAACATTTTAACATCTTGGCCATGTTCTGTTATAATCTCCACCCGGCACAGCCAGAAGAGGACTGGCCACCCCTCAGCCTGGTTCCTCTCAGGTTTCCTCCTAGGTTCTGGCTTTTCTAGGGAGTTTTTCCTAGCCACCTGCATTGCTTGCTGTTTGGGGTTTTAGGCTGGGTTTCTGTATAGCACTTTGACATCAGCTGATGTAAGAAGGGCTTTATAAATACATTTGATTGATTGATGGTCCAAACACACCAACAAAGTTGTGTAGAGGGCACGAAAATGCCTTTTCCCCCTCTGGAGACTGAAAAGATTTGGCATGGGTCCCCAAATCCTCAAAAAGTTCCACAGCTGCAGCATCCTAACCGGTTACATCACCTCCTGGTATGGCAACTGCTCGGCATCCGACCGTAAGGCACTACAGAGGGTAGTGCATACAGCCCAGTAGATCACTGGGGCCAAGTTTCCTGCCATCCAGGACATATATATTAGGCGATGTCAGTCCACCACCACTCTCACCTTCCCGGGATCCATTTGTACACTCCCTGTGGCAATGATGATGGCCCAAAAATATGTCAAAGACTCCAGTAAACCAAGTCATAGACTGTTCTCTCTGCTACCACACAGCAAGCAGTACCAGAGCGCCAAGTCCAGGTCCAAAAGGCTCCTTAACAGCTTCTACCCCCAAGCCATAAGACTGCTGAACAATTAATCAAATGGCCACCCGGACTATTTACATTGTTTTTACACTGCTGCTACTCGCTGTTTGTTATCTATGCATACTCACTTTACCCCTTCCTACATGTACAAATTACCTCTACTATTTTTATTTATTCATTGAACCTTCATTTAAGTAAATTCTTATTTACAATAACGGCCTACCAGAAGGCAAAAGGCCTCCTGCAGGGACGGGGGCTGGGATAAAGAAAATACAATTAAAATATTGAACAAAATTATTAATAAATAAAAAATGAGATAAATAAATAAGTATAACAAAAATAAATATAAACTGAAAAAAGTTTTAGAAATAAAAAAGGGACTAACCTGTTCCCACGCACATTGACTCAGTACCCCTACCCCTGTATATTGCCTCGTTATTGTTATTTTATTGTGTTACTTTATTTTATTTTATACTTTATTTTATTTAGTAAATATTTTCTTAACTGTATTTCTTGATCTGCATTGTTTGTTGTAAGCATTTCACGGTAAGGTTTACACCTGTGTCATGATGTTGCCCTCTTTGAGTACATCAAGCCAGTCAGGGGTAGAGATCCTGGGACAGCCCTTCTCTGCCATTCCGAATAAAGCCCAACTTTGAGAAATTATCAGCAGACCATGTTTTTCTCCATTAGGAGGGGGACTAAAGGTTGTAGACCATTGCTGAATCTTTTAACCATACCACCTGGTTAAACTCTTAGACTATCGATACCGACAGAATGAGAACAAGTCTTTGATACTAATTACTAGTCTGCAGCTAGGAATTCGGCATCATTGAACGCAAAGAACGACAACCGCCGAAACATCCATTCTATAATGAATGAACAATCACTCTGAACAATCCCCTCTAACCACAACACAGAGAGAGAGAGAGAGAGAGAGAGAGAGAGAGAGAGAGAGAGAGAGAGAGAGAGAGAGAGACGGACAATTCTGCAAAAGAAATGAACTTTTCACCAGCGATCAAGACGACACACTGAGCGTAAATATATATATTGATTGCAAGTGTTCCCGAATGAGTGAGCGTTCATGTGTAAGGATTAGCATTTCAATTGTTATAATTATTAACTCTGTCGTGACTTCTTAGTCGACCCCCCATTTCCCCTTTGTCTAACAAGCCGCCATGCCGGTTCAGCCCACTAGGGCACATTTTCCTATCATTTCATGTAACCATATTTACTGTTTATTTATGCATTTCTGTGAATTACTTAGTTAGTAATTGATGTATGGATGAATCATAGTGAAGACTGGGTTCGTGCAGATAACCAACAATTTACAACATTTGGAATGAGACTAACGTGAGGTAAAATAAATAAATCATTAATCAGAAGACTATTGATCAGATATGAAAATATCTGAAAGGTTATATTGGGAAATTATAACTTTGTAATCTGAATACTTTCCTTGGTGCCCCAACTTCCTAGTTAATTATAGTTACATGATTATTCAGTTTAATCGAGTAACTAATTACAGAGAATCTTTGATAAAAACGAAGTCTTCAGTTTAATGATAGTAAAGACACGACACCTGTTGTATTCAAGGCATGTGACGAGTAAAATTTGATTTGATTTTGATTAGATACATTCAATAGATGAGTTAATGTTGTTTCCTTGGCGCTGTTCACACGAGCTATGGAAATTTCTAGTGAAAGGACGTCAAGGATGTTTTGTAGCCATTGAGTTATGCTGAGTTTATATGGAGGCTTCCATCTGGTCACTAACATTCTTTTTGCCACATTCAGTCCTGACAACCACAGTAGTTTCTGAGGTACTGTGAGAGTCAGTGAAGAATCATTGTTCAACAATAATATATTGGGGAGATGGGGAATGGCAGGACCAACTATGCTTGACACAGACCTGGCAACCTGTGACCAAAAGGTCTTCACGCTGGGGCATTCATGTGCATGCATGTAGGTTCCAATATTTATTTGCGATTACAACAGACAATTTGGAATTGGCAGCGTTTCCGCGTAGTCAAATAAAATCTATGAATTAATTTGTAGTTCAAGAGGACTTTGGGATATTGTTCCAGACTCTTTTCCAATCTATATTTTGTTTGTAGTCTTTAAAATCTGCATTCCATACCGTAACTATTCCTATTGGTTTACGGAGGGCTTCTAATATAGATTGGATGCAAAACATCCACTGTTTTGGCTACCTACAAACTCAGTAAGTGGATGGAATGAGAGTGGTTGACTCAATGGGACTCCTAAATCAAACCATTTCTTAAGTGGGCAGAGCACTAGAGACAAAGCATTTGATTTGAAGTTGTATAAACCTAGAACCCAAAACCGTTAGGTTGCTGGAGTGTAGTCATTTTAATTATGGGTCAAAATCAAAAGTAACAGTCAGTATCTGGTGTGGCCACCAGCTGCAAGTACTCCTCATTGACTGCACCAGATTTGCCCGTTCTTGCTGTGAGATGTTACCTCACTCTTCCACCAAGGCCCCTGCAAGTTCCCGGACATTTCTTGGGGGAATGGCCCTAGCCCTCACCCTCCGATTCAACAGGTCCCAGACGTGCTCAATGGAATTGAGTTCCGGGCTCTTCACTGGCCATGGCAGAACACTGACGTTCCTGTCTTGCAAGAAATCACGCACAGAACGAGCAGTATGGCTGGTGAAATTGTCATGCTGGAGGGTCATGACAGGATGAGCCTGCAGGAAGGGTACCACATGAGGGAGGAGGATGTCTTCCCTGTAACGCACACCGTTGACATTGCCTGCAATGACAACAAGCTCAGTCCGATGATGCTGTGACACACCGCCTCAGACCATGACGGACCCTCCACCTCAAAATCGGTCCCGTTCCAGAATACAGGCCACGGTGCAACGCTCATTTCTTCGACGATGAACGCGAATCCAACCATCACCCCTGGTGAGACACAACCGCGACTCGTCAGTGAAGAGCACTTTGTGCCAGTCCTGTCTGGTCCAGTGACAGTGGATTTGTGCCTATAGGTGACGTTGTTGCCGGTGAAGTCTGGTGAGGACCTGCCTTTACAACAGGCCTACAAGCCCTGAGTCCAGCCTTTCTCAGCCTATTACGGACATTACGGACAGAGCACTGATGGAGGGATTGTGCGTTCATGGTGTATCTCGGGCAGTTGTTGTTGCCATCCTGTACCTGTCCCGTAGGTGGGATGTTCGGATGTACGGATCCTGTGCAGGTGTTGTTAAACGTGGTCTGCCACTGCGAGGACGATCAGCTGTCCGTCCTGTCTCCCTGTAGCGCTGTCTTAAGCGTCTCACAGTACAGACATTGCAATTTATTGCCCTGGACATCTGCAGTCCTCATGCCTCCTTGCAGCATGCCTAAGGCACGTTCACTCAGATAAGCAGGGACCCTGGGCATCTTTCTTTTGGTGTTTTTCAGAGTCAGTACAAAGGCCTCTTTAGTGTCCTAAGGTTTTTTTAAACTGTGACCTTAATGCCTACCGTCTGTAAGCTGTTAGTGTCTTAACGACCGTTCCACAGGTGCATGTTCATTAATTGTTTATGATTCATTGAACAAGCTTGTGGAAACAGTGTTTAAACCCTTCACAATGAAGATCTGTGAAGTTATTTGGATTTTTACAAATTCTCTTTGAAAGACAGGGTCCTGAAAAAGGGACGTTTCTTTTTTTTCTGAGTTTATATTGAGATTGAACATTGCTTTGTTAAGTGTGAGCAGAGATTATTTAGTGAGGTTGATCTTATAACTTGATAGACTGCTGAATTGTCTGAATATACTTAACAGATTAGGGAGGGATTGTGATACATTCTCAAGGTACAACAATATGTAATCTGTATATAATGAGATTTGGTGGACCGTGTCCTTACTCTTTGTCCTATATCTTGTGATTGACATATTTTTGGAGCTAAAGGCTGCAGGGATACAGCAAATAGGAGGCTGGACGTTGGACAGCCTTGGCGAGTTCATCAGGAATCAAGGTAAGACCCAGATGAAGACACGTCAATTTAACAATGTTTTAATATTCCAACAGGGGCTGGCAATAGACAGGTCAAGGCAGGCAAGGGTCAGTAAACTAGAGGTGGGGCAACGGTACCGGACAGCAGGCAGACTCAGGGTCAGGGTAGGCAGAGGTCAACAATCCTGAGGTGGGGCAAAGGTACAGGCCGGCAGGCAGGCCCAGGGTCAGGGCAGAGTGGTCAGGCAGGCGGCTCAGAGTCCGGACAGGCAAAGGTCAAAACCAGGAGGGTGAGAAAAAGAGACTGGGAAAAGCAGGAGCTGAGAACCAAAACGCTGGTTGACTTGACAAACAAGACGAACTGGCAACGGAGAACACGGGTATAAATACAAAGAGGATAATGGGGAAGATGGGCGACACCTGGAGGTGGGTGGAGACAATCACATGGACAGGTGGAACAGATCAGGGTGTGACAGAGCTCCCAATTTCCACTGCTCCAGAATCCAATGGTGGCGAGCTTTACACCATTTGAGCCGACGCTTGGCATTGTGCATGGTGATCTTAGGCTTGTGGCTGCTCGGCCATGGAAACTCATTTCATGAAGCTCCCGACAAACAATTATTGTGCTGACGTTGCTTCCAGAGGCAGTTTGGAACTTGGTAGACTGTTGCAACCGAGGACAGACAATTTTTACGTGCTACACCTTCAGCACTCGGCGGTCCCGTTCTGTGAGCTTGTGTGGCCTACCACTTCGCTGCTTAGCCGTTGTTGCTCCTAGACGTTTCAACTTCACAATAACAGCACTTACAGTTTTCCGGGGCAGCTATAGCAGGGCAGAAACTTGATGAACTGGCTTGATGGAAAGGTGGCATCCTATGACGGTGCCAAGTCACTGAGCTCTTCACTAAGGCAATTCTACTGCCCATGTTTTTCTATGAAGTTTGCATGGTTGTGTTTTTGATTTTATAAACCTGTCAGCAACGGGTGTGGCTGTTTTAGCAGAATCCACTAATTTGAAGGGGTGTCCACATACTTTTGCATGTAGGAGACGTCTTAGATTGTCTGACGCCAATCTACAGTATGTTTGACAAAACCTGTTTGATCAGGATTAACTATTTTGGATAAAAATATTTTCAAGACGTTTGGCTAGAATCTGAGGGAGAGAAGCCTATGACTTGAACAGAGTGTTGGGTCTTTACCTTTTTTATGTAACAGAGATACTTGCAGTATTAATATCTATTGAAAACCTCCCATTTTAATAGATGTTTTTACCATTTCTGATAATATCGGTGTCACGACTTCTAACGAAGTCGGTTCCTCTCCTTGTTCGGCGGTCGACGTCACCGGTCTTCTAGCCATCGGCGATCCATTTTTCGTGTTCAATTTGTTTTGTCTGGTTGTCAACTCACCTGGTTTCAATTCCCTAATTATATGTTCCCTCTGTTTCCCCATGTCCTTGTCGTGCATTGTTTATTGTAAGTTTGTGGTCCTTTGTGTGACTGGTGCATTACGGGTTTTGTGCCCATGTGTTTGTTGTTTTTGTATACCGGTAGTTATGAATTTTAAACGGCTCCGGATATATATCAAGTTCTGCTCTCCTGCGTTTGACTTCCCTGCCACCAGTTACGCACCCTTGACAATCGGGCAAAATTCAGACCAAAAGGTTAAATAGAATTCCTGTGGGATGCCATCCCATCCAGTGGATTTACCTTGGTTCATGTCTTTTAATGCATTGTGCAGTCCATTGAGCATTATAGGTGCATCATCGGAGGAGAGTTGCAGTAGATTCAAGCCCTTGAAAAAGGGTCTAATGCTGAGGTATTTTGTACATCAGAACTGTATTTTTCATATAATAAAAAAAAATTGTAGATTGATTGATGGTGCATCTTGAAAGAGAACACCATCATCGGACTGAATAGAAATGTCAGCAAGACTATCATTATTGCGTAATTTACTAGCTAAGAGGAGGCCAGGTCTATTACCGTCCAGATAATCAGTTCGGCTGACTATGACTTAGAAATTCATAGAGGAATGTAACATTGATCTGATAATTAATAATTCTGTCTCCTTCTCGGCGGAGAAACTGTTATGCTGTTGACAAATTAGTAAGGATAAAGTGGACTCCAATTCTGTAATATTTATTTTAGTTAAGACTGTTGAGGAGGATAAATGAATGTAAATCAGACCTGCATTGCTTACAGAAATCAACATTAAAACTTCTTCAGGATTGGTGGGTCCCCTGTGAAAAGGTTGAGCTAACGTAGGCTAATGCAATTAGCATGAGTTTGTAAGTAACAAGAACATTTCCCCGGACATAGACATATCTGATATTGGCAGACAGATTAACAAGAATTTAAGCTACCTGTACTATCCAATTTACAATAGCTATTACAGTGAAAGAATACCATGCTATTGTTTAAGGCGAGTGCACAGTTTTGAACATGAAAAGTTATTAATAAACAAATTAGCCACATTTGGGGAGTCTTGATAAAACATTTTGAAAAGAAATACAATATTCAGTGGATTAGTCTAAAGTCAGTCTAAAACATTGCACATACACTGCTGCCATCTAGTGGCCAAATCGAAATTGCACCTGGGCTGGAATAATACATTATGGCCTTTCTCTTGCGTTTCAAAGATGATGGTACAAAAGAAATACAAAAAAACAGGTTTTTTTTTCTTTGTATTATCTTTTACCAGGTCTAGTGTGTTATATTTTCCTACATTCCTTTCACATTTCCACAAACTTCAAAGTGTTTTCTTTCAAATGGTACCAATAATATGCATATCCTTGCTTCAGGGCCTGAGCTACAGGCAGTTTGATTTGGGTCGTCCTTAAGAGTGAGATTAAATCTCCACTTTGTTGCATGATTTGGAACATTAGTTATACATTTTGATAATTTGCATGATGATCAGGCATAGACACATACAACTTACACCTTCTGAATTAAATGCAATAACTGTGATGAAAGTAATATGTAATTTATCTTTGAAAATAATTGGTGCATAGTGGAGTAAAAAGTATATTCTTTCAGCTGTGGATTATGCACTCTCCATATATCTGCTAGTGAAAAATCAGAGACCATATTTCACAACGCTAAATGCCTACTGCTTGCAAAAATGTAAAAAAATACTTAAACATTTATTTTTCTTTGCAGGACAAGGATTGTTCTGACTTTCAAGAATGCCTGAATTGCTTCGCCTTGCTTTTCTGGTTGGCTGGCAAGTTTCACCATCCAATTTTTTTTCAGATCTACAGGAGTGCAAGTTTCACCATCGCGATATGTTTTCTGGAGAGACCTGAAAATAGCTGTGCAGCAACACTCCCCATCCAACCTGACAGAACTTGAGAGGATCTGCAGAGAAGAATGGGAGAAACTCCCCAAATACAGGTGTGCCAAGCTTGTAGCGTCATACCCAAGAAAACTTGACTGTAATCGCTGCCAAAGGTGCTTCAACAAAGTACTGAGTAAAGTGTCTGCATACTTATGTAATATTGTATTTTTTATACATTTGCAAACATTTCTAAACTGTTTTTGCATACTCATTATGGGGTATTGTGTGTAGATTGATGAGGAAAAAATACATGTAATACATTTTTGAATAAGGCTGTAACGTTCCAAAATGTGGAAAAAGTCTAGGGGTCTGAATATTTTCCAATTGCACTGTAGGTGGGAGGGCACACAGGCTGTCTCAATTTGCCTAAATGGGTAATGGAAACACTATAACCACTACATTTTTATTCGACCCTGATGTCATTACGTCCACCTGTTTTTATCGACACATGATACTTAAATGGAAACATACTCTAGCAGACCATTGTCACATCGATCTTCTATGCGAACATTCTAAATGTACATTTTTTTTAATCACTTGGTAAGTTAATGAAAACAACTATACTGAAAAAAACTAAAACGCAACGATTTCTAAGATGATACTGAGTTGCAGGAAATCAGTCAATTGAAATAAATTCATTAGGCCCTAATATATGGATTTCACATGACTGGGAATACAGATATGCATCTGTTGGTCACAAGATACCTTAAAAAAAGAAGTGGTGTGTGTGTGTGGATCAGAAAACCATTCCGTATCTGGTGTGACCACCATTTGCCTCATGCAGCGCGACATCTCCTTCGCATAGAGTTGATCAGGCTGATGATTGTGGCCTGTGGAATGTTGTCCCACTCCTCTTCCAATGGCTGTACGAAATTCCTGGATATTGGCAGGAACTGGAACACGCTGTTGTATATGTCAACCCAGAGCATGCTCAATGGGTGACATGTCTGGTGAGTATGCAGGCCATGGAAGAACTGGGACATTTTCAACTTCCAGGAATTGTGTACAGATCCTTGCGACATGGGGCTGCGCATTATCATGCTGAAACATGAGGTGATGGCGGCGGATGAATGGCACGACAACAGGCCTCAGGATCTCGTCACTGTATCTCTGTGCATTCAAATTACTATTGATAAAATGCAATTGTGTTCATTGTCCGTAGCTTATGCCTGCCCATACCATAACCCCACCGCAACCATTGAGCATTCTGTTCACAAAGTTGACATCTGCAAACCGCTCGCCCACAGGATGTCATACTGCGGTTGTGAGGCCGGTTGGAGGTACTGCCAAATTCTGGTAGAGAAATGCTTATGGTAGAGAAATGCACATTCAATTATCTTGCAACAGTTCTAGTGGACATTCCTGCAGTTAGCATGCCAACTGCACACTCCCTCAACTTGAGACATCTGTGGCATTGTGTTGTGTGACAAAACTGCACATTTTAGAGTGTTTTATTTTCTCCAGCACAAGGTGCACCTATGTAATGATCATGCTGTTTAATCGGCTTATGCCAATATGCCACAACTGTCAGGTGGATGGATTATCTTGGCAAAGGAGAAATGCTCACTAACAAGGATGTAAACAAACTTGTGCACAAAATTAGAGAAATGGGGCACACATTATCCTGTAATTTCTTTCATTGTGTTTTCCACATTTTGTACAGATATGGCATCTAGTGTGACCTGATGTTCAATGTTCCCCTCATGTGAAAATGTGAAGTATTATTTATCTTTGATAAATTGGTGTTTAATTAATTACATTTGTGTCCAGTTTTCAATCACAAGGCAACTGTCACTAATTTAGACACCTGTTGGACATCATAATACAAAACCAATTAACAATATAGCTGTGAGCAGCCATGGCTGGGTTCAAGCTTAATCTAAACTCAACTAGTAATTTACAGTTTAATCTAAATGTTGGTTGTAATTTACAGTTCCTAGGGCTGTGTCACGGCAACATAACACATGGCTACTTAGTTTTGCATTATTTACAGTTGAAGGGGTGTGTTCTTGCTTATTGTCCCCCACTTTCTCCTTTTTTGGCATAATCCCCGATTTTGCCCCCTTCCTCGACAGAGAAGATTTGAGCAGGTTAATTTGCACAGGATACCAGTCGTTCAATCTTCTTGGTCTAACAGTTAGGATAATGGGTGTGTCTTAATCTAAACAGGAAGCCTGTCCGACCCTAGTGCAGCTGTAAACAAGCGGGTTGGATTTGCTGGCTAGTTGACAGTTAAATTCAAGAATTTACCTGTGAAGTGAATGAAACAAGATGTTTAATTTTCACTTTGGCCAGGTCAAATGAATTAGCTGTCTATCTAAAATGTCAGACACCTTTAGCTGAACAGTTTCATACTTGTACAGTTTTCCCTCCACCTGAAAACAAATACATACCACAGTCTTCGGGTTGGTTGTTTAGCAACAAAACTGAGGCCTGTACAACTATGGGGCAAAAACAGGGCTGCCATGTTTGCGGTTTTCCTGGAAATTGGGTTACTTTGAAATTGATGTCGTGGGTGAAAATGTGTTGGTCATGGGTTGTGGGTTTTTGGCCTACTTCTACAGTAAATTTCACTGTGGCCACCATGGCATTTCTCTTTAAAAAATTATATATTTCACTGTGACCTGCTGCTGTTGACTATCAGGCAAGGAGGCGGGCTGTTAATGGCCATGTTTAGTTAATTCAATTGGAAGTTATGAGAGCTCTGTCGCAATTGCCGATCAGTTGTTAGAACGTACTAGATTGACGGTAAGTCAGTCAGATTTAGGTAAACAAAAATAAATAAACACGGGCTGTTGTTGACAAGCATATTCAGTACATATACAGTGAGGGAAAAGTATTTGATCCCCTGCTGATTTTGTACGTTTGCCCACTGACAAAGAAGTGATCACTCTATAATTTTAATGGTAGATTGATTTGAACAGTGAGACAGAAAAACAACAAAATCCAGAAAATGTCAAAAATGTTAAATTGATTTGCATTTTAATGAGGGAAATAAGTATTTGACCCCTCTGCAAAACATGACTTAGTACTTGGTGGCAAAACCCTTGTTGGCAATCACATAGGTCAGACATTTCTCGTAGTTGGCCAGCAGGTTTGCACACATCTCAGGAGGGATTTTGTCCCACTCCTCTTTGCAGATCTTCTCCAAGTCATTAAGGTTTCGAGGCTGACGTTTGGCAACTCTAACCTTCAGCTCCCTCCACAGATTTTCTATGGGATTAAGGTCTGGAGACTAGCTAGGCCACTCCAAGACTTTAATGTGCTTCTTCTTGAACCACTCCTTTGTTGCCTTGGCCGTGTGTTTTGGGTCATTGTCATGTTGGAATACCCATCCATGACACATGTTCAATGCCCTGGCTGAGGGAAGGAGGTTCTCACCCAAGATTTGACGGTACTTGGCCCCGTCCATCGTCCCTTTGATGCGGTGAAGTTGTCCTGTCCCTTTAGCAGAAAAACACCCCCAAAGCATAATGTTTCCACCTCCATGTTTGATGGTGGTGATGGTGTTCTTGGGGTCATAGACCGCATTCCTCCTCCTCCAAACACGGCGAGTTGAGTTGATGCCAAAGAACTCCATTTTGGTCTCATCTGACCACAACACTTTCACCCAGTTGTCCTCTGAATCATTCAGATGTTCATTGGCAAACTTCATACGGGCATGTATATGTGTTTTCTTGGGCAGTGGGACATTGCAGGCAGGCGCTGCAGGATTTCAGTCCTTCACGACGTAGTGTGTTACCAATTGTTTTCTTGGTGACTATGGTCCCAGCTGCCTTGAGATCATTGACAAGATCCTCCCGTGTAGTTTTGGGCTGATTCCTCACCGTTCTCATGATCCTTGCAACTCCATGAGGTGAGATCTTGCATGGAGCCCCAGGCCGAGAGAGATTGACAGTTATTTTGTGTGTCTTCCATTTGCGAATAATCGCACCAACTGTTGTCACCTTCCCACCAAGCTGCTTGGCGATGGTCTTGTAGCCCATTCCAGCCTTGTATAGGTCTACAATCTTGTCCCTGACATCCTTGGAGAGCTCTTTGGTCTTGGCCATGGTGGAGAGTTTGGAATCTGATTGATTGATTGCTTCTGTGGACAGGTGTCTTTTATACAGGTAACAAACTGAGATTAGGAGCACTCCCTTTTAAGAGTGTGCTCCTAATCTCAGCTCGTTACCTGTATAAAAGACACCTGGGAGCCAGAAATTTTCTGATTGAGAGGTGGTCAAATACTTATTTCCCTCATTAAAATGCAAATCAATTTATAACATTTTTGACATGTGGTTTTCTGGATTTTGTTGTTGTTATTCTGTCTCTCACTGTTCAAATAAACCTACCATTAAAATTATAGACTGATCATTTCTTTGTCAGTGGGCAAACATACAAAATCAGCAGGGGATCAAATACTTTTTTCCCTCACTGTACAAATTAATTTTTAATTCAGTGATTAAAATTACGACCCCATCCTCAGTAGTCTATTCCAGCAGGCTATTGGGAAACATAAGCACTTTTTACCTCGAAATCGCCAAACTTTTCATGTTGAATAAATTAATCTGTTAATTTGAACTAAGCAAGCTGCTAAATCATTCAGTTTCATCTTACATACATTTTGCCTAGGCTACTGTAGACTATCTGAAGATGTACAGTAGGCCTTTAAGAGGCTCTAAGCTACCTGCATCTATCTAAGCAAACCATGGCAAAGTTGAATTACAATCAGAAACCCAGATTTTAGTCTGTAGCCTGCCTATGCCTATTGAAATGACAAGTCGGGAAATGGGCAATTTTATAACTGTTTGTAGTCTTAATATCTGGCACATAATGACGGCATAATTGCCAGAAAACAGCCTAACATTGTTTTTTTTTAAAGTTTGTCCAAGTGTTTCTTGCTCAGAGATTTTGAGATCCTCTGTCAAACTTTCATGACCCAAACTCTCCTGTCGGATTTATCTATAGTTATGCACATGCGCAAAGGGGATTTATTTAAGCAATAGGCACGAGGAGGTGTGGTATATGGCCAATATACCACAGCTAACGGACTCCGCTTTGCGTCATGCTTAAGAACAGCCGTTAGCCGTAGTATATTGGCCATATACAATATCCACTCGTGCCTTAGTGCTTATTCAGCAGTCAAACAAGTTAAATCGACATCCATTGATGGAAAATTATCTGGTGAGTAAGCTATATTTCGTCTCCAATGTTTATTGAAAACATAAATAATTTGCATAATGAGTACTTGTTGTCTCTGAAATACATCCTTACAGTTGTTGGCTCGCTAGTTAGCCATATTAGCAATTGACATGAAATCAGTCAAACTAGACGGGGATGAAGAACATGATGAAACGAGTTTAAACCAGCCACTTACGATTCCCAACATGGCACATTCTTGACATTCTTGCTAGCAATCTGGCTATCCAGAATCACAACAACACGCTGACTTCTGCCCCACGGAAGCGCGCGCATCGTTTCGTGATAACGTCAGCTAACCCATCTATACCACAGATAGAACAGTTTTGCATTTATTTTGGCATTGTCTACATGTAAAGAAATTATGGAAAGATATTCATAGTTTTATCACTGTTAATATTCTTGATGACTTTTGTTTTTTTATGGGAGAATGCGCTGCTTGGTTTCCTTAGCTATAGTAAGGATAACGAAAAACAATTTTACCTCAAATGTATTTGTGCTGATGGCAAAATGTCATATTCATAAATGTAAATTCACTAATAAAAAAACACTCTTCCATGTTTTCTATGAGGAATTTGAGCAGTACATTAAGACTATTCTACATTCTTATAATAAGCTTTTAAAACAATCAATATGTGTGTATTTTTTAAGGTCTTTGTATAATCTGTCCTTTGTTGTACCCCCTAGTGTATGTTATCATTGCCTGTTTGTATGCTTCTTGTGTGGTTTTTCTCCAAAATATAAATAAAATAACAATATTTCACCAGATGTATACATGTGAAGCATCCGGTTGGTGTTCCACTCACTTCCAAATATGGTAATATGGTGATGAGCTGAAGCCCAGTGGCCGGCAGTTGAAGAAGATGAAGCAGATAGATTTTTGCCGACATTTTGCAAATTTTTCATCGATCTCCATGCAGTTTTCTGTTTCCAAAACTAGAATATGTAACAGAATGGACTGCATTTTGTAGACTTTAACAGTTTCTAAAAATTGCCATTTTTACAAGGAGTGCAAGGGCGAATTGAGTTATTCACAGTGGTGGAAAAAGTACCCAAAACTCATACTTGAGTAAAAGTAAAAATACTTAAATAGAAAATGACTCAAGTAAAAGTAAACCACTAAAATACTCCTTTAGTAAAAGTCTAAAACTATTTGGTTTTAAATATACTTAAGTATCAAAAGTAAATGTAGGTGCTAAAATATACTTAAGTATCAAAAGTAAAAGTACAAATAATTAAAACAATCCTTATATTAAGCAAACCAGACGGCACAACTGTCTTGTTTTTAAAAGTTATGGATAGCCAGGGTCACACTCAGACATCATTTACGAACAAAGCATTTGTGTTTAGTGAGTCCACCAGATCAGTGTCAATAGGGATGACCAGGGATGTTAAATACACCACGGATTATTCCACACACGCGCTTCTCAGAGTAGGCGTTCCCTAACGGACATATGCAAACAAATGCTAGAAAACGACAATAGGATATGACTAGCTCGTGCTTGGCTCTGCCCATCTCAATTCTCGCTTATTCTCACAATTATTCATTAGTCTTGGGTTAGTTATAAAAAATCTTTGTCTAACCTGTTTACAAACGGAAAAGAACTCGCGTGCAGTGTTTTGATTGGCCCTCGTGTTTTCCAAACCGGAAATGGCATCCGTTCGGAATTGACAGCACTCCCGAAGATGGCGGGGGTGTTTGAGGTGGAGGTTGATGGTGTAGAACACGATCATGGACTCGGACATCACGATGAACCAAATCAGGTTAGGGTACATGTGTTACCGTTGTAGAATCCGAAAACAACGAACAGCGTGAATTGTAAAGTGCTCACATTGCGTTGCAGCCAATATGGACTAGACCTGCCTCTTGCACCGGCTAGTGAACGTCACAAGATGTTAGCTTTGCTAGTTAACTTCCCAGTTCTCTTCCCTTTTAGCTAGACAGGTAGGATGTCATTGAGTGCATTTCTCTATTGAGTGCATTAGGAAACCAAGTAATATTATAGTGCAGTCAGCTAAAACAAACGTACAACTTCAAGGGCCATCATCATCACGCCCTTGTCTTGTACGTGGTAGCTGATAGCTAACGTTAGCTAACTATTTAGCTAGGTTGCTATATAAGTAGCCACAGATAGCTAACTAAATTGATAATTCTGGTTTAGCTGCCCCCAAATTGCTGCCTTTGCTTGACAACCCGTTTCCTATTGCAATAGCATCAATGATGTAGCAGTAGCTAGTACTCATTAGATGTCACGCCATGTAATAGCTGATGTGGCAGACAGAGTCAAAGGTCATCTAGTTGACGCATAATCCATCTTCTGTCCTGGTAGCCTGAGCTCTCTAAAAACTGTTTTGGACCAAAGGCTAGTTAGTGTTCTCACCATTTAGCTATAATGGATAGAAACCGTGCCTATGCTCTTTGTTGGCCAGCAGTGTTCATCCCTTTTAGTATTCACATGTCTGTCCACTACCAACAGCCTCTCAACCCACATGATCAGAATACAGACTGATTTAAAATTACTATTTTTGATGCAATAATTGTAGTTTGTAGATATATTGTTTAATTCAGAGGTTCTATGTGACTGTATTTGCATGTAGATTTCTAACTAATTGATTTAGAAGCATTTGGAATAATTGTGAATGTCTGTTTGGTTTGTTTTCACTTTAGGTCGATTTGTCCCATCTGTCACCGGAGGAGAAGTGGAGGTCAGTCTCTTCCCAATTATTCATTCTGACTGCAAATTAGATTTACAGTTGAAGTCGGAAGTTTACATACACCTTAGCCAAATACATTTAAACTCAGTTTTTCACAATTCCTGTCATTTAATCCTAGTAAAAATTCCCTGTCTTAGGTCAGTTAGGATCACCACTTAATTTTAAGAATGTGAAATGTCAGAATAATAGTAGAGAGAATGATTTATTTCAGCTTTTATTTCTTTCATCACATTCCCAGTGGGTCAGAAGTTTACATACACTCAATTAGTATTTGGTAGCATTGCCTTTAAATTGTTTAACTTGGGTCAAATGTTTCGGGTAGCCTTCCACAAGCTTCCCACAATAAGTTGGGTGAATTTTGGCCCATTCCTCCTGACAGAGCTGGTGTAACTGAGTCAGGTTTGTTGGCCTCCTTTCTCGCACACGCTTTTTCAGTTCTGAAATCACAAATGTTCTATAGGATTGAAGTCAGGGGTTTGTGATGGCCACTCCAATACAGTGACTTTGTTGTCCTTAAGCTATTTTGCCACAACTTTTGAAGTATACTGGGGGTCATTGTCTATTTGGAAGACCCAATTGCGATCAAGCTTTAACTTCCTGATTGATGTCTTGAGATGTTACTTCAATATATCCACAATTTTATTTCCTCTTGATGCCATCTATTTTGTGAAGTGCACCAGTCCCTCCTGCAGCAAAGCACCCCCACAACATTATGCTGCCACCCCCGTGCTTCATGGTTGGGATGGTGTTCTTTGGCTTGCAAGCCTCCCCCTTTTTCCTCCAAACATAACGATGGTCATTATTGCCAAACAGTTCTATTTTTGTTTCATCAGACCAGAGGACATTTCTCCAAAAAGTACGATCTTTGTCCCCATGTGCAGTTGCAAACCGTAGTCTGGCTTTTTTATGGCGGTTTTGGAGCAGTGGCTTCTTCCTTGCTGAGTGACCTTTCAGGTTATGTCGATATAGGACTCGTTTTACTGTGGATATAGATACTTTTGTACCTGTTTCCTCTTGAATCTACACCAGGTCCTTTTGTGTTGTTCTGGGATTGGTTTGCACATTTCGCACCAAAGTACGTTAATCTCTAGGAGACAGAACACGTCTCCTTCCTGAGCGGTATGACGGATGCGTGATTCCATGGTGTTTATACTCGCGTACTATTGTTTGTACAGATGAATGTGGTACCTTCAGGCATTTGGACAATTCTCGCAAGGAGGAACCAAACTTGTGGAGGTCGACACATTTTTTTTCTTAGGTCTTGGCTGATTTCTTTTGCTTTTCCCATTATGTCAAGCAAAAAGGCACAACGTTTGAAGGTAGGCCTTGAAATACATCCACAGGTACACTTCCAATTGACTCAAATTATGTCAATTAGCCTATCAAAAGCTTCTAAAGCCATGATGTAATTTTCAGTATTTTTTAAAGGCACAGTCAACTAAGTGTATGTAAACTTTTGACCCACTGGAATTGTGATACAGTGAGTTATAAGTGAAATAATATGTCTGTAAACAATTGGAAAAATTACTTGTCATGCACAAAGATGTCCTGACCAACTTTCCAAAACTATAGTTTGTTAACAAGAAATGTGTGGAGTGGTTGAAAAACAAGTTTTAATGACTCCAACCTAAGTGTATGTAAACTTCCGACTTCAACTGTTCGTCACAAAAGTTAAGTCAGGTTCAACATTATCTTGTTTTGATGCAGTCAGGATTTTTGATGCACTGTAGAGCCCTTAGTTTATCAATGTTCCCTACCAATGGAAACTAGAATGAATGTAACTATTATAAGAATCTATCCAGATACTTAGTGAATGATCATATGGGATACCCAGGCCTGAGCACTAGGTTGATTGTAGTATGTGTGTGTGTGTGTGTTCATAGGTTGGAGCATGCCAGGATGCATGCAAAACACAAGGGTCATGAGGCCATGCACGCTGAGATGGTGCTGATCCTCATTGTCACCCTGGTCATCGCCCAGCTGGTCCTTGTGCAATGGAAACAGAGGCACCCCAAGTCCTACAATGTAAGACACACAGACAATCTCTCCCACACACTGCACAGTCATGCACAGTCATGCTCACTCAGACACATAAACACACGCTGACTTGCGTGCAGAAGAGGAAGCTCACAGCATGTCCTGCAAATACCTGCAGGCAAATAATCCAAATCACAGTTCACGTACTGTACAGACAAAACGTCCACAGACCAGCTTCTTCAACTCTACACAGTCTGGTTCTCTGGGTTATTCAGCCTCAAATTGAACTATAAGTGTCTGTGTGCGTCTGTACTTTAAAATGTGTGTTCTCTTCTAGCTGGTGACTCTGTTCCAGATGTGGGTGGTTCCTCTGTACTTCACCACCAAGCTTCACTGGTGGAGGTTCCTTGTCACGTGGTTCATCTTCTCTGTGGTCACTGCATACGTTACCTACCGGGCCACACGTAAGCCACTGGAGTGCACTACGCCTAGGTAAGGCCCCATACACAAGGCCAAGTAGTGTCTACACACACTCATTTGACCTGCCAACATGCACGCATTTTGCGTACCAACTACGCAATTCTCTGTCCATGTACAAGGTCCGAGTTAAAAGTATGCAGAAATGAATAGGGCCTTATTTTTTTAAATGTTTTAAAATCCACTGAGTAAATCTAACATGGATCCTGATTCCCGAGCTGCAACACAGACATGTACGGAGTTTGTGTCAACGGACATGGAGATGAATACATTATTTGACGTAGATACCCCGTGTCTGCCCCTCCTCCTGTTTGTTGTGATGCTGAGTTTGCCGACTGTCAGCTGTACGTAAACACATGGACAAATCCATTTTTGACTCTGTGTTGTGGAAAGGTAAACACTAATCACAAAAAAATGTAATATAAATACGGAAAATAACTGGTCGCATTTGAGCGAGTGTGATATACATTTAATTCTGCGTCCCGTTCGTTGTATTTTACGAGGATCACGCAACCTGATAGACTGTAACTGTAAGCAAAAAAGTATCAAGTTAAAAAAGTAAAAGTATAATCCAAAATAAATCTAAACATCTCGACATGAAATGGAGTCTGGAGTTTAGAAGATGAAGAATGAATGAGTGTTTGGTATTAGCTATAGAGGCAATGCTTCTAAAATACCTTTCCACTAGATTTGAGATTTGATCCATTTCTAAAATCTGAAATGATGTATACAATAGGCACCTTTACATAGGCTGAAACGGCAGACTCTTCTAGTGAACAGTGTTCAGATCCTCTTGGCTCTAGCCTACTTAAGCTTTGTGTAGCCAGTTTGCGGTCTGTGTCATTGCGCTCGTTTGTTTTAGTTTTTATGTTTTCAAATTATTTTGCTTCTAGTGTTGATTAGGAACCGTGTTTAAAAAGCCAATACTTGTGAGCTGGCCCTAGTGATTGGCCCTGTTTGAGAGGTGACAAGCGTTCCTCTACTTTAGAGACTAAACTTGGGGGCATGTGCTAAGAAAAACGTTAGGGGAAAGAGAACCCCAATTCGGCGAGGGCTATGCGTGTGAGTTTAAGCTCCAATTTGCCAATTGCGTCTAGCACTCTAAAAAGTTGGCAGGTCTGGATACCTCATAATATACAGAATGCCTAGGTGATGCATGATTAAACGGTCATGGTAAGAGGTCAAAGCCTCAAACCCAACCTGTCTTGCAGTAAGTGCTACTTTAGTCAGAGAACGGATCTATGTCTCTTCACATTCACCTCGGTTAGCTGAAATATGTCTGAATGTTCACTTGTGTCTGTGGACAGGCTGGTCTACAAATGGTTCCTCCTCCTCTACAAGATCAGCTATGCCACAGGGATAGTGGGCTACTCTGTCGTCATGTTTACACTGTTTGGCATCAACTTGATATTTAGGTAAGTTCTAGTTACTTCTTGGAACAATTGTGTATTTATGGACAATACTCGTGGTTAACAAGGATCATCCTTGTGTTGTTAGTCATTTTATCTCAGAATCTTTTAAATACGTTTTGATTTATAGAAGTGGCGCCAGAGCTTTATTTGAGAAGTTGTAACGTTTTAATCATGTTAATAGTGTTGATATTGCTGTTTATTTTCAGAATAAAGCCAGAGGACGCAATGGATTTTGGTGTGTCCTTGCTGTTCTATGGTCTGTACTATGGTGTCCTGGGTAGGGACTTTGCTGAAATGTGTGCAGACGTCATGGCATCGACAGTGGGGGTAAGTGTCCAGGGCCTATCAAGTTGATAGTTGTTTAACATTATTTGTTGTAAAGGCTGTGAATCTGTCCAGCAACATTACATTGTATCTCTGTCTGTCCCTGTCTTCTCTAGTACTACAGTGCGTCTGGAATGCCCACCAAGCACCTCTCTGACAGTATCTGCGCTGTGTGTGGCCAGCCCATTCTGGTTGACGTCAGCGAGGAGGGAATCATCGAGAACACCTACAGACTATCCTGCAACCATGTGTATCCTTTATCATCTAAGAAATAGTCTCTAGATAAATATGCATGTTGGAGCGTGATGTTGTGGTAGAACTGGTTTGTCTGTTGCATAAAAGCTGTAACTGTCAATCTGTCATGGAAAACGTGGTGTACGAACACAAAAGCCAAAGGGAAATTGACTGAACAAACATGCGCATGTGATGTGACTGTTGAACATCAGTAACACTGTACCATGTGCCCATCACACTTCCTGTTTCTATAAATAATGGTGCCCTATGTCGTCTCCTGTAATGATTCCCTGTAATAGTCTTCCATGAGGTGAATTGTCACGTTTTATGGCATTTGTGGTTTCTATGTTCACATTGATGTAGTCATATTTTAATAGCTTACTGGTCTGAGCTTACTGATATGGTTATTACAGTGTGCCACAGGATAGTAGGAAAAAAACGTCCAGTATTCTGTATTTTACCAAGCAGTGAGCTATGCCTACAGCATTTGACCAGATATGACCTAAAGTCATATTTGGCCATATTTTGCAGTTATTCTCATGTTTTGTTTTAGGGTTGAATACACCACACCTCCACCTTATACCTGGCTCCTTAACTCTCTCTGCCTCAGATTCCATGAGTTCTGCATACGAGGATGGTGCATCGTGGGAAAGAAGCAGACATGCCCGTACTGTAAAGAGAAGGTGGACCTGAAGAGAATGTTCAGTAACCCGTATCCTTTGCTCTTCTGCTCTCATGAGGGTTTGATGTCTAATATGTTTCTCTATCATATTGTGTATGTCTCTATCTTTTGCTTTCATGTTGCAATTTGTCTCAGTCATTGTGACTCATTGTTTCTGTTGGTTAGCACGACAGGGGGTCACACAGTACAGAGGGTCACAGTACAGAGGTTGTTAGTTTCACTCTGCTTGACCATGATGGGAATAGGTTGTGTTGCTTATAATTGCTGCAGTTTTGGGAAGTTTACGCTGTTGTTGTTCATGGGAACTTTAACCTACATTTACATGTAAACACAAACTGGAACAGGACATTATGGGAAGGGTGGCTTTATGGGACAGATGTGGCTTTGTCTCCATGGAGACACATTGAGTTATTTAACCCAGTTCCTGTTAGCGGCTGTAGAAACTGTCAACATTTAGTAGCTGCTGCCTCTTCTGCTTTAGAGGTGACACGTCGTGTTACCAAGGGAAACACGCAATACACCTCCCAAATCCTTTCTTGACAACATAGCATACATATTTAATTTCACACACTTTTAATTAAAACACCCTAGGGCGAAGAGATTTTTCCTATGGTTTTAAAAAGGGTAGGATATAGTTATTGGAAGATGTTATTGTCCATTCTCCACTATCAAGCCTGATTCTATTAAGGTCCTGAAAGATATCACAATATATTATTACAGACTGGATATGTGGTTTGGTTTGGGGGTGGGATCGTCACTTGTTTATATCTCCTTGACCCATAATATGAAGCTGGGAGAAGCCACATGTCATGTATGGACAACTGCTGGACTGGCTCCGCTACCTTGTTGCTTGGCAACCCGTAATCATTGGACTTGTGCAAGGCATCAACTATATCCTGGGCCTAGAGTGATCTGGGAAAGTGGAGGAGAGGGACACACAAGCCGTATGGAGAAGATACTGCACTGGTCTGACTGAGGGAGACTTGGAGGCCTCACCATGGACTCTACGAACATCTATTATAAACTGTGTCTATACCTGTACTATTTGTATAGATTTATAGGCACATAGTATCTGTATTTAAGATTTATTTGAATTTTACAAGTAATCTGGGTTTAGATGTCGGTTTCATTTTTGTTTAGTCAGTCGCAACTAAACCAAATGCAGTGTACATTTCTTAGCTTAGTAAAATGGTTTTTTCATGGAGATGCTTTTTCCCAAAATAATTTGTCTTAACTTTTCTTGTTGATATTTGTTGGATTCTATGGCAATGAGTAGTTAACACTGCTCAGATGAATGAGTGGAGCATTGTAGAGTGACAGTCGTTTTGTGTGTCAAATCTGCGCCTTTTGTTAGTGAAGGTCCTGGTTGAATGTGGCTGCTTGGGGGAGAGTTTCTGGTTCCTCAGGAGCACTAGTCTCAGACAGTGTATCCTATCCTCCTACAGTCATATTTTTAAGAAGGGCACTGCTTTCTCCAATATACCCTCCTCACGCCTCCCTCAGATGGCCTCTCCTGTCTGTATTCAGCCCAGATGGCTCTCCAGGAACAGATACTGTAAAAGACAGTGTTTGCAAGAAGGTGAATAACATTTGATCATTTTGGTTGGGTTTACTTTCTTGTCATGTTTTTGTTCTGTTAATAAACGTGACACAGTCAAGATCAGGTTTAGACATTTACTTAATTTAGACCCGATTTACTAGAATAGCCCATGACCTGGGGGATTTTGTATATACCTTCCTGTATGTCTATTTCTGGGAAAGAAACTTACCTGACTGAAACCACTGGATCAGGATTGGGGGTCGCCCACTGAAATATTGTGTTGTCAGTTCTGTGAGAAAATACAGCATGTTAAAAAAATATTTGTCTGTATTCAACCCCAGTATTTCACATTTGTTAAATGATTCATGTTCATGTGTTAAATGAATCACACTTCATAGTATGCTTATGATTTAGGACTCATGATGAACATGACTTGATTGTGTCAAAAGCCACCCCATTCAGTCTGCCATAAATGAGCATAATAACTTGCGCACAGGGAATTCCCTGTGTGTGTGTGTCAGAGTTCATGTTTATTTAGGGTGGGTGGTTGAGGAAGTGATTGTGTATATATAGTAAGTACATGAGGTAGTGTTGTTAGAACCAGCATTTGTTGACCATCTCACAGCAGTCAGACAGAAGCCCAGTATGAAGTTAACAATTTCTCTCACAGGTAAGCGATCTAACATTCTCACACACACCTTCACTGATGTATGTTGACTATGGGTATATGATTACTTTCTGCTGCATGTGTATCTACATTTCTGTGTCTGTGTGCCTGTTACGCAAAGGCTTAGGGTGTGCTCTATCTCTTCACTACAGCTTTCATGGGATTTTTCTGGGTCCTGCCCTCAGAGGTCTCTACAGGTGTGTGTGTGTGTCTATCTGCCTGCCTACAGGATTTTTCAACATTTCATAATGTCTCTAACATCAATTGTTATTGTCTAGATAACACACAGGTGCCATCTCCCAGAATTATCCAGCCCATAAGGTCCAGAATAGGAGCAGTTCTAGGTAAGGAATTCTGCTATCTCACAGTTTTTATTAAAATGGTAAAATCAATCATGGCCATGGATACTCTGAAGTGTTTATAATCACAGAACCCCTAGTCTTTACCACCGAGATTTAGAACTTGGGTTCTGGGTGTATGGTCTGATAATTATATTCTGGTGTAGATAAGGACCAGTTTTTGTCAAACAGGATGTGCTTGTCATACACAGGAAAGCGGTTGGTTATTGAATGTAAAGCAGACCCAGGCCTTCCTGATGAATTTGCCCTTGTCTACTGGCTGGTCAACGGCACATTCCCAGATGTAGCCTCCACTGATGGCAGAGTATCAGAAACAGAAGAGTAAGTACTGGGGTTTGCATCACATGCAGACATTATTGGAAGCTTTGAAACCTATGCCAAACCATGACTCTTACACGCGTAGAGTAGGCAAAGTGTTCTGTTCAGCTCTTGTACTATATAATATGTGGAAGGAGTGTTGGCTAAGTGTTATAAATGTGTTGGTTTCAGGTCAGTTTCGGAGGACGGCAGGGTGATCCAGAGGAGTCTGGTGTTTAAGAACGTGACTGCAGAGGACTTCAGGTCCACCTTTACCTGTGTGATAAATAGCCCAGCTGGGCTTGACCAAAGGACTTTCACACTAGCCAATCACAAGGCTCTATTTCCCCCTCCTTCACCCACTCCCAAAACCGAGGAGAGAACAATGAGAAAAGACACAGGAAAAAGGATCACAGCAAAACACACCAGCAAGAAATGAGAAGACGGATGAACTTAGTCCACTCATGTATCATCCATAGTTAAGTGAAAAAGACAATGAACACTTATTGACAACAATCCCTTCTATTGCTGTATATTGTGGCAATAGTCAAGTATGGATTATAATGCAATAATCTAGAGGATAAAAAAAAAAACTGACGACTAAGAAAAGATGGATGAAAAAGAATACATTAAAATTGTGACACACTTATTTAATGAACTGACTCTCACAACTGTAACCTAGGTTAAAGACAATTTAGTTCAAGGGAACTTCTCTTCATCTACTGTTATTCTTTCACATCTCTGTTAGAAATGGATTAGGTTTTGTTTTATCATGACAAAGCAACACCGTACATGTCATGGAAGTAGGCAGCCATTGCAAATAAGATTGCACCATGTCATTTGTGTAAACCTTGTAAACACATCCCAATCATTGATAAGTGTGTTTACATTAGCTCACTATTTATGTAAAGCATCATAATGACAATGTTATATTTTGTGTATAGTCGATACATGTGTAATGGCCTATAAATATACATTTTCAATGGCTTAATTGGTTTCATACGTCCCTTTGACTCTTATTTTGATAACCCCTCACTGTAGCCCAGTGACCTCACTTCCTCTCTTAGTAGTATAGTGTACTGCTACTGCCACCTTGTGGCTGCTTTTCACATTACAGATTTGCACTTTTCCACAGTTATTACTTTTTTGTTACAAAGCAACCCTGAAGTATCCATATGTTTCTTCCCCAATTCCCTTAACCTAACAACACTCTTTGTCTTTATAAATACTGTCATCAGAGTTTTACCAGTCAGTGGTTATTCACAAAGTTAGAGCGGCTGTGGCTGTGAGCTTCAGCACCAACCCCTAGCAATTTTAGACAGCACTGCAGGTTGGCGTTCTGTCAGGGTGATGGTTCTTCTTTTTGATGATGGAGGCTGTCCTCAGAGACTGATGAGCACTTGCTCTTATTGGGTAGGAAGCGTTGCAGCAGCTCTGATTGGCATTCAGGGCTATGCTCAAGAGGAAGCGCAGGTAGACGTCCAGGTTTCCATCGGGGCTCTGCAGGCTCCTCTCTATGGCACTGCAGACTGGGGTTCTTGAACATGAGTGAGAACATGCTTTTCAGCGGCTGCTCCAGGATGTTCTTTCCTGTGCACCTCCAGATGAGGAACACATAGAGGGCAGCCGGGTATTCCTGGATGGTGGGGTGGATGAAGGTCTGGACCTTCTCCTGGTACATGACAAACTGCTCGATCAGGAACTCAATGCACAGGCCACTCTTAGTGACAGCCTCAGCGACCTCCACCCCACAGTCATTCCAGGTGGCCTTGCCAATGACCACCTGGTTCTTCTCGAGCATTGTGAAGGCCAGCTTGCCCAGCTTCATCAGAAAGTCCCTCTCCTCTTCTGGGGTGTGAGAGGCCGAGCCCCTGGCTCCACGCACACGCAGGTGCACCAAGAGCAAGTGGGTGTACATCAGGGTCAGCCCCTTGGGCAGCTCTACATCCGGCCCCTTCTCCCTGAACGTGCGCTGGAATAGTCTGCACACCACCCAGCAGAACATGGGCAGATGGCACATGATGTGGAGGGTCCTGCAGGAGATCAGGTGGGCGATCACCGTATCAGCCTGCGCCAGGTCCTCAAATCTCCTCCTGAAGTACTCCTTCTGTTCGTCAGTGAAGCCAAGCACCTCCAACACTTGGTACACAGCTTCTGGGGGCAGGAGACTAGAGGTGAGTGGGCGGGAGATGATCCAGAAGGAGGAGGGGAGCAGGTTGCCCCTGATCAGGTTAGTCAGCACCACATGCATCATGGCCAGCTCGGTGCTATCACACCAAGTCTGTGCGGTGAAAGTCCAGGGGACGTGCATACCCGTCCAGCCCGTCACAGACGAACATGACCTTGCCGTCGCCGCACTCGAATGTGGACAGCACCTTGGTCTCAGGGTAGAGGGCGTGGATGATCTCCAGAAGGCAGGTCTTTAGGTCCAGCATGAGGTTGAGCTCTTTTGAAGGGAGGGCAGTGGGAACAGGAAGTAGACATGCTTGTGCTTCCGCTCCTCAGCCCAGTCCATAATGAACTTCTGCACAGGCACAGACTTCCCCACCCCGGCGATGCCATTGGTGACTACAGACCTGACATGCTTCTCATAGATCATATTGGGGTCAAATATTTGCCTGCAGGTGATCAGCTTCTCCTTGTGATTGGTGGACAACTTGTCAATCTTTCGGACATCGTGCTGGATATTAGGCCCAGCGTTGCCTTCGTCTGTTATGTAGAGATCATTATAGATACTGTCAAAGGCCTTATGCTCTCCCTGCTGGGCAAAGCCCTCGTGTATACTGCTCTACTTCCTCAGCAGAGTACGTCTCAGCTCATAATGCACCTCATCTGCACAGAGAAAATAGGGGGAAAGGAGAATAAAGGCACAATCTAGTATATTTCTCCTGTTCAATGGCCATTTCAAATACAGATATGCATGCATCTGTTGGTCACAGATACCGTAAAAAAAAGGTAGAGGCGTGGATCAGAAAACCAGTCAGTATCTGGTGTGACCAAAATGTTCCTCATGCAGCACGACACATCTCCTTTGCATAGAGGTGATCCGGCTGCTGATTGTGGCCTGTGGAATGTTGTCCCTCTCCTCTTCGATGGCTGTGCGAAGTTGCTGGATATTAGCGGGAACTGGAACACACTGTCGTACACGTCAACCCAGAGCATCCCAAACATGCTCAATAGGTGACATGTCTGGTGAGTATGCAGGTCATGGAAGAACTAGGACATTTTCAGCTTCCAGGAAGGGTGTACAGATCCTTATGACATGGGCCGTGCATTATCATGCTCAAACGTGATGGCGGCGGATGAATGGCACAATAATGGGCTTCAGGATCTCGTCACGGTATCTCTGGGCATTCAAATTGCCGATAAAATGTAATTGTGTTCGTTGTCCGTAGCTTATGCCTGCCCATACCACAACCCCACTGCCACCATGGGGCACTTCAGAATGTTGACAACCACAAATTGCTCGCCCACAGGATGCCATACAAGGTGTCTGCGGTTGTGAGGCCGATTGGACGTGCAGACAAATTCTCTAAAATGACGTTGGAGGCGGTTTATGGTAGATAAATAAACATTAAATTCTCTGGCCACAGCTCTGGTGGATATTTCTGCAGTCAGCATGCCAATTAACCGCTCCCTCAACTTGAGACATCTGTGGCATTATGTTGTGCCTTTTATGGTCCACAGCACAAAGTGCACCTGTGTGATGATCACGCTGTTCATTCAGCTTCTTGATATGCGACACTTGTCAGGTAGATGGATTATCTTGGCAAAGGCAAAATGCTCACTGACAGGGATGTAAACCAATTTGTGTACAATATCTGAGAGAAATAAGCTTTTTTTTGCGTATGGAACATTTCTGGGATATTTTATTTCAGCTTATGAAACATGACACCAACACTTTACATGTTGCGTTGATATTTTTGCTCAGTGTATATTACATTCATCAAATAAAATAAAGATGTGCATACTTCTTTTGCAAACGTCCCTGGGGAAGTCAGCCAGGCGCTTGAGGCCCATGTCCTTGAGCTGCAGGGCCACTTCTAGGTCATAATACTCCAGCAGCCTGTCCACCAAGTCACCATGTCCATGCCCTGGGGAGGAGCACTGAACAACAACTCTGGGTAACGCTTCCACAGCAGGATCTTAAACTTCCTCAGATCATCCTTCCCCAGTGTCTTCCTGGTGGCCTGGGAACCACAGAACGAAATAAAATGAAGAGAAAAGAAGAGCAATTATCTAACTCATCAACTCAATTCTTATTGACATTTGTGCCTGAACATACAGTACATCAGCCTACCTTGAAGGTGAAATCTACAGTCAGGGCAGGGTGCCTCTTCTCATCTGGGTTTTTGATCAGCTCTGGTCTTGGAGGAAGTTCCACTGCAATAAACTTTGAGACCTAGAGAGGTAGTGGGAGATGAAACTACTACACATACTGGCGCATGAGCCTAAACATAGATATGACCATTTTGTAAACAAATGGACATACATCCACATTATATTCCCACTAAACCCAGGAACAAATACTCACATAAACATGTACATAATTAAACCATAAAAACACACTTAAACATAGTTTGCATCCTGTCTGTGACTGATCAAACATGGAGGACTGTTCTTACTTCCTGTTTCTGGTCTCACAGTCAACTGTCCACAGAGTAGCAGCTGGAGTAAGACTCTGTTCTTTGCGGCTGGACTCTGTACATAGAACATCACATGGACAATGATCGAGCCCTTTTCACATCATGCCTACTAAACACACACTAAATATCAATGATTGAGGATGGATGATGAAAGGATCATCAAACAGGAAACATTACTGTGGACACGTGACATGCGCCGTGTACATGGGTCTCAGGCCATTGCCCAGGTCGGGTCTCCTTTCAGGCACATAGAAAGCCTCCTCTCCCTCATCAGACACTAAGATACTACTTCTTCCTCAGCCAGACACCCCCTCTCCAAATGGAAAAGTGACAGCTGATATTGTGCCCCTCAATCATGTTCCATCATGTCAGCCCCTCACCCTACCATCCTGGAGAACCTCAGGAGTACAGGTTCAGGGTCACAGTTCAAAGTCTGAAGTCAATGGCTACTTGACCAGTGCCAGACAGCACACACCTGTGGTTGTAAAAAATAAATAAACACACCTGTAGATGAAGGTTAAATATTGACGATAGATGAAATGCATGTAAATGACAGACTTGTTGCTACTTGCGTGTAGGCCTCTCTTACCATGAAGAAATTCAGAAATACCGACGTTTTCTGTTTCAGGTGAGCTTGTTTGGAAACCTCTCTGCTACTAAATGCACTTTTTGTCTCACGTAAACCGATTCAATTGACTAAAACATCATATTTATTCATTCAAAATACACATAACACAACACTAGGGACAAAAATAATAACTCAAATGTCACAGTTCAAATTCTACATATTTGTCTAGACTAGAGACAAGGCAGTACAAAGATTTAGGTCCGACAAAGACGAAACTGTAATAGGCTACGTTCACTTTCAAAGATGCCTCCTACTCAGGGTTGCCAAGTCCAGTTGAAATTTCTAGCTCAATGATCTATCAAAACCCGCTCACGAAGCCTGAAAACTAGCCCAACATTTTGTTTTCGCAGCAAGAGAGGAGCTGCCACATTTATTTTATGAACCCTTCATCCATAAGGTTGTCAAGCATTTTAAGAAGGAAATCTAAGTAATTTCTAACGACATAGGCTAAGAAGCTACATTTGGTTTTCCATCAAAATAGTAATGATTGAGAGGTTAAAAATTAAAAATATGTTGCAAGAGAAAATATAATTTGCCCTTAACTCGCCAGATAATTTTCCGTCAATGGATGTCGAGTTAACTTGTTTTGACTGCTATGATTAAGCAACAAGGCCTGAGGAGGTGTGGTATATGGCCAATATACCATGGCTAATTGTTGTTCTTAGGTCACAGCCCTTAGCCGTGGTACAGTGCATTCAGAAAGTATTCAGACCCCTTCCCTTTTCCCACATTTTGCTACGTTACAGAGCAAAAACCAAGCCACGAGGTCGAAGAAATTGAGCCCCAAGACAGGATTGTGTCGAGGCACAGATCTCAGGAAGGGTAGCAAAAAATGTCTGCAGCATTGAAGGTCCCCAAGAACACACTGGCCTCCATCACACTTAAATGGAAGAAGTTTGGAACCACCAAGACTCTTCCTAGAGCTGGCCGCCTGGCAAAACTGAGCAATCGGGGGAGAAGGGCCTTGCTCAGGGAGGTGACCAAGAGCCCGATGGTCACTCTGACAGAGCTCCAGATTTCCTCTGTGGAGCTGGGAGAAACTTCCAGAAGGACAACCAACTCTGCAGCACTCCACCAATCAGGCCTTTATGGTAGAATGGCCAGTTGGAAGCCACTCCTCAGTAAAAAGCGTGACAGCACCTAAAGGACTCAGACCATAAGAAACAAGATTATCTGATCTGATAAAACCAAGATTGAACTCTTTGGCCTGAATGCCAAGCGTCACATCTGGAGGAAACCTGGCACCATCCCTACGGTGAAGCATGGTGGTGGCAGCATCATGCTGTGGATATGTTTTTCAGCGCCAGGGACTGAGAGACTAGTCAGGATCGAGGGAAGGATGAACAGAGCAAAGTACAGAGAGATCCTTGATGAAAACCTTCCCCAGAGCGTTCAGGACCACAGACTGGGGCGAAGGTTCACCTTCCAACAGGACAACGACCAAGACAACGCAGGAGTGGCTTCTGGAGTAGTCTCTGAATGTCCTTGAGTGGCCCAACCAGAGCCCGGAATTGAACCCAATCGAATATCTCTGGAGAGACCTGATAATAGTTGTGCAGTGACCCTCCCCATCAGCTTGAGAGGATCTGCAGAGAAGAATGGGAGAAACGCCCCAAACACAGATGTGCCAAGCTTGTAGCCTCATACCCAAGAAGACTCAAGGCTGTAATCGCTGTCAAAGATGCTTCAACAAAGTACTGAGTAAAGGGTCTGAATAGTTATGTAAATATAATATTTTAGTTTAAAAAAATATAGACATTTGCAAACATTTCAAAAAACCTGTTTTTGCTTTGTCATTATGGGTTATTGTGTGTAGATAAGGGATTTTTTTAAAATACATTTTTGAATAAGGCTGTAACGTAACAAAATTTGGAAAAAGACAAAGTCTGAAAATATTCTGAATGCACTATATATATATGTGCCTTATTGATATTATAAATGGGTTACCAATGTAATTAGAGCAGTAAAAATACACGTTTTGAAAGTTGGACAGAGAACCTCAACCTCAAACCTCAAAAAACAAATGCTAAGTTATTTTCTGGCAATTGTGCCATTATCATGTGCCAGATGTTAATGTTTTACTTCTTCGGAATCGGTGTCCCTTCCACGGGACGGTTGAGCTAACGTAGCCTAATGCGATTTGCATGAACTTGTAAGTAGCAAGAACATTTCCCAGGACAAAGACATATCTGATATTGGCAGAAAGCTTAAATTCTTGTTAATCTAACTGCACTGTCCAATTTACAGTAGCTTTTACGGTGAACGAATACCATGCTATTGTTTGAGGAAAGTGCACAATTGTGAACAGGAAAAGTTATTAATAAACAAATTAGGCACATTCGGGCAGTCTTGATTTTTTTTTTTTTTTTTACAGAATTACAATGTTTCATTGGATCAGTCAAACTTTGCACATACACTGCTGTCATCTAGTGGCCAAAATCTAAATTGCACCTGGGCTGGAATAATACATGATGGCCTTTCGCTTGCATTTCAAAATGATGGTACAAAAAAATTACAAAAGAACGGTTGTTTTTTTCTTTGTATTATCTTTTACCATATCTATTGTGTTATATGGTCATTCATTCCTTATACATTTCCACAAACTTAAAAAATTGTTTCGTTTCAAATGGTACCAAGAATATGCATATCCTTGCTTCAGGGCCCGAGCTACAGGCAGTCCGATTTGTGTCATTTCAGATGTAATTTTAGGCGAAAATTGAAAAAAAGGGCGGATCCTTAAGAGTACAACCCGTTCTAAATGGCCTACTTGCGAGATTGACTTGCTATTTCAATAGGCGACATTAGAATGCAGTTTATTTAATTAAGCTACCTCTGAGCAAATGTATCTTAAAGCGCTCTAGTATGCTGAATGTAGTTTTCCAGTGCTTCGTCGCCTTTATATCAGTTCTAGCGCGTTAATATCTTTTAAATAAAAAGGGCTGGTAATATGTGTCTCCATAATGAACAATATAAATAGTCTACATACAACTGGTTAAAAAAAATGTCACGACTTGTGAGCTGATCTCCGTGACTCAGCTGTCTGCTGCAGTACTCTCTCAACCAGTGCTCTCAACACAGGCATAAACTCCCGGCCCTGACCCTTCCCACCACTCCCTCGGTAACAGCCTGCTCACTGCCTGATAGTCAGCAGCAGATAGGCGCCTACGACCACATTTTCGGATCAAGCTGGCTAAGTTGGCTAAGAAAAACCAGCAACCCGTGACAAATGTTTTCACCCGTGGCATCGTTTTCAAAGTAGCCCAATTTTGGGAAAACGGCGACATGGCAACCCTGCTCCTACTTCCATGTTCTCACTGGTCGTAGTTAAAGAGACCGCCGAAGGTTAGACCACAGCGTTTCTAAACCCAGAGACGCAACATCGCAAGACTTCCGGGAACGCAGGCCGGGGTTTGAGAAATAATATTTCATCACTTTTCTCGAAAGCTAAAGGCACAATCTAGATTCGAGTCAATGTCTTAAGTAGTTGAACATGCTATTACGCAAACCTTGTGAAAGTGACAAACTGACACGTTTTCATTTTCGTTAAAAACAACTTTATATCAAAGGAGTGCATTTGATTTGATGACATACACATGCGCAGTTTGGCGCGAGACGACCCGATGACGTGATTCTACAAACTTTCCAACCAACGTTGCCATGACGTCGCCGACAAGTATGATCTGGGATCTATTGGAGAAGCAGTTTTAGCCTATCTTCATACTGTGCTGTCTTTGGTTAGATCTTCGAGATACAAAATGTAGTCTGAATCAATTTCATAGTTTACCAGCGAAGACTGGACCTATCCGAGCCGCACAGACTCCTCCACGCGCATCACTGAAGATTGAAGAACAGAGGAAGGTGACAATCGGTGCCCTGTCAACTGTAGCCTAGGGTCGTTACTAGTTACCACAGCCACAAAGTCATAAACCCAAGTTTATCTTAAAATCGGATTTAAGCCTAACCCTAACCCAATCCCAGACCCAGATGCAGTCCAGGAGGTACAGAGTGGCAGGCAGGCTCGAGGTCAGGGCAGGCAAAATGGTCAGGCAGGCGGGTTCAGAGTCAACGCAGGAAAAGATAAAACAAAAAAAAGGGGGAGGACTAGCAAAAGCGTGATAAGACAAAGCAGGCGCACAGAAAAACACACTGGTTGATTTGACAAGGCAAACTGCCAACAGACAAACAGGGAACACGGGAATAAATACTCAGGGACTAATGGGGAAAATGGGTGACACCTGGAGGTGGGTGGAGACAATAACAAAGACAGGTGAAACAGATCAGGGCGTGAAATTCTGTATTACTTTAGACTGTTGGTCAACTCTACCAGTTCACCAACACCCTGCTTCAACTAAACATTTAAATGTCATAACCTTGTATGTGCTAATTTTGTAGACTCTCATAAAGTCTGTTCTGGTCATTTTTCTACTCCCCAAAAATGTATAAAAATGAATGAAAATTAAAGAATGCTGACACCAGCAAAAATATGATTTTCCCCTCCAGACATGAGCCTGTAACAACGGTTAATGTAATGACACAAGTTTCTGAAATAACTTTCATCTTTGTATTAACATTTAGATTTGTTATGTAATAAAACCGGTAGGGCAGCACACAATTGGTCCAGCGTTAGGGTTTGGCCGGGGCAGGCCGTCATTGTAAATCAGAATTTGTTCTTAACTGACTTTCCTAGTTAAATAAATGTTAAATATAAATAAAAAAATGTAATAGCATCCCGGCTTAACGTAATAAAATGTTGAACGGTTAACATAATAATGTTTTCTGCTAAATGTAATATTACATTAATGGGTGGTTATTACATGAACTGATGAGTAACAACTTTTTTTGATGAATATTGTTATAACTTCAACCAATCATGTAATAACATACCAAAATCAATATTTTGATGTACTACTTTCCTCAATTTGATGCACATACTACCACCCACTGCCAATTACAACACAAGCAAACTCATGCACATCATACAGGAATACTCACACGAGACACTCACAAGCACACATTGAAATGTACACACATCAGTGTCACATATCAGTTTGCAAACAATGTAAAAAAAGAAATAAATCACTGAGTTAATAAAGCCGCATACAAACATGGCCTCTTTTTTGCTTTCTTGAGTAAGGCAGCTCCAAAATGCAGGTGTTTCAGTCTAGTTCAGTGCTTTCTGTGGTGGTGGGGCAGCCACCGGAGCGTAGGTGTTAGTAATGTTCTCTAGTTGCTCCATGATTAGCTCAGTGTTCAGTCACTCGTGGGGACAGTACGTCACCGCCAAGTCTAAGGGTAGACCTAGAAAATTCGAGCCCCTTTGGTGCTGCCATAGAGTTACATTAGAAGTCCCCATCCAAGAAGGCTCATGGTCTTTGGCCACAGATAAAATGACATCAATTCACGTTATATCTACAGTAGCTTTGATTGGACTGATCATGTCAACGTCATACTTTCAAAATCTTAGCTAGCATTCATCATCATTAATCAAGTCGACAATCTACTGGCAAATCCTTTTTAACCCATGTCATATGAAGAGAAATAATGAAGAGAAATGATAGATAAAATGTTTCAGTGCACATTGGCCATTGGACATAAACATTACACAACGAGTTGGAAATCGCAAATTCAACAATGAGTGGGTTGGAAGGAATCAGTGACAGTGGCTATCTGTAAGCATTGCAAAGCAATTACTAGCCTGCTATTCAGTGGCATGGCTGTATGGTCCCAAATCTGGTATTAAGTGTCTGTTTTCCAAGTTCAAAATGATAAACATTCATCATTAGCCATGCAGTCAATGAAGCTTGATTTGTGCCACGCTCAAAACAACTGTTAACTCGGAACTGCGAAAACTTGACTTCAGTGAGTTCAAGACAACTGGGAATTCCGGAAAAAACGAGCTCCGCCTGGAAAATACGTTTTGAACGGTTATCCAACTCGGAATTGTAAATCGGAACTCTGGACTCTTCCTAGAGCTACGACCTGAAGATCAATTACATCATCATGATTCAACCTTGAGTTCCTTGTTGTCTTGTTAGCACCATAAATCCAGAGAATGCCAGACTTTGATGACAAAATTTGCCCACGAAGAACACCGTGTCACCTTCCTGTTCAAGTGAGCACAGCACAACAAGGTGAGTCCAAAAATTTATTGTATGCTGCTGCATAAATTATGTAATATGCCAGCGAGATTTGTATACTGTAGCTAAGAAAGTAATACTAAGTGTATTTTGTGTAGTAAGCTGTTAGTAGCCCATGTGCCTCACCCTAATAATTTGGTCATTTGACCCCTCTTAATTTTGCCTACTGTTCTGACTTGGTGGTGCACATGTAGCCTATAACCTGTTTTAGAGCAATGTAATCATAACATTTTGTAAGAGATTTCATTGTCTGCCCCCTTTATGTATCCTACGGTTATGACTTGGTGTACAGGTAGAACACTGTAAGAACGGCCCATGTTCTGAATTCTGTCGCTGTACATTTCAAAAGTGCTAAACAAATAGTTATATTGACTACGTCCATCCTAGAAATTACGGATTGCCTCTTATCCACTTGTCGTCCCCTTATGCCATAGTTTGTACACCTCAATTGCCATTAGAAACCACATTTATTGAAGCAAGTCAGCCATATCAGCTATGTTTTTGAAAACGATAGTAAATGTGGCTGAATGAACTGTATTGCTGCCAGACAAGGCTCCGCTGATAGCCAGGTGTAGCATTGGTAAGATGTTGGGACTGCTGTTGGGACAGCTTTGTGTAGGCCCTAACAATTTGTGGACACCGTTTGTCACCGTTATAGTGCAATTAATGTATTGTTTAGTGTTGTGTTGTGTAGAGGCTTTGATGGCATGCATCCTATTTATTTATTTTTTCCCCACCAAGATTTAAATGCAATTCCCTGCATCTTATCTAGGCCCTCTCCCCTTCTACACACCAAGTCACTTGGCTCTGTCATATCCTCACATGGTCTCTCCAATCATTGCTATGCAGATGACACTCAATTAGTTTTCTCCTTCCCGCCTTCTGACACCCAGGTGGTGACATGCATCTCTGCATGCCTGGCAGATATCTCAGCTTGGATGTCGGCCCACTACCTCAAGTTTAACCTCGACAAGACAGAGCTGCTCTGTCCCAAGCCCTGCCCGCTCCAAGACCTCTCCATTACAGTTGACAACTCCAAGGTGTCCCCTCCCAGAGTGCAACATTTTTTGGGGCATCAACCTGGGCAACACCCTGTCATTCAAACATTAAAGCAGTGACTCACTCCTGCAGGTTCATGCTCTAAAACATCCTTAGAGTACGACCCTACCTCACACAAGGAGTGGTTCAGGTTCTAATTCAGGCACTTGTCATTGTCATCTCCCATCTGGCCTACTGCAACTCGCTACTGGCTGGGCTCACCGCTTGTGCCATCAAACCCCTGCAACTTATCCAGAATGCTGCAGCCCGTCTGGTGTTCAACCTTCCCAAGTTCTCCCATGTCACCCCGCTCCTCTGCACACTCCACTGGCTTCCAGTCGAAGCTCGCATCCATTCAAAGACCATGGTACTTGCCTACGGAGCAGCAAGAAGACCTTCCCCTCCGTACCTTTAGGCTATGCTCAAACCCTACACCCCAACCCTAGCACTCCGTTTTACCACCTCTGGTCTCTTGGCCAGTCTAAGGACTTCTCTGTTCTGGCACCCCGATGGTGGAATCAGTTTCCCCCCGAAGTCCCTGCCCATCTTTCAAAAACCTCTTAAACTCTTACACCCCCTCACCCCCCTGTCAAATTCTAACTAATTACTGACTTTGCTGATAGCTACTTTATTGAGAAAAAAATACTTACTATGACTGTGATATGTGGTTGTTCCACCTAGCTCTCTTAAGATTAATACACTAACTGTAATTCGCTCTGGATAAGAGTGTCTGCTAAATTTCTAAAATGTCAAATGTAAAAATGTACCAAACCACACACATGCTCACAAAACACACACACACACACACACACACACACACACACACACACACACACACACACACACACACACACACACACACACACACACACACACACACACACACACACACACACACACACACACACACACACACACAATTGAATACATCTTTACTCCGGCCGGGACTGAATCTGATCGCCCCTTTTCGTCTATGCACCATTTAAAGGCAATGTTACCCCTGTTGTGAATATCGCTTTCAAAGTAAACGCTACATTGCGGATCTTCCACAGTCCGAATTGAATCCTGGCTTTAGCATTGTTCAACTGGAATTGGTCTATTTGCTATCACAGTACCTAATCCCTGACACACCATACACACAACAGGATGTGTATGATGATGAGTAACTTTGCTTGAGAGTTTGTGGTTGACCGGGTTAGAGACACCTGGGCTAGAATCCAGTCTGTGCCCAGATGGGTCTAGAACTGTAACAGAGGTAGTTTGGTAGTTTGGTGAACCACACTTGAATGTTGAGTAACCCCAGCCCTAGGATTCAAACTGGCAACCTGCCAGTTACTGGCCTGCTACTTTACAGTTTTTTTTCGATTGCTAAACGACAGTGGACACAACTGGAGTCACATGTGCAAAACTCTAACTACAGTCTGCACAGCAGCAGTTTATGTGGACCAAACTCTAGTTCGTTTTTCATTGCTTGAACACAGTTTTCAAAACTCTACACACTTATCCCATGACTTTAACCACAACCTGCACAACACTGTGGATTTACAGCACTTTGTTCAAATGCTAACACACTGCTGTCAAAACTGTGAACCACACATTCAAAACGGAATAGATTTCAGTTTGAATTGCTGATTGCAATTTCAGCTGAAAGGCTAAGCAGGTGTCTTGTTTTAGACTTGTTAGTGAACACACACACATATTACAGTATAAATAGGTAGAGCTCAGAAAGACTCATTTTGGAAATGGAACAAGGAAGATGGGTTTGTGGAGGGAGAAGGGTGGCAGGGAGAGGGCGGATGCGTGGAGGAAGACAAAGAAGACAAAGAGCTGTTATTTCAGATGAAATAAGGGCTACACTTATAGACCATGTCGTGAACCATGGTCTCTCATTGAGAGAGGCAGGGTTGAGGGTGCAACCCAATCTGCAAAGATCCACAGTGGCATCTGTAATGCAAATTATATTTTTACAACAGGACCCAAAGGCTGCCCCCAACAGGGGGAAGAGGAAAAATATTTTCAGATGCGCAGGAAAATGCTATTGTTGACATGGTTGTTGTCAACAATGCAATAAAACTGCGGGAGATTCAAGATAGAGTGCTGGCTGATAATGATATATTTGAAAATGTAAATTCTGTCAGCACAACAACTATTGCTCGAGTCCTAAATAAACACCAAGTTACAATGAAACAGTTATACACTGTACCGTTCGAGAGAAACAGTGAACGGGTAAAAGAGCAAAGATACCAATATGTCCAGGTAAGACGTCTGAGGTTATGTACACAGCTATACAAAATATTTACAGTAAAAAAAAACACTAGCATTTCTACAGTAAAACTGTGCACTTACTGTTTTTCAGAGAGTAATGGAGGTGGAAGCACTGGAAAGACCACATTCATTTGTATTTATCGATGAAGCTGGATTTAACCTTGCCAAAACACGGCGCAGAGGAAGGAATGTTATAGGTCAAAGGGCCACTGTGGAGGTTCCAGGCCAAAGGGGGGGAAATATCACCATGTGTGCTGCAATGGCCAATGATGGTTTGCTTCTCAACACACCACTCATTGGCCCATACAACACAGAAAGGCTTATAGCTTTCCTAGAACAGCTCTATGCTCAGCTAGTGCCAGCAGAACAGGGGGAGCCAGTAAGAAACCCCCAAGTTTTTGTCATAGTTTGCGATAACGTTGCTTTTCACCACTCTGCAGCTGTCACAGATTGGTTTGCAGCACATCACAGATTTATGGTTTTGTACCTGCCTGCATATTCACCCTTCCTCAACCCAATAGAGGAGTTTTTCTCTGCCTGGAGGTGGAAAGTGTTTGGTCACCACCCACATGACCAAATGTCTCTTTTGGAAGCCATGCATATGCCGGATGTGAGGACACGAGTCCAGAGGACTGCCAGGGATGGATAAGGCACTCCAGAAGGTTCTTCCCCAGGTGCATGGCAAGAGAAAACATTAGATGTGATGTTGAAGAAAACCTGTGGCCTGATGCTAGAGAGAGGCAGGATTAGCCCCTCAATTATTTGTTCAAATTACAGTATGTACTTTTAGTTTCTACCCTTTTTTTCTCATTACTGTAATTCCGTAAATTACTACAGACTATTGAAGCAAACTGCTAATTTTCATTTACCTTAAAGAATTGTTATGTTCTAAAAATTTTAATAAATCATGTGAAAGAATGTCACTCTTTTCTTTGAAGAAAATATTACTTTGTATGAAGTCACTGAAATTGTTCAAACTGTAAAGATGAAAAGTTTGTATTTTCTGTATTGGTGTTTGATGCTAGTGTTTTTACTCTCAGTGTGTTCTGAGTGACAGTGTGTGTTATCTCAGTGAGGGTTGTGCATAGTGTTTGGTTGCACTGAGCGTGTTTTGAGCCATGTGTTAAGAGTTGTGTTGCTTGGAATGAGTTTTGCAGGTGATGTGAACTGTTTAGCTCAGGTGACTGTTGGTAGTGCAGACTGTAGTTAGAGTTTTGCACATGTGACTCCAGTTGTGGCCACTGTCGTTTAGCAATCGAAAAAAACTGTAACCTCTTTAGGCAGGGCCGGCCCCAGGCAAAGCAACATTTTTTTTTTAAAGAATAATGTTTAGAATTGCAGGAAAGTATCTCTAAAATGTATCTCTAAAATCGTCAAGAGGGGTGGCCAATAAAATGTTTTGCCCACAAGGTGGGGGGTCTCCAACAAAATTTAGCTTAGGGCCCCCAAAAGGCAAGTGCTGGCTCTGTCTACAGGTATCAAAAAACCTTTAATCACGGAAGCATTTGTTACATTCCACCACCCATTTCACCTCCTCACAGATACTGTACCTATCCAAGTCACAGGACCAATGGGACAGAATGGTGTTTAACCTAGGTCTACTGCAGGCCACAAAACTGTGTTACCCTGCTAAGCTTAAGTGTAGGCATTAGCTCAGGGAGCTTACGCAAATCTTTAGGTCTCAGACAAGTTTAATTACACCTACAATACTTTTCAGGTGCTATAGCCTACTGCCTTGGTGGCCATGAGTAAGGCACTTTGCCCGTAAACTGCTACAAGGGCAAGGCTGACCCTGTTCTGCTCCAATACTGTTCTGTGTTTAGTGTGTCATAGGGTTTGGTACAGTGACAACAAAAAACAGTTACCATTATACAATATACTTTTATTTTGAAAAAAATGTTGCCTGAGTATGTGTGTGTGTGTGTGTGTTATTTTGTCACATGCCTATGTGTTCCTGTGAGTCTGTACATGCATGTGTTTTGAATACATGTTAAGTTTGTATGTGTGGGGATATACCAGTATGTGTGTTTTGGCAACTCCAAAGGCGTAAAGAATTCATAAGCCCTTTATGAAATCATTAATAACACCTTCATGAATGTTGCAGGATCATTCATAATAACCTTCATACCACATTAATACAACATCAATTATATGTCATCTTCAAAACAAAAGTTTTCATTACACTATTACAAGATATTTTTTATAAAAAATATATTTTGGGATTGAGCTTGATGGTTGCTGGTGTTACTGACTGGGTTACTTTTGCGCAGCACAAGACTGATCGCCTATGCTGAGACTAACCCAAGGAGTTAGCTTGTGGAGCTAATGCAAGTCTTCAGGTTTCAGGCAAGGTTATTCAACATGTTAAAATGACACCAATTGCCCTGATGCCATTCAGATCTGGGTTCAGATAGTATTTGAAATCGTTTAAATACTTTGAGCGTTTGCTTAAGCCTGCCTGGAGTGCCAGATTGATGAGTTTTGCGCTTTTGGGACTATTCCATGTCCATCAAAACAATGGAAATAATACATAAATACATTGATTTTGGCATGTTATTACATGATTGGTTGAAGTTATTAGCAATAACTGTTATAACCTGTAGCCAGGGCTCCAGACTAGCGTTTTCCCAACTTTTCATTTGGTTCGCACCAGCCCATGATTTGGTCGCACCAACATTTTGGTTGCGGCGTAATGCAATAGAATAAATTACTAATCATCTTATAAGGTCATTCACAGTGCTTTATTGAGAAATCAAAGCACTTTCTTGAAGACGTAGGCTACTGTTTGATCAAATCGTGGTTTTCGCCCACCCAAAAAATATAATTTACAACTCGCAATGACGCAACCAATTAAAAATGTAACTCGCACAGCCAATTCAAAGGGTCACTAAATGGTCGCAGTCTAGACCCCTGCCTGTAGCGCAGGGGTCTAAAACAATAGGCTGAAGCATGGAGTTGCCCATATGTATTTGTGCTAATCATTAGCTAGATCAGTGCTTCTTTTTCAGTCATGCCCCCCTTTCATCGCGGGGGACCATCCTATCCACCCCCATACCCCCTCACCTCCCCCAATTGAATGAACTCTTACACAATTGTTACACAAAAATATAGTATAAGAATAACACAATTATTCTAATATAGTTAATACATTTGCCTTTTACACATCGGGAAACAGCATTGGGGGTGGCAGGTAGCCTAATGGTTAGAGTGTTGGGCCAGTAACCCCGAAAGGTTGCTGGATCGAATCCCGAGCTGACAAGGTACAAATCTGTCGTTCTGCCCATGAGCACGGCAGTTAACCCACTGTTCCCCGGACGCCAAAGACGTGGAAGTCGATTAAGGCAGGGCATCGCACCTCTCTGATTCAGAGGGGTTGGGTTAAATGCGGAAGACACATTTAAGTTGAAGGCATTCAGTTGTACAACTGTCTAGGTATCCCCTTTCCCATTGTCTTACATCAGATAGGGCAACAATTCTGCCTGCACATACTCAGATTAGGGATGAGCGTCGCATAGGAGTGACACCACCAGACATAAGACAATGAAGGAAACAGTATATATAAACACCAGTACCTGGTTTCCCTTCCATATTGAAATCGAGAAGTAAAAATGTATAACAGATATATAAACCAGCTTATTGCTGTGCAATATCACATGCATCCCTATGAATGAAGACTGGGTGGGCCAATTTCTATTGTAGATTTTCTCAAATTTAAATAAGAAATAAAGATGGTTCTGGAAGTATTCTAAGGGTGATTATAGGTTGCGTAAACATGATTAGTTCTTTCCCCCCACAATTGTGGCCTTCAAATCTGTTTTCTAAACATAAATAAGGAGGATAGGTTGCTGCTGGTGATCAGATTCTGGGAAATAGGCATGCATCCTCTGACTAGGGAGAGAAACCGGTTTGCTTGAACCTACTGCCTAAGGTTCACGGAAACAGCTCTCTAATTCTGTAGCCTACCAAAAAACAGATATTTTAAGGTTTATAATACTACCAAAGCTGTCTTTGAACTAAAACAATTTAGCCAGTATATACTTGACCAATTATCATTTTTTTTGAGAAATAGTGCCCACACATTTAATAGAAACTTTCTCTATTTGAAAAAATATAATTGTCTATATCATTCTTATGCTTATGTACAGTATGTACCATGTTAAATTAGCCTGTACTATTTTATTTGTTCCAAGTTAGCTCACAAATTTGGGGGTTTGTTAGGAAGAGAGAGGAGAAAGTGTAACGCTTTCCTCCTGGGAAGGAGAGGTGGACCAAAATGCAACGTGGTTGAAGTTCATGTTTTTTAATAAGAAAACTAAACATGAACATAATACAAAACAATAAACGTGGAAAACCCGAAACAGCCCTATCTGGTGCAACAAACACAAAGACAGGAAACAACCACCCACAAAACCCAACACAAAACAGGCTACCTAAATATGGTTCCCAATCAGAGACAATGACTAACACCTGCCTCTGATTGAGAACCATATCAGGCCAAACATAGAAATAGACAAACTAGACACACAACATAGAATGCCCACACAGATCACACCCTGACCAAACAAAACATAGAAACATACAAAGCAAACTATGGTCAGGGTGTGACAGAAAGAGAGAAAGACAGGATATAGTGCATGAGGAATTGAGTAGCACTGTGTGGTGTAAAGCCACAGAAATCCAGTATCTGCCTAGCGCTTTATGTCACAGTTTTTCCCCCTGGCGGCCACTAACCTTGCTCAACTACTGTATACATTTTATCTGTCTCATCTTCATTTTTTAAGTCACTCCAACAAAACAATTTTGAGGTAAATGTGTCTTATATTTTGTCATTTAGAAAAAGTTATATGATCTAGTGAAGTTCTATCTATAAATGTTGTATATACATACCACGCAGGGAGCTTAAGGATAAATAATTCACTTGTTTAGAGATCCATTTTTTTATCAGCTTTTAATAAAGCAGTCAAATGTAAGGTAAGTCTCCCTAGGCTACGCCCATCGGCTACACAGTCTTCCTAGGCAGACGGGTTACCTCCCACTAGGTCTGAGATTTCCGAGATTAGTATACCTACAGTATGTCGCTCACTCAGCTTCACAAATTTGGCAATGGTTAAATGCGTCTGTGAAATGTATTCTTACATAGTCCCAAGTTGTAATAACATTTTCCAGTTGACAAAAGGACTGCAAGGCGCACAGCCACAGTGCTATCCCCATCAGAGATTGAGGAGCACCTGAACCCATGGCTGCCCCTCCTAGCCAGACTGAGTCTATGGGCAGCCATGATTGAGATAATTGGTCTCACCTGTCTGTCACACCCTGATTTGTTTCACCTATTGATAAGATAATTTCCAATCCCAATGAATCAATCAATAGCTCTGACCAATTCCCGATGTTTGTAAGACCATGGGTATAATAATAATTAGTCAAAGACTAATTTATACTTATACAAAAGGTTAGTACAGTTTATTCAGAGAACGTTCTAAAGTCAAGAATACAAAACAATTCATTTCATACTGACTTCTCACACCCACACATACACACAAACATACGCACACACATACACACAAACATACGCACACACAAGTCCTGCTACGCACACACTGTCTGTCTCACTACCCAGCCGACAGAGATAGTGACCTTGTCCTTGAGACGTACTCCCCGTTCTCTCCCAAATCTCTAGTCAGGTCGGCACCAAGCTCAGACAGTCTGTGTTTAAAATACCATGAAGACATATTGTTTACCCTAATTCTGACTAGGACTACACATTTATTGATTATGATTTTATACAATTCCATGCAATTTTATGTTTCAGGGCGGAATATTCTAATCATTCAATTAACAGACGATTCTCACCTATCACCTGTTCTTATGATTGTCTCCACCCCCCTCCAGGTGTCGCCCATTTTCCCCATTATCCCCTGTGTATTTATACCTGTGTTCTCTGTTTGTCTGTCACCAGTTCATCTTGTTTGTCAAGTCAAGCAGCATTTTTCTCAGCACCTGCTTTTCCCCAGTTGCTCTTCTTCTCGCCCTCCTGGTTTTGACCCTTGCCTGTCCGGACTCTGAGCCCGCCCGTCTGACCACTCTGCCTGACCCTGAGCCTGCCTGTCGTCCTGTACCATTGCCCCTACTCTGGATTACCGACCTCTGCCTGACCTGACCCTGACCCTGCCTGTCATCCTGTACCTTTGCCCCACCACTCTGGATTATCGACCACTGCCTGCCTTGACCTGTCGTTTCCCTTCCCCGGTTGCTGTAATAAACATAGTTACTTCAACATAGTCTGCACTTGGGTTCATATTTATATCCAAAAATCTCAGTTTACATTGGCACGTTATATTCACTAATGTTTTGCTTCCAAAACATCCTGTGAATTTGCAGAGAGCCACATCAATTTACAGAAATACTCATCATAAACTTTGATGAAAGATACAAGTGTTATACATAGGATTAAATATAAACTTCTCATTAATGTAACCGCTGTGTCAGATTTCAAAAAAGCATTACGGCGAAAGCACACCATACGACAATCTGAGTACAGCGCTAAGCCACCAAAACAAGCCATACAGTTACCTGCCAAGTTGTGGAGTCAACAAAAGTCAGAAATAGCGTTATAAATATTCACTTACCTTTGATGATCTTCACCGGAATGCCCTCCTAGGAATCCCAGTTCCACAAAAAAATGTTTGTTTTGTTCGATAAAGTCCATGTTTATGTCCAAATACCTCCTTTTTGTTTGCGTGTTTAGTTCACTAATCCAAATGCACAAAACGGGGGCACTAAATCCAGACGAAAAGTCAAAAACGTTCCATTAAAGTTCGTAGAAACGTCAATTGATGTATATAATCAATCTTTAGCATTTTTTTATCATAAATCTTCAATAATATTCCAACCGGACAACCGGAAAGAGTACGATCGTCGCGCTCACGGCCAGTCGTGAGACACAACTAATGCCTTTCAGGCTGACCACTTGTTGAAACAGCTCTTATTCTCTCCCCTTTCACAATAGAAGCCCAAAACAACTTTCTAAAGACTGTTGACATCTAATGGAAGCCTTAGGAAGTGCAATCTGACCCCATTTACACTGGATATTGGATAGACAATCACTTGAAAAATGACAAACATCAGATTTCCCACTTCCTGGTTGGATTTTTCTCAGGGTTTCGCCTGTCATATGAGTTCTGTTATACTCACAGACATCATTCAAACAGTTTAGAAACTTCAGAGTGTTTTCTATCCAAATCTACTAATAATATGCATATCCTAGCTTCTGGGCCTGAGTATCAGGCAGTTTACTTTGGGCACACTTTTCATCTCGAAGTGAAAATACTGCCCCCTATCCCAAATAAGTTTTAAACCAGGTAGGCTAGTTGAGAACAAATTCTCATTAACAACTGCGACCTTGGCAAGATAAAGCACAGCAGTTCGACACATACAACAACACAGAGTTACACATGGAATAAACAAAACATACAGTCAATAATAAAGTAGAAAAAGAAAACAAAAAAATATGTAAACAGTGAGTGCAAATGAGGTAAGATAAGGGAGGTAAGGCAGTAAATAGGCCATTGTAGCGAAGTAATTACAATATAGCAATTAAACACTGAAATGGTAGATGTGCAGAAGATGAATGTGCAAATAGAGATACTGGGGTGCAAGATAAATAACTAAATACAGTATGGGGATGAGGTAGTTGGATGGGCTGTTTACAGATGGGCTATGTACAGGTGCGGTGATCTGTGAGCTGCTCTGACAGCTTGTGCTTAAAGCTAGTGAGGGAGATAAGAGTATCCAGCTTCAGTGATTTTTGCAGTTCGTTCCAGTCATTGGCTGCAGAGAACACCTGACTGTTGATGAACATCTGGATTTGAGTGCTATCATATCTCTGCTTTGCTCCTCCTCATTTTAGAAAATGTGAAATTAACTGCACTGTTTGACAAACTCAAACAAAGATAGGCTATAGTCTACTGTGAAAAATGTGATCACTAAAATTTCTCTATGACTCAAAGTCAATTAATGGTCAATTGGCTTACTTTGTTTTAAAAGTGGCTCTATGATAGGCCTATACGTTCTCAAAATAGACCTACTGTCACGACTTCTACCGAAGTCGGCTCCTCTCCTTGTTCGGGCGGCGTTCGGCGGTCGACGTCACCGGCTTTCTAGCCATCGCCGCTCCATTTTTCATGTATCCTTTTGTTTTGTCTTGTTCCCTGCACACCTGGATTTCATTCCTCAATCAATCTATATGTACAGTGGGGCAAAAAAGTATTTAGTCAGCCTCCAATTGTGCAAGTTCTCCCACTTAAAAAGATGAGAGAGGCCTGTCATTTTCATCATAGGTACACTTCAACTATGACAGACAAAATGGGAAAGAAAATCCAGAAAATCACATTGTTGAATTTTTTATGAATTTATTTGCAAATTATGGTGGAAAATAAGTATTTGGTCAATAACAAAAGTTTATCTCAATACTTTGTTATATACCCTTTGTTGGCAATGACAGAGGTCAAATGTTTTCTGTAAGTCTTCACAAGGTTTTCACACACTGTTGCTGGTATTTTGGCCCATTCCTCCATGCAGATCTTCTCTAGAGCAGTGATGTTTTGGGGCTGTTGCTGGGAAACACGGACTTTCAACTCCCTCCAAAGATTTTCTATGGGGTTGAGATCTGGAGACTGGCTAGGCCACTCCAGGACCTTGAAATACTTCTTACGAAGCCACTCCTTCGTTGCCTGGGCGGTATGTTTGGGATCATTGTCATGTTGAAAGACCCAGCCACATTTCATCTTCAATGCCCTTGCTGATGGAAGGAGGTTTTCACTCAAAATCTCACGATACATGGCCCCATTCATTATTTTCTTTACACGGATCAGTCGTCCTGGTCCCTTTGCAGAAAAACAGCCCCAAAGCATGTTGTTTCCACCCCCATGCTTCACAGTAGGTATGGTGTTCTTTGGATGCAACTCAGCATTCTTTGTCCTCCAAACACGACGAGTTGAGTTTTTACCAAAAAGTTCTATTTTGGTTTCATCTGACCATATGACATTCTCCCAATCTTCTTCTGGATCATCGAAATGCTCTCTAGCAAACTTCAGACGGCCTGGACATGTACTGGCTTAAGCAGGGGGACACGTCTGGCACTGCAGGATTTGAGTCCCTGGCGGTGTAGTGTGTTACTGATGGTAGGCTTTGTTACTTTGGTCCCAGCTCTCTGCAGGTCATTCACTAGGTCCCCCCGTGTGATATTGGGATTTTTGCTCACCGTTCTTGTGATCATTTTGACCCCACGGGGTGAGATATTGCGTGGAGCCCCAGATCGAGGGAGATTATCAGTGGTCTTGTATGTCTTCCATTTCCTAATAATTTCTTCAAACCAAGCTGCTTACCTATTGCAGATTCAGTCTTCCCAGCCTGGTGCAGGTCTACAATTTTGTTTCTGGTGTCCTTTGACAGCTCTTTGGTCTTGGCCATAGTGGAGTTTGGAGTGTGACTGTTTGAGGTTGTGGACAGGTGTCTTTTATACTGATAACAAGTTCAAACAGGTGCCATTAATACAGGTAACGAGTGGAGGACAGAGGAGCCTCTTAAAGAAGAAGTTACAGGTCTGTGAGAGCCAGAAATCTTGCTTGTTTGTAGGTGACCAAATACTTATTTTCCACCATAATTTGCAAATAAATTCATAAAAAATCCTACAATGTGATTTTCTGGATTTTTTTTCTCATTTTGTCTGTCATAGTTGAAGTGTACCTATGATGTAAATTACAGGCCTCTGATGTTTTTAAGTGGGAGAACTTGCACAATTGGTGTCTGACTAAATACTTTTTTGCCCCACTGTATGTATTCCTCTGTTCCCCATCATGTCTTTGTGTGAGATTGTTTCTGTTACGTGTGTATTGTTGACACGCCAGACTGGCTGTTTTTTCCGTGTTATTTTTCACGAAGATGTTTATTGTTAAACATAATTATTGTGACTGTTCTGCGCTTTCTGCACTTTTGCCTAAATAAAGTGTGCGCCTGTTCACAAATCTCTGCTCTCCTGCACCTGACTTCGCTACCAGTACGCACACATCTGATACCTACTCTATAATATTGTATACAACAGTTTATGGACATAATTCTTAAAATACTCGCAATATTATGAATTGCAACTTAGTTCACACATTTTTCTGAGAAACCAAACAGACTCTTTGGATGTAGACTGACCCATTAACTGCTCACACACACTCAGAGCACAGGGACAGATATGAGTCTACAAGGGTAGAGTAATAATAGCAGGAGAGAGGAGAGAGCTTCCCCAAAGATATCAATTATTCACAGATAATGGGGAAATTAATAGCGACATAAAAGTTCCATTCATAACTTGCAAGGAGAAAATGAACTGAACAGTTGTAATTTAAGGCTCTTGTATTTCACATGCCTGTAACAGATATCATCCTCTTCGTCTGAGGAGGGGTAAGGATCGAACCAAAGCGCAGCGTGGTAAGTGTTCATGATGATTTTAATTAAAGAAAGCAAATCAAAACAATAAACGATGACGTGAATTTACAAAACCGAAACAGTACCGTGTGGCCCAAACACACACACAGAAACAAACACCCACAAACCAAAAGTGAAACCCAGGCTACCTAAGTATGATTCTCAATCAGAGACAACAAACGACACCTGCCTCTGATTGAGAACCATACTAGGCCGAACACAAAACCCAACATAGAAAAACAAACAGACTGCCCTCCCCAACTCACGCCCTGACCATACTAAAACAAATAATAAAATAACAGAACTATGGTCAGAATGTGACAGTACCCCCCCCCCCCCAAAGGTTCGGACACCGGCTGCAAAACCTGAACCTATAGGGGAGGTTCTGGGTGGGCGTCTGTCCGCGGTGGCGGCTCTGGCGCGGGACGTGGACCCCACTTCACCATAGTTTTTGCCCGCCTCCTCAACCGCCCCCGTGGCCTCTTATGAGCAGCGACCCTCTTCGCCGACCTCTGACTGGGGACCCTAGCAATGGGTCCCAAGTGGACGGGAGACTCCGGCAGCGCCGGACAGGCGGGACACTCCAGCTGCGCCGGACAGGGGGGAGACTCCGGCAGCGCCGGACAGGCGAGAGACTCCGGCTGTGCCGGAGTGAAGGGCAAGTCCGGCATCGCCTGGCTGACTGACGGCTCTGGCGGCTCCTGGCTGGCGGCTCTGGCGGCTCCTGGCTGGCTGACGGTTCTGGCGGCTCCTGGCTGACTGGCGGCTCATGCGGCTCAGGACAGACGGGAGACTCTGGCGGCTCAGGACAGACGGGAGACTCTGGTGGCTCAGGACAGACGGGAGACTCTGGCGGCTCAGGACAGACGGGAGACTCTGGCGGCTCAGGACAGCCCGGGAGACTCTGGCCGGCTCAGGACAGATGGGAGACTCTGATAGCGCTGGGCAGGAGGAAGGCTCTGGCAGTGCTGGACAGGCGGGAGCACCTGTAGGGGGAAAACGGAGAGACAGCCTGGTGCGGGGGGCTGCCACCGGAGGGCTGGTGTGTGGAGGTGGCACCGGATAGACCGGACCATGCAGGCGCACTGGAGCTCTTGAGCACCGAGCTGGGCTGTGCTGGCGAACCGGGGACACCATGCGTAAGGCTGGTGCCATGTACGCCGGCCAGAGGAGACGCACTGGAGACCAGATGCGTAGAGCCGGCTTCATGGCACCTGGCTCGATGCCCACTCTAGCCCGGCCGATACCAGGAGCTGGAATGTACCGCACCGGGCTATGCACACGCACCGGGGACACAGTGCGCTCCACCGCATAACACAGTGCCTGCCCGGTCCCTCTCGCTCGCCGGTAAGCACGGGGAGTTGGCTCAGGTCTCCTACCTGACTTAACCACACTCCCCGTGTGTGTCCCCCCCCCCCAAGACATTTTTGGAGCTGCCTCTTGGGCTTCCAGCCTCGCTGCCGTGCTGCCTCCTCATACCGGCGCCTCTCCACTTTCGCTGCCTCCAGTTCTGCTTTAGGGCGGCGATATTCCCCTGCTTGTGCCCAGGGTCCCTTGCCGTCCAAGATCTCCTCCCAAGTCCAGGAGTCTTGTGTTTTCGGCTGCTGCTGCTGCTGCTGCTGCCCGTTATCACGCTGCTTGGTCCTCTGGTGGTGGGTGTTTCTGTAACGGATATCGTCCTCTTTGTCTGAGGAGGAGTAAGGATCGGACCAAAGCGCAGCGTGGTAAGTGTTCATGATGATTTTAATTAAAGAAAGCACTGAACACTGAATCAAAACAATAAACGATGACGTGAATTTACAAACAGTACCGTGTGGCCCAAACACACACGGAAACCAACACCCACAAACCAAAAGTGAAACCCAGGCTACCTAAGTATGATTTTCAATCCGAGACAACTAACGACACCTGCCTCTGATTGAGAACCATACTAGGCCGAACATAAAAACCCAAGATAGAAAAACAAACAGACTGCCCACCCCAACTCACGCCCTGACCTTACTAAAACAAAGAATAAAATAACAGAACTATGGTCAGAATGTGACAATGCACGTCTTGCAAAGCAGATTACACATTCTTCTGTTTAAATTAGTCAGAGATGCTGACAAAGATACCTCCACACAGAGCAAATGTATTTACATACCCGTAGGGGTGGGGCAGAGGAGCAAGAGCCATTGCTAATCTTACATAAATAAAACAAAGGACAAGCCAAGATGCTTTGATTTAACAAAGCAAGACTTGGTGGTTAACAGCTATTGTCCTATGAGAAAGGCCTATATAATATATTCTTATCTTGTGTATCGCTTCCTGTATATCCTTAGACTTCAAACACTCATTTTTTGATATACATCTTGATTGATATCACTGAGAATTAGTCTTTGAGGCATTTTAGAAAATTAGAGGCTGACTCTTTGTTGTACCATGATTCTGGGAAGAACAACCATCTTACGTCAATAACACGATGGTGACTAATTTGACACAAAACATTAACTGTGCAAAGCCTGAACAATATTGTTGCACAGGTCAGGGGTCATGGAAAAAGAGTGGTTCTTTGTTCTGATGCTCTATAGGCTCTCTCATAGAGGTATTGTGCATTTTGGGCTAGTGTGCAACAGTCTAACTACCAATACTGAGGGGTTTGAAGTGGCTGTATCCGTGCTTTAGGTTAGATTATTATTTACAGAATACGACTCAGAATAGTTCAGTGTGCAGATACATTACATCACATCTGGTTAAGGCCATGAAAGCCACATATGCACATTATGCCTAACCAGTAAAGCAAAATCACATCAATTAAGCTGAGCTTGTTGTTTCCATAAGCCTACTTTATGAGGCAGCATGTCAACCTATGGTGGGCCTATTCATGTTGCAGTAGTGGGATGCATTCATGCTAGTCTTCTACTGCTTTCACCTGAGTGAGTGGGATGTTTGTTATGTCAAAGAGATTCATTGTAGTCGTGACTGAGTCTTGAGTCTGTTGGTGGATTTATTTAATAGGGGGTGTAATTGATGTGACGGTCAGCCCCTGGCGCTCTCCAGCCCCAGTGAACTGGGTGTGCCTTGATTGACCCAGGCTATGCTGACAGGCAGCAACATCCCAAGGCCTCCAATTGATATGTGTGAATTAAAGTTAGAATCCTTAATTGCTACATTCATTTTTGGACTTATAAACTAATGATATATTATTCTACATCTGCATTGCTTGCTGTATGAGGTTTTAGGCTGGGTTTCTGTATAGCACTTTGTGACATTGACTGATGTAAAAAGGGCTTTATAAATACATTGATTGATTGATTGATATATACCCTTTGATTCTTTAAGAATATAACTTATAAATGAATGCCTCATGAGCTTAGTTCATCTGTCATACCCCATCAGAACCCAAAATATAAGCTTGTTTTCCTGTAAATGTACACACTGTAATGCCTCAAAACATGGTTAAAACTATAATTTTGATATCATGGACGGTCAGTTCTTTTCTATGAATTTGAGAGTGGTTATATTTTTCCAGGCCTATCACTCAGCGTTTTACCAAAACAGGCGAGGTGTCAGCTTTGTAATTGTTTCAATTAAGGGTTTTTATTTTTAAGCAAGGCTAATTATTTTCTGTTAATGGATAAAAGCGCCCACTCTTTCATAATCAGCTTAGTCCTGTAATGTATGGTGTTTGTGTAACCCTGATAAGGTCATATTTAATATAAATAGGCCTACAGTATCATATGCCTTCAGTAGAAACTCATAATGCATAGTGAAACTATTGGGTATAAAACATTACAAATTGTGAGTTACAAACTTGTAATGGATGATTGTTCGGTTATTTCAAATAACAAAATATATATTGCAATGCCCTATGCCCATTCATTCTTCTCTTTCATACTCTCAATTAGACAGATCAATTCATGGTATATTGAATAGGGCTACATCTCAACTTTCTTCGTAAAGGATGATAATAAGAGAGGGGGACATTACAGCATCCTCAGCCTCTGTTACGACCGTATTTTCCGCTAGGCAGCGCTTGTATGATGGAGGCGTGAACAGCGACAAAGAGGCGAGGGAGATACAGTGAACGTGCATCTGATGAGGATTAAAAAAAGCCTGCAAGCGCTAGTGTGACTCAGTGGGTTGGTCTGAAGGAGAATACATGGATGGACTGCACAATGCGACTGGGAAATACACCCACAGATGCCAGTGAATGCGTTCTCTATTGGATGGTTGGAGGCTGGCTGTATTGATCAGTTGATACTAGTCTGGAGATTAATTGGCGAGAGGGTCGCAGACGGTTCCACCAGAATCATGCAGTGTTGGCAGCAGCCGACATGAATGACAAATAAAGGAGATATTCGCGATATTCGAGCGAACAACACAAGCACCAAGCGCAGAGGATTGTGTAGACATCTATCGGACTTGAATCAAGCCACGCATAACGTCGCCTCGGATCCGATGGACCTCCCTCGCCGTTGTTAGAAAACACGCAAACGGACTACAAAATCAAACATTGGTGAATTTGGTGAATGTAATAGATTGAAGTGTTAAAGCGTTTATTTTGTCAGGCGAGACCTGAAAAACTTCCACAATGGCTCTGGTCATGGAGCCTGTGAGCAAGTGGAGTTCGAGTCAAGTGGTGGACTGGATGAAAGGTACGCCACGGTTTTAAGATAGATGTACATTAGTTGTTGGCAACCAACCTGCACACAAAATGCAGTGAAATATATATTCTCTTGACTCAAGTATAACGGCACTAAATGCGCCCACTCCGATCAATAAACAGTGCGAGGCTAGAGCCATCACTGGGGATTGGGGAAAACAAAAACACCTGCTGAACCTCAGTATATGTAGTCAATTATATAATGGCAACATACTGATATTTTATTATATTATATTATTATATTCTATGTGGTATCTCTATACCACAAATGGAATGACATTTTCAGTAGAAATGTGGGGTGTGGAATTGGCAGTGATATAGATTTGGACCTGAGAGAATCTCAAAGCACTGGAGGATGAGTTGGTTCAGTTGGTTCAGTTCAGTTGGTTCAGTACAGTCTTTGCCTTTTAAATGGCCGATCAGAAGGGTCTGAATATTTCCATTATGGGATTAATGATCTACTGAAATTAAGGCATTGGGATGAATTTGACTCTGAAGTGAAAGAAGTATTTTTAGTAATGTAGACCTGTAGGTATTTGAAGTGTATTATGTTAGACACTAATATATGTAAAATGACTTTAATTTCTGTGGAGGTTAGTTATAGGGAATGTAAAAGATGGATTTTGTAGAGAATATATTACTAATAGCTATTACATTCCTCTGGAGGGGATCAAGTGCATATGCTAAATATATTGATTATTTATTAACTACATCCCAAAATATTATTTCACCTCTGCAATACAGCGTGTGATAATGCAGTAATAATTATATCTTAAATGAAGACGAGAAGACAGATGATTCTTACAGTATGTGGTGCTAGTTCAGGGGATTCATATGAGAGATGTAGTGTGTGTGAGGTCATGGATCAAGGCTGGAGGTAGGCCCATGTTGTTTTGGAGAGATGCTTAACCAGATGGTGGTAATTTCCCATGTGTTGCTGAGCCACTGTGGATTGATGGAACAGCAGTTGATAAGGCTATCTTTAACACACACACACATGCGCCTGCATGCACACACGCACGCACGCACGCACGCACGCACGCACGCACGCACGCACACACACACACACACACACACACACACACACACACACACACACACACTTTCCATTTGAGAGAGAGAATACAGTGCCTTGCGAAAGTATTCAGGCCCCCTTGAACTTTGCGACCTTTTGCCACATTTCAGGCTTCAAACATAAAGATATAAAACTGTATTTTTGTGAAGAATCAACAACAAGTGGGACACAATCATGAAGTGGAACGACATTTATTGGATATTTCAAACTTTTTTAACAAATCAAAAACTGAAAAATTGGGCGTGCAGAATTATTCAGCCCCTTTACTTTCAGTGCAGCAAACTCTCTCCAGAAGTTCAGTGAGGATCTCTGAATGATCCAATGTTGACCTAAATGACTAATGATGATAAATACAATCCACCTGTGTGTAATCAAGTCTCCGTATAAATGCACCTGCACTGTGATAGTCTCAGAGGTCCGTTAAAAGCGCAGAGAGCATCATGAAGAACAAGGAACACACCAGGCAGGTCCGAGATACTGTTGTGAAGAAGTTTAAAGCCGGATTTGGATACAAAAAGATTTCCCAAGCTTTAAACATCCCAAGGAGCACTGTGCAAGCGACAATATTGAAATGGAAGGATTATCAGACCACTGCAAATCTACCAAGACCTGGCCGTCCCTCTAAACTTTCAGCTCATACAAGGAGAAGACTGATCAGAGATGCAGCCAAGAGGCCCATGATCACTCTGGATGAACTGCAGATATCTACAGCTGAGGTGGGAGACTCTGTCCATAGGACAACAATCAGTCGTATATTGCACAAATCTGGCATTTATGGAAGAGTGGCAAGAAGAAAGCCATTTCTTAAAGATATCCATAAAAAGTGTTGTTTAAAGTTTGCCACAAGCCACCTGGGAGACACACCAAACATGTGGAAGAAGGTGCTCTGGTCAGATGAAACCAAAATGTAACTTTTTGGCAACAATGCAAAACGTTATGTTTGGCGTAAAAGCAACACAGCTCATCACCCTGAACACACCATCCCCACTGTCAAACATGGTGGTGGCAGCATCATGGTTTGGGCCTGCTTTTCTTCAGCAGGGACAGGGAAGATGGTTAAAATTGATGGGAAGATGGATGGAGCCAAATACAGGACCATTCTGGAAGAAAACCTGATGGAGTCTGCAAAAGACCTGAGACTGGGACGGAGATTTGTCTTCCAACAAGACAATGATCCAAAACATAAAGCAAAATCTACAATGGAATGGTTCAAAAATAAACATATCCAGGTGTTAGAATGGCCAAGTCAAAGTCCAGACCTGAATCCAATCGAGAATCTGTGGAAAGAACTGAAAACTGCTGTTCACAAATGATCTCCATCCAACCTCACTGAGCTCGAGCTGTTTTGCAAGGAGGAATGGGAAAAAATTTCAGTCTCTCAATGTGCAAAACTGATAGAGACATACCCCAAGCGACTTACAGCTGTAATCGCAGCAAAAGGTGGCGCTACAAAGTATTAACTTAAGGGGGCTGAATAATTTTGCACGCCCAATTTTTCAGTTTTTGATTTGTTAAAAAAGTTTGAAATATCCAATAAATGTCGTTCCACTTCATGATTGTGTCCCGCTTGTTGTTGATTCTTCACAAAAAAATACAGTTTTATATCTGTTTGAAGCCTGAAATGTGGCAAAAGGTCGCAAAGTTCAAGGGGGCCGAATACTTTCGCAAGGCAATGTATGTTTTCTGTTCATTCTATGGTTATTGTTTCCATAGATTGTGTGTTACTGTCATGTGTTTCATGTGTATCTCATGCCTGTGTACCTCTGTGTAGATATGTATCATTATTACTGTGTAATGTGTTGGTGGTCTGTGCTGAGCAGGGTACTCATGTGGATGAGTATACCCTCGCAGTGATGCTCAAACTAATGTGTTAATTTACTTATTCATGCCTCCACACTGCCTCAACACACGCTCATTCACAGACGCAGTCACGCTCCAAACATACACAGGAGCTTGGCTGGCTGGCTGAGTCAGACTGGCTACTGGGATTAGACACAAAGCAGTTTACAAGTTCTGTAAAACAGTACATATTAGTCTAGGTGTCTGTGTGTGTGTGCATGTGTGTGTGTGAGAGATAGCTTTTACTTGGAAAGACTAGTGGAACAGGAGGATTATAGGGATGTAATGGAAGAGTAAGTGGGAATGGCAGAGGAGAGAGTAAAATGATAATAATGAGGAGATTCAGAGCTGATGGAGAGAAGAGAAAGAGATTGTATATTGGAAGAGATGGAGAGGAGATGAGGAAGGGAAGACATTTCAGAGGGAGGGCCCTATGGTAGCCGAGCCACATCTGATGACTAGAGCTGAGACAGGTTCTAGGCGCAAAGCCTATAGTAATGTTGATGTAAAGTGAGGGATGGAGGAATGGAGGGAGCCACAGTCACAGAGAGAATGAAAGGAAATGGAGTTTGTGTAATCTTGTCTCAGATCCATTCTTATACTCCCAGTCCCAAGGGCCCACAGCATCTCCGTCTCATCATTACCATTCAGAGGTTCCATTATTAGCATACAGCTCAGTGATGTCCTGAGGCCATATAGGAGCACCCAGTGGCCTTCCCATAGTGCCACTCTCTGCATCCTCCGGTGTTTCCTGTGTCCAAGCCTCTCTACTCCATCAGCACCGACAAAGGCCTCTCCACAGAGAATACCCCTCCACTTACGGAAAATATATGGAGCCTTTAAATTAAGGGCGAACTGTGCTTATTTAGACATATATTGCAGTTTAAACAGCTGCAAATACTTGGTTCATGTTCAAGCTAAGTGTTTTATGAAAAGAGAAACAGTTTCATAAATTATAAATTATTTTCACACAAAACACCTGCCATACATTTGTGCAAAAGGCGATTAGTAAGATGATCATGGAGCTAGGCTAAGCTCTAATGCACTGTCCAAGTAGAATCATGTTGAAAAAGACCAATCTCCTCACTTAGGTTGCATAGCATGCATATTTGATGTTTGAATATTATGAGCCATATGTTGGGTATGGGAGTGTATGTATAGCCTAGAGTATGTGTGTGCACATTTACACCATGTTTCTCTGGTTAGAGTGTGTTTATCGTCTTCATTTATTTTTTATTTTACTAGGCAAGCCAGTTAAGAACAAATTCTTATTTACAATGACTGCCTACCCGGGCCAAACCCTAACCTGACAAGACTGGACCAATTGTGCACCACCCTAAAGGATTCCCAATCACTGCCAGTTGTGATACAGCCTGGAATCAAACCAGGGTCTGTAGTGACACCTCTAGCCCTGAGATGCAGTGCCTTAGTCCACTGCGCCACTCGGGAGCAGGTGAGCAATTAGGGTTAAGTGCCTTGCTCAAGGGCACATCAAAATATTCCCCCCCTAGTCAGCTCAGGGATTCAAACCAAGCTCGTGGATTCGAACCAGCAACCTTTCGATTACTAGTTACAACGCTCTTAACCGCCCTGTCAAACTTTATGTGTGTGTGTTTTGATCTGAATGGCTGGCACCCTGCCCATGTCTCTTGACAGTGATAAAATATATAGATTAACATAGTGCCCCTCCCCTAGAAAGCCAACTCAATAATGTATCCCAACACTAAACAGAATTTACTCACCTCAGCCTCAATTACTAGTGGATTAATAGTCTCTTAATCAGATCTCTCATTTCATCTCTCTCTGTGTCTCTTTGTGTGCTCTTCCCAGTCTGGGTGGCTGTCTGTCTCCTCCATTGATCTCATCACAAAAATAGCTCTGTTTGTTAATTAACAGGAGGCCAGGCCCATTGATTAAGGGGGGATTTCTGGGGTAAAGCTATAGGCTAGTTTGTTATGGAGGGGTTGCTCTGCCCATTTAGATGGACGAAGCCCATCTCTGAATTGAGGTGTGATATAGATGTTTAAAGAACAAATACGTGTTTGTCCTTTAGAATGGATTATCTGTGTGTTTATATATGTTATCTGGAGAGAGCATTCATACTTTAGACAATGCCCCTGCTTGTTTTGGTGGGTTGAAGTTTAGAGGTTTTATTTCTATATCCATGACGTTTCAATTTCATGTTTACTTACAGTATTGTCATCTTGCAGCAGACTCTACTCCAAACCCCACTGCATGGTTTCTATAGCAACATGGACATTTTTTCATTGACAAGTGGGTCTCCATTAACTTGGTAAAGAGGTGGATTTGTTAAGCCCTTAAATTGTGTACAACGCCATGGAGCTCTCTTCTTGCAGCTTCTCCATCATTTAGCTGCCAGCTGAACTTGAGCTGAATCCTTCATTAGGTCTAGGCCTAAGAAGACATTGAGATTAAATCAAAAGGAGGAGATGAGGGCTCCACAGCCTTCTTTGTGGGAGGCTGACCAAGGGAGGAGAAAGGATAGAAAGAGTGTGGGAGAGTGGATGAGGGAGAGATGAAGAAACACTGAGATAGAGAGATGAGGGAAATGGAGCTGCTGTGCTCTGGACCAAAACACAGACAACCTGACTGGTTCTGCTTCCTCTCCAGTTCCTTCTTGTCTGTTGTATGTAAAGGTGTGTATGAGTGTGTTTACATGGATGTTTGTGTGTTTATATGTTTATCTGTATTTTAGCCAATGTAAGGAATACATGGCTTCCATGACTAGGTGACCGTTAATTAACAACACATTTACCATCCCCTGGCTTCCACACATAGCCTACAAGCCATTTTATAAAGTCTAATAAATCCATGTAATATAGCCTACACCTTCACAATAAACACACTATTTATTTTAGACAGGTCTAAAGAAGCATGACATGAAGAAAATGTAGTCTATTTCAGAAGAACAGAATAGCATACTCTTGAGTTGTCCTTATGTTAGGTCCTGATCTGGCTATGACAAATAGCTGTGGGCAACACTAGTTCATTTAGCAGACAAGATTTGCTTATAATTCAGTGGCATTATTTTATAGTATGAAGAATACAATTGAACAAAGTGCGCATAAGCGGCTATTCTGTGCTGAGCGGTTAACAAAGAAATAGGTACTCCTATATTCTTCATTTGGAGTTATTGTAACTTTAGTTGTTCTACAAACGTTGGGCTATACGTTTTGATATTTAATACGTTGTAAGGCTGCATGATGAGATTCTAATGATGATTTGAAAAAAAGTATCTTGAAAGGCATGAGCTCTGCTTTGTTTTTTTTTTTGCGCAGGCTGTACACACTCCAATAGTCTTCCATTCACAATTTGACAAGCACTTGATAATGCCTCGATTTTCACGGCGGCATCTCCTTTGTGGCCGTAATGCACCCTAAACAAATCCATGCCTTTTGCGGCCCGGAGTGATGTGTTGTGCGGTTCTCCCTGAGAGTGCTGCACAATCCGAAGCGTCTCTCACTCGCATGGCTCTCCGTCACCTGATCGGGTCTTTCTCGCAGGCTACAAGTCAGACACATCCGGGACGCAACTGCGCGCGTCCTTATCCAATTCCGAAGTGCATATTGAAGATATTGGAAGAACTGTTCACAATTACTTTTCGTCAGCCAACAAGATGAGTAGGCCTAACGAAGAGCGAAACCAATAGCCTGTGTCACGTTCACTATCTTCAAACTCCCTGTCATAAATGAGCCAAGGCGCAGCGTGCATGTAGTTCCACATCGTTAATAAAGTGAAACCTTCACAAACAAAACAACAACAGGTAAACAGAAACCGAACGTGACTCAACTGTGAAGCACACAACCACACACAGAAAATAAATAATTACCCACAACATTAGGTGGGGAAAAGGCTGCCTAAGTATGATTCCCAATCAGAGACAAGGATAGACAGCTGCCTCTGATTGGGAACCACACGCAGCCAAAAACAAAGAAATAGAAAACATAGAATGCCCACCAGAATCACACCCTGACCTAAACAAATAGAGAAATAAAAAGGCTCTCTAAGGTCAGGGCGTGACACTATGTCAATCTACTATCCTCCATAGTACAAAAGTCGACCTATTATATTCTGTTTCTGTTTGAGAAATAAATATTCTAAACATAGTATGGGACAGTTGTGGGATGCAATAGATCACAAATTATTTGAGATTCTTCAAATAGCCACCCTTTGCCTTGATGGCAACTTTGCACACTCTTGGCATTCTCTCAACCAGCTTCATGAGGTAGTCACCTAGAATGCATTTCAATTAACAGATGTGTCTTTTTAAAAGTTAATTTGTAAAATGTATTTCCTTCTTAATGCGTTTGAGTGAGCCAATCAGTTGTGTTGTGACAATGTAGGGGTGGTATACAGAAGATAGCCCTATTTGGTAAAAGACCAAGTCCGTATTATGGCAAGAACAGATCAAATAAGCAAAGAGTAACGACAGTCCATCATTACTTTAAGACATGACGTTCAGTCAATAAGGCTCATTTCAAGAACTTTGAAAGTTTCTGTGCAGTCGCAAAAACCATCAAGCTCTATGATAAAACAGGCTCTCATGAGGACCACCACAGGAAAGGAAGACCCACAGTTACCTCTCCTGCAAAGGATAAGTTCCTTAGAGTTACCAGCCTCAGAAATTACAACCCAAATAAATACTTCACAAAGTTCAAGTAACATACACATCTCAACATCCACTGTCCAGAGGAGACTGTGTGAATCAGGCCTTCATGGTCAAATTGCTGCAAAGAAACCATTACTGAAGGACACCAATTAGAATAATAGACTTGCTTGTGCCAAGAAACATGAATAATGGACATTAGACCGGTGGAAATTTGTCATTTGGTCAAGAGTCCAAATGGTAGATTTTTGGTTCCAACCGCTGTGTCTTTGTGAGATGCGGTGTTGGTGAACGGATGATCTCCGCACGTGTGTTTCCCATCGTAAAGCATGGAAGAGGAGGTGTTATGGTGTGGGGGTGCTTTGCTGGTGACACTGTCTGTGACTTATTTTGAATTCAAGGCACACTTAACCAGCATGATGTGTGTGTGTGTGTGTGTGTGTGTGTGTGTGTGTGTGTGTGTGTGTGTGTGTGTGTGTGTGTGTGTGTGTGTGTGTGTGTGTTTGTTTGTGTGTGTGTGTGTGTATATCTGTAAGCAGTGTGTGTCAGTGCTGGAGAAATTGTGTGTCAGTGTTGAGTCCACATTTAGATAGACACTGACTGATGGTATTTGTACAGCTGTGAATTAAAGCTTTCAGAGAGGATCACTGAGATGGTGCCATCTCTGTTTTTGTATGCCAGGGGGATGGGAGGATCAATTTGAAAAGCTCCTCTATTCCTCCCCCAGGGATGAAAGGATGGAAGAATGGAAGGATGATTCTGTGTGTCAATTGGGTTTAATGTGGGACTAAATGTTTACTCTTTGACAGGCCTCTGTCAACTGTTGGTTATGAGTGGGCTGTCAACTGTTGGTTGTGAGTGGGCTGTATGTGTGTAGTAAATGCTGTGAGTGTTTGAATATGTCATGGTCTTAATAAATATATGATGTGTGTCAGTTCTGTTAATAATAGGAGGAAGGTTGTATGTAATGGTATGCGTAGGGGGAAAGGGTTGATTGTGTGTGGGTTGTATGTACCATTGTAATTTGTTGGACATCCGTGGAGGTCTGTGTAACGTGGGTGATTAAAGCCTGCCTATGGCTGGCTAAGGCTGTGTATGTATGTCTATGGCTGGCTAAGGCTGTGTATGTATGTCTGTTCAGCTGTGCCCAGAACAGCACTATGTTCAGCTCTGCCACGTGTGTTCATCTTTGAGATCTCTGTGTGTCAGTTAGTATTAAACCAAGCACTGGCACACACTCAAAGGCTACAGTTTCAAAGCCCAGAAATGAGAGATGCGAAGACACTCACACACACACAGACGCACGTACGTACGCACGCACGCACACACTCACATGCAGATGCATGCACACACACACTCACACACAGACGCACACACACACTTAGAGGGAGAGAGTGAAAGAGAGGAAAGTGAGAAAGAGAGAGAGAGAGAGAGAGAGCGAGAGAGAGAGAGAGAGAGAGAGAGAGAGAGAAGATGAAGTGATTGAGTCACTGTAAACCCCTCAGGACTGCAGAGCTGAACTGATAAGAGGGAGTTTCTTCACACAGCCCTGACCAGATAACATAACATCTTCACACACAATATTTAGACTGATGTCTGGAAGGGACTGAGGTTGTTGGGGCTTACATCTGAAACACACTGCCTGCGTAGGCCTTAGTTGGTCATAATAACCTGGAAGGATGGATGGATGGAGTTGATACAAAGACTATAGTAACTTGAATAATATTATATTGTTTCTCAAAGTTATATGCTATTACAGTTCCTTACCAGAAATATTTTTCAATGAAACATCAAGTCATGTATATGAGGTAGTAGCAGACAGGAGCAAAGAGGAGTGAGCCAGAACAAATTCATTTATCAAATTAATATTTCCCTTTGTAATTAGTCTTCACAGCGTCATCTCGTCTCCTCTCTCTCCAGGGCTGGATGACTGTCTGCAGCAGTACATTAAGACGTTTGAGAGGGAGAAGGTGGGGGGAGATCAGCTGCTTCGTATCACTCACCAGGAGCTGGAGGACCTGGGAGTGTCCCGTATCGGACACCAGGAGCTCATCCTGGAGGCTGTGGATCTACTCTGTGCTCTGGTGAGTAGTCATGATGGAGTCAGGGGGCGCTGGTCAGGGGTTAGGGCAGAGTTAGAGCCTATCCTAGAGGCTGTGGACCTACTCTGTGCTCTGGTGAGTAGTTGTGATGGAGTCAGGGGTGCTGGTCAGGGGTTAGGGCTAGCTAGAGTTAGAGCTTATCCTAGAGGCTGTGGACCTACTCTGTGCTCTGGTGAGTATTCATGATGGAGTCAGGGGGTGCTGGTCAGGGGTTAGGGCTAGCTAGAGTTAGAGCTTATCCTAGAGGCTGTGCCCTGGTGAGTCCTCCATCCCCTTCATTCAGTCATGTATTCCTCTCTAGAGTCACCACCAGGCTGTGTGGAGTCATGAATCATACAGAGAATCTATGATTTAAACAGAGATTCAATGACTCATCCAGAGGATCCATGAACCCCCCAAAGAGTGTGAATCAAGTCAGAAAATCAGAGAACCATCCAGAGACTCACCAACTGAAGTAGCTTTTTAGTCCAAGCCTAGGCGTAATCTGTGTCTGGGAAGTCAGGTTTTGGTGTTTAATCTGTTTTGCTTTTTTTTTTCATAGTGAAGACCCCTTTTATAGAGGTCAGACAGGCAGCTGGTGGGGATAGTGCTTAACTGTAAGAGTCTTTACAGCTTAGGAGTACAGTGCTAGGATATGTCAAAGCATTTTTGCTCTTGACAGCATTTCAGACTCTTGTTCAATCTTATACGTTTTATTTTGCCTGACGTCTGTGTCAATTTTAGGACATATCATTTTATTATCCCCTTTAGGTTTCATTTTCTTTCTGATTATTGATAATTATTAGTTGCCACCTTCACAGCTGGCTAAACTTCGGATTTAGGCTGATAGTGTTTTGTTAGACCAGGTAATTACCCTGTTTGTCAGTTCACTTCCACTGGTCCTTGTGTATGCTGGAGGGGTAGTCACTCACTGTAATTGATTCCAGAGAAAATAAACACACACATATACTGTACAATCACACCACCCCACACACAGACGCAAAACAATACACATCAGCTTCTAGGGTGGTTTGGGTGGGTGTGACACGTGGATGATAGAGAGTGATGACCAAGAGAATAGAACAGATAGAGAGAAAGAGGGGGAGAGAGAGGAAGAAAGAGAGGATAGAGAGTGCAAGCAGAGATTGAGTGGGTGAGATTAATGGGACTAAAGGGAAACGAGTGACGCGTAAAGAGGAGGTGGGATGGAGAGTGGGAAGGAGTGATGTAGAGAGAGAGGAGATAGAGAGGAGGGGACGGAGAGTTAGGAGACCGAGGTCACAGATGTTATCTGAAGCCCACTCATCCTCCATAGTCATATGGGTAAGCCTCGCCTTCACTCCCAAAGCCCCTTATGTAACTGGGATTTGGTTAAATCAGTCCGTCAGGCATGCTGTATTAAATATGATTACTCATCGGCCAGCCCCCATCCAAGAAACCCTGGTGTTGCGACTTTACTTTCATCTGATGACTGTTATTTATCTAATCAACTAACTATGTAACAATTAACTAATTAGGATTTGAGGCACCACGAGAGCGGTTCTTTAAAGAGTAACCATCTCCCAAATGAAACCCTTAAGGTCTTTACCTATCACATACATAAATAATCAACTTATTAATCATAACCCCGTATCATATCATCATTCTGAACAGTCATAACCTCCTTGCATCTGCAAAAACCTGGGCCTTACTTATGATTCAGTACTACACAAATTGATTTAATTATTTATTTACTAGCTAACTAAATGGTAACACAGGATAAACATACACAATACATTAGAAACAGGTCCCTAGCGACTGACAACAATATGGCTGCTTGCTACAAAAGACATGGAGAGGGTGAGAAAGAGAGACAGAGACACTTAACGTTGGTCAATTTAGAAACTACTCTCACAGTAATCATATACTTTGCACACGAACCACCGCCCGCTTGGAGTAAGAAATCATGAATGTATTTACGTGAAAATGCCTTGGTTCGGCGTGTATCTCTTCTAACCGGGCCGCATTGGAAAGGGGGTTGGACCTTTTCACGGCACGCTTCTAAGGCTCTGATTTCCAAAAGGGTTTTCTCTGTTGCTCTCCTCTGCTTGTCGTCCGGTATCTGGTGACTTGTCGTTTAGTCCACAAGTTCATTTTCCTTCCATTCGCTCTGGTAGAAGCTTCTTTGAAGATAGGCTAGCCAAGCCGTGTTGATGGTTCCCAATGGAGTAATGGGAGTAGCGTACCACGATGGCTTGTAAAGAGTAGTAGAGTGGTCCCACTTAAGTTCACTTTTCTAGATACATTACTTAGGACAGCTAGCAGTGATTGTCCGGAAGGTAACTTCATCGTCTCTTCCTCGTGTTAAGATTCAGAGCTCAAACCACTTTAAACGTGAGTTCATTCAAAAGGGGCGGTTCCGTCAGGCTGACACGCTCTCTGACCTCACTCAAGGAGGCGGTGACTACTTACTGTGCACAGTTATAGAAACAATTTTTTCTTACAGTTTCTAAAATCACAACCCGCTCTTAGCAAAAATACTTTCATTATTTTTCATATAGCATACACAAGGCAGAGAATGGAAACTTCATTCATGTAGTGTGTATAATTTTCAAGTTACAGTATTTCCTTTATAACATTCTAACAAATGACATTAGTGTTCTTTTAGGTCGCCTCTGTCCATTCCCAACGTTCAATGTTAGAAAAATTGTTCCAGTAGTTACTTTTGTACGTGTTAGAGTTTCGGCTAGAAAAGTCTTTCCTTGGGTGAATTTGGAGAGGGATGTCTGAGTGTTCTGTCCTTGATTTACAACAGGACGTGAGGTGTTAACCCCCACTTACAGGTGAGAGGGGGTCTGCTTTAAGTTATTTATTGCAAAGCTGATCTGACCTATTTGGATCCTCACAGGACAGTCATGCCACTGGCATGACAGAAGCCCACAGACCTCCACGTACATAGGGGGCATTTTGGGTAGTGCATAATGAGTGTTCTGGTTTCCCCACACATGCGAGGTGACAGCTGGAGGGAGAGTGGGGGTGTGTCTGATGGATCGCTGGTTCTGTTAGATCCTCACATGTTTGTCACACAGCGAGGCAGGCGTAAGCAGGCGGGCAGGAATCCCTATGAGCCCCTGCCAGTACGACTGACTTTTTATTTACCACACTTTTAATCCCTGTACTTTCACTGCCTGCATGGAAAGAAACGTCACAGTGAATTATTTGTTTATGCCACAATCACTTCCTTTGAACGACAGTGTGAACAGTGCTTACGCACAAGGGAGTTTAGGGAGCGTTTTTATAATTACCGTAGACTTGTTTATCTCAACAACATTATCATACAGTATATTTACAGCTCTTGGGGAAGGTTATACCTAATACGTTTTTTTGCACTATTTGTTAGAGCCTGTAAGTAACCATTTCACTGTAAGGTCTACTACACCTGTTGTATTCGGAGCACGTGACAAATAAACGTTGATTTGATTTGAGTAGCCTTTCATTTTCTCTTTTAGTTGCCTTCACATGTACAGGATGTGACTCACTGGTTAGTGTGCACTCATTCTTCACACACTATAGTGAAGATCTCCTTTGGTGAAATGCACCTGTGGCAGTCGACTTCCTGTAATTGTGTATAATATTGGCTGTGACATTGCTTTTGTTTTTTTGGAATTTATATCTACAGGGTAAAACCACTTGAGACCCATTGAGACACACCATCACCTCTTTCTGAGGGTTCTGTAGAAACATAAAACAACAGAAAGCATCAACAATCCCATGTAAATTATAACGACAACAAGAATCGACCAAAACAAAAAAAATCATGTTCCCTCTCCTCTCTCTCTTTCTCACTCAGAACTACGGTTTGGAGACAGAGAATCTGAAGACTCTATCCCATAAGCTTAATGCCTCAGCCAAGAACCTGCAGAACTTCATCACAGGGCGGCGTCGCAGTGGTCACTATGACGGCCGTGCCGCCCGCAAGCTGCCCAATGACTTCCTCACCTCTGTGGTGGACCTCATCGCTGCAGCCAAGAGCCTGCTGGCATGGCTGGATAGGTGAGATTTGCAATGAGCTACAGTACACACACAATCACACGCATACATGCTCAGGCACACTATTCTACCCAGACTAGTTTCATAGGTTGCTTTTCAAATCACACACTTCTCTATGTAGTGCACTACTTTTGCCTCAACCCATAGGGTGTGTCATGTCTCTGAATTCTTTAATATGACATGCTATTTTATCAAATCGATTACCTAGCATGAATTGATTACGTGATTGAATTAAATCATGCAACAAAAATGTACTCTTTAATAACCTGGGGCACCACCTCCCGGGTGGCGCAGTGGTTAAGGGCGCTGTACTGCAGCGCCAGCTGTGCCATCAGAGTCCCTGGGTTCGCGCCCAGGCTCTGTCGTAACCTGCCGCGACCGGGAGGTCCGTGGGGCGACGCACAATTGGCCTAGCGTCGTCCAGGTTAGGGAGGGATTGGTCGGTAGGGATCTCCTTGTCTCATCGCGCACCAGCGACTCCTGTGACGGACCGGGCGCAGTGCGCGCTAGCCAAGGTTGCCAGGTGCACGGTGTAGCCTCCGACACATTGGTGCGGTTGGCTTCCGGGTTGGATGCGCGCTGTGTTAAGAAGCAGTACGGCTGGTTGGGTTGTGTATCGGAGGACGCATGACATTCAACCTTCGTCTCTCCCGAGCCCGTACGGGAGTTGTAGCAATGAGACAAGATAGTAGCTACTACAACAATTGGATACCACGAAATTGGGGAGAAAAAGGGGTAAAATAAAAAAATAAAAATAAAAATTACAAAAAAAAATATTTAAAAAAATTACCTGGGGCACCACGGAAGTATTAGTTTATATAGTTAGTTAGTTAGTTAGTTAGTATAGTTTGTTAGTTTATATAGTAATTATTCTTAATTATTCTTAATATCAGTCTTATCTGAACCTCGTAAAATTATTGGTTATCTGCATGAACCCAGCCTTTACTTATGAACCATCCATACACAAATTGTCTCAATTATTTACTTACTAACTAATTCAACAATTACAGAATGTACAATACATAATAACATTAAACAGTAAATTCCATGCCTAGTGGACTGAACAAAAACAGTTTGGTTATAACATGATAGATTCAGAGAGAAGAGAAGGGGGTTTTGGAAGGAAGACTAAGGAACATGAGTCTCTATTGGACCTGGAAAGCTATTCTCACATAAGTACATATACCACTAACGATAGCTCATTGGGAAAAGCGATGCATTGTATTTACGTGAAGCTGGCTTCGATAGTTGAGCTGGTGAGGCTCTGGTTTGCACAGTCGATGTCGCCATTGTCCTTTGTAGATTCTTCCGGGTCGTCGTGTGAGAGGTTCATCTCACTCTGGAGATTCGTCTACGTCAGTCAGTGTTCTCGTATTAGATTTGCTACCTTTCCAGCTACAGTCTGTTAGGCTGTCATTTAGGACTCACTTCTTGAGTGAGTAGAGTAGAATAGAGTAGTGATACTGGACGGGCAGGCAGGTATGGGCAGCGATCGGTTGAAGAGCATGCATTTAGTTTTACTTGCATTTAAGAGCAGTTGGAGACCACTGATGGAGTGGTGTATGGCATTGAAGCTCGTCTGGAGGTTAGTTAACGCAGCGATAAAAGAAGGGCCAGAAATATACAGAATGGTGATGTCTGCGTAGAGGTGGATCAGAGAATCACCTGCAGCAAGAGCGACATCATTGATGTATACAGAGAAGACACTGCATTGTTGGTTATGGGCTTGTAAGTAAGCAATTCATTGTAAAGTCTACACATGTTGTATTTTGAGCATGTGACAAATAACATTTGATTTGATTTTGACCACTCAAACATGACTAAGTTGATGTCCTTACATAATTTCCATTAGCAATCAGCTGACAAACAAAAGATGAGTAAGCTTTTATGTAAGTGTTGTTTTGAGAGGTTGGCCATGAGAGAGCGTGTCTGTTAGGTGCTGCTGTTTATCCTCCTCAGGTCCTCTGTGAGATGCTGCCAGACAGTGTGTGTGGGTGTGTGAATGTGTGTATGTGTGTGTGTGTGTGTGTGTGTGTGTGTGTGTGTGTGTGTGTGTGTGTGTGTGTGTGTGTGTGTGTGTGTGTGTGTGTGTGTGTGTGTGTGTGTGTGTGTGTGTGTGTGTGTACGGGTGTGTACGGGTGTGTACGGGTGTGTGTGGGTGGATGTATTAAGATATGCAGTAAACAAAAATGTATTTTTTCTGCATAACTAGTTTGATTCCCTCGACTTGCATTGCAATTTAAGAACTGAACAATTCCAGCGTCATATACTACACTGAACAAAAACATAAACGCAACATGTAAAGTGTTGGTCCTATCTTTTATGAGCTGAAATAAAATATCCCAGAAATGTTCCGTACGCACAAAAAGCTTATTTCTTTCAAATTTAGTTTACATCCCTGTTAGTGTGCATTTCTCCATTTCCAATATAAACCATCCACCTGACAGGTGTAAAATATCAAGAAGCTTATTAAACAGCATGATCATTACACAGGTGCACCTTGTGACATGGACAATAAAAGGCCGCTCTAAAATGTGCAGTTTTGTCACACAATAATGCCACAGATGTCTCATGTTTTCAGGGAGCTAACTGCAGGAATGTCCACCAGAGTTGTTGCCAGGGAATTTAATGTTTATTTCTCTACCATAAGCCACCTCCAATGTCTTTTTAGAGAGTGGCAGTACGATCAACCGTTGTGAATAGAGTCCCCCATGGCGGTGGCGGGGTTATGGTATGGGCAGGCATAAGCTACGGACAACGAACACAATTGCATTTTATCTATGGTAATTTGAATGCACAGAGATACCGTGACGAGATCCTAAGGCCCATTGTCGTGCCATTCATCTGCCGCCATCACCTCATGTTTCAGCATGTTGCAAAGATCTGTACACAATTTTTGAAAGCTGAAAATGTCCCAGTTCTGCATACTCACCAGGCATGTCACCCATTGAGCATGTTTGGGATGCTCTGGATTGACGTGTATGACAGTGTATTCCAGTTCCCGACAATAACCAGAAACTTCGCACAGCCATTGAAGAGGAGTGGGACAACATTCCACAGGCCAGAATAAACAGCCTGATCAACTCTATGCAAAGGAGATGTGTCGCGTTCCATGATGCAAATGATGGTCACACCAAATACTGACTGTTTTTCTAATCCATGCCCCTTCCTATTTTATTAAGGTATCTGTGACCAACAGATGCATATCTGTATTCCCAGTCATGTGAAATCCATAGATTAGGGCCTAATGAATTTCTTTCAATTGACTGATTTCCTTATATGAACTGTAACTCAGTAAAATCTTTGAAATTGTTGCATGTTGTGTTTATATTTTCGTTCAGTATATATTGGGACAGTGCATTTTTTTCTTCTTTTGGCTCTATACTCCAAAGGTTTGGATTTAAACTCAAACAATGACTATACGGTTGAAGTGCAAACTGTCAGCTTTAATTTGAGTGTATTTTCATCCATATCGGGTGAACCGTTCCTAAATTACAGCACTTTTTGTACGTAGACCCCACATTTTAGGACACCAAAGGTTTTGGGACAAATTTAATTACAGTATATGCGTATTCAAGTAATAAAAAGTTACGTTTTTGGTCCCATATTCATACCACGCAATGACTACATCATGCTTCTGACTACAAATTTGTTTGATGCATTTGCTGTTTGTTTTGGTTGTTTCAGATTATTTTGTGCCCAATAGAAAGTAATGGTAAATAATGTATTGTGTCACTTTTATTGTAAATAAGAATAGAATGTTTCTAAACACGTCTACATTAATGTGGATGCTACCATGATTACGGATAATCCTGAATTAATCCTGAATAATGATGAGTGAGAAAGTTACAGACGCACAAATATCATACCCTCAAGACATGCTAACCTCACAATTGTTTGGGGGGGTATGATATTTGTGCATCTTGTAACTTTCTCACTCATCATTCAGGATTATCCATAATTATGGTAGCATCCACATTAATGTAGAAATGTTTAGAAACATATTTGTTCTTAACTGACTTGCCTAGTTAAATAAATGTAAATGAAAAAAAGAAGTGTGAATTTGTCCCAAAACATTTGGTCCCATAAAATGGGGGAACTATGCACTGAAAGTGCTGTAATTGATAAACGGTTCACACGATATGGATAAAAATACCCTCATATTAAAGTTGACAGTATGCACTTTTACATTGTTTTATTTAAAATCAAAACTTTTGGAGTATAGAGCCAAAATAAGAAAATAATTAGGGGGGGCACTGTAGATGCCTGTCATTGTCATATATAATATGGCACACGATACACACTTCATACTCACCCACATGTATTGTCCAGTCAAAGGGATTAGAATGAAGAATGATCTAATGGTTAATTCCAGGTGCTACTTCTTTTTCAGGTCTCCGTTCGCAGCAGTGGCAGACTACTCCATGACAAGAAACAATGTGATTCAGCTGTGTCTAGAGCTCACCACGATTGTACAGCAGGTAAGCCATCAAACACAGTCCCATATACAGCTGTACCACGAGCTAGCATTACCACCGTTACTGTTTCCCAAAACTGGGTTATAAACAAACATTTCTCAAAGGCCTTTTTTCAATTAAGTTAGTCAACACGGGAGCTGTGTGCTCTGCTATTGGAAATGACTATATGTGTCATCATGCCCATGGAGAGAGGACAGCCTCTGGCTACTCAAATGTAGCCTTACCTTTTGTACAGAGCATGACGGTTTGCATGCCTACCATACAGTATGTGTGCACGCTGGGAGGATGTGTTTCTCTGTGTTGCTCTAATTCATACTGCGGGAACAGTGCTGAGGTGTTCCAATAGATATAAATAGGGGAAGGCTGGCACTGTGTAGAGGCATCCGTCTTCACTAGAGCAGGACATGATACTGTAGGGGAAGGGCTGCAGGGAGGGAGGGAGTGTTAGTTCAGCCCTGGGTCCTGCAGGGATTGGCACAAGGACAGGCAGGCACATACGAGAGGCAGTGGTGTAGGACGCACCCCCGCAGTCCACCCAAAAGCTCAAGACCCCCAGATAGCAAATTAACACATCATAAGCCATAGCAAAATGTTTAGAATTACAGGAACATAGCTTTAAAACTGCAACATTTTCTCTCAGCCTCATGGATTTATTTTAGGATAGCATAAGGTTAGCTATGAAACTGCACATTTTTCTCTCAGCCTCATGGCAAAATGTATAGAATTGCATGAGATTAATTAGGGGGGGGGGCTTGCTTAGACCTTGCAGGGGGCCTCGCGAAACGGTGCTATGCCACTTAGGAGAGGGTCTGGTTGAAGGCTCGGGAGGTGCTCCAAAAGAGCAGCAGGTATTGCAGCGGAGATTTCATCCGTGTGTGGCTGTCCTTAGAGTCTATCTGATGGAGTCTATCTGAGTCTATCTGATCGCCTGTAGAGAGAGAGAAGGAGTGGAGAGAGGTAGCGAGGGATGCAGGCCCCGTAAGGGCAGAGTGACTCACGGTGGACTGTTTGTGTGTGTGTGTGTGTGTGTGTTATAATTGGAATAATAATCACTTCTCTGACACATTGTCCTGTGGTAACCTCTGCCTCTCCATCTCCCTCTGTATTTCAGGACTGTTCTGTGTATGAGACCGAAAATAAGATTCTGCATGTGGTGAGTGGGCCCACTTATTTCAATTCCCTTCAACACATCCAAACAGAATTAGAATCCCCATAATTTAGTTACTGGCTGGCGACTCATCCCTAATCGATCTAAAATCACTGTTCACTCTTTTCCCCTTCGCACCCTCCTTCCCTTTTCCAGTGTAAGACTCTATCTGGAGTGTGTGATCACATCATCTCTCTGTCCTCTGACCCGATGGTGTCTCAGTCAGCCCATTTGGAGGTAGTTCAGCTGGCCAACATCAAGTCTACTGAGGGACTGGTAAGACTCCCCAATTACTCAGGCATACAGTACATACTAGGTATTGTGCCTTGTACTTATTTTCTCTCTCTCACACAAATACAAAACAGGCACTCTTTCTGGGTAATAGATCAATATTATGGGTAACTCTTATAACCAGTGCATTCGGACAGTATTCAGACTCCTTGACTTTTTCCACATTTTGTTATGTTACAGCCTTGTTGTAAAATGTATTACATTACTTTTTTCAATCTACACACAATACCCCATAACAAAGCTAAAACAGGTTTTTTATAAATGTTTGCAAATAAAAAAAAATACAAAAAACAGAAATACCTTATAAGTACTCAGACCCTTTGCTATGAGACTCGAAATTGAGCTCAGGTGCATCCTGTTTGCATTGATCATCCTTGAGATGTTTCTACAACTTAATTGGAGTCGACCTGTGGTAAATTCAATTGATTGGACATGATTTGGAAAGTCACATAACGTTCTATATAAGGTCCCACAGTTGATACTGCATGTCAGAGCAAAAACCAAGCCATGAGGTTGAAGGAATTGTCCGTAGAGCTCCGAGACAGGATTGTGTCAAGGCACATATCTGGGGAAGGGTACCAACACATTTCTGCAGCATTGAAGGTCCCCAAGAACACAGTGGCCTTCATCATTCTTAAATGGAAGAAGTTTGGAACCACCAAGACTCTTCCTAGAGCTGGCCGCCTGGCCAAACTGAGCCATCAGGGGAGAAGGGCCTTGGCCAGGGAGGTGACCAAGAACCCAATGGCCACTCTGACAGAGCTCCAGAGTTCCTCTGTGGAGATGGGAGAACCTTCCAGAGGGACAACCATCTCTGCAGCACTCCACCAATCAGGCCTTTATTCCAGACGGAAGCCACACCTCAGTAAAAGGCACATGACAGCCCGCTTGGAGTTTGTCAAAAGGCACCTAAAGGACTCAGACCATGAGAAACAAGATTCTCAGGTCTGATGAAACCAAGATTGAACTCTTTGATCTGAATGCCAAGCGTCACATCTGGAGGAAACCTGGCATTATCCCTAAGGTGTAGCATGGTGGTGGCAGCATCATGCTGTGGAGATGTTTTTCAGCAGCATGGACTGGGAGACTAGTCAGGATCGAGGGAAAGATGAATGGAGCGAAGTACAGAGATCATTGATGAAAACCTGCTCCAGAGCACTGAGGACCTCAGACTGGGGCATAAATTCACCTTCCAACAGGACAATGACCCTAAGCACACAGCCAAGACGACACAGGAGGAATTTAACCTGATCGAACATCTCTGGAGAAACCTGAAAATAGCTGTGTAAATAGCTGTGAAAATAGCTGTGCCAACCTGACAGAGCTTGAGAGGATCTGCAGAGAAGAATGTGAGAAACTCCCCAAAAACAGGTATGCCAAGCTTGTAGCGTCATACCCAAGAAGAATTGAGGCTGTAATTGCTGCCAAAGGTGCTTCAACAAAGTACTGAGTAAAGAGTTAGAATATTTATGTAAATGTGATATTTCTGTTGTTTTTTTCAATTCTAAAAAGCTGTTTTTGCTTTGTTATTATGGAGTATTGTGTGTAGATTGATGGGGGGTGGGGGGGGGGGGACAATTTAATCAATTTTAGAATAAGGCTGTAAGGTAACACAATGTGGAAAAAGTGAAGGCGTCTGAATACCTTCCGAGTACACTGTATTTACTTAGTAGATTTCTCCTGTACTATATGTGGACATAAACTGTTATCTAAAACCTCCATGTTTGCTCTGACTTGCACTTAGATATGACTGTCCTGCTTGGGGCTGTAAGCTCCCACCCCCACACACAAACATATGCACAGGCCACACAGAGGGCCACAGAGCTTTTCACATACAGTACAGTCAACATAACCTGAACAGAGGAGTGGGCCGAATGGGACAAAAATAAACCTCTTACTCTCATCTCACTCACACTGAAATGCACTGAGTGTGTGTGTTTGTGTGTGTGTGTGTGTGTGTCTGTGTGTCTATTTGTTATGCACTTACAGCCCATCGAAGGGCAGGCTTGAGCATTTTAGTACGTTTGTCTGTTTGCCTCTACGATTGACAGGGACCGATTGAATATTTACGATATGGATTTATGGAGATGTTATATGTATCTTTTAAACTGAATTAATTTCTGTGTTTGTGTTTGTTATGTACTGTATATGGATGTATGAACTTGTCAGGATATGGCTGTAAGCTACCTCTCTCTGTCTCTCTATAGGGCATGTACATCAAATCCACATATGACGGCCTGCATGTCATCACTGGAACTACAGAGGGAGTGAGTAAATCTTCAAAATGCTCAGTCAGGGCTATGAAGCCATTTGGCATGTAGATCATTCTCCTATGATACAGACGGAGAAGTGTCACTCATGGCTGTGTCACAGTGAATCCCATTAATGACAGTGAACAGCATCAGGCCAATCTGTTTTTATAGCTGTGTGATGTGTCTTCTTCTCCATAAGTCTCTGGCTGACCGCTGTAAGAAAATCCACGCAGGCGATGAAGTCATCCAGGTCAATCATCAGACAGTGGTGCGTCTCTCTCTCTCTTCTTACCTTATATTATCTCTCTGCCCATCCCCTATATCTTATTCTCATACGTCTACATACTGGTATATGACTACCCTATGATTACTACTATGCTTGTGTGAAAGGTCGCCCTATGTGTTTTTCATTGTGTGTTTGTGTGTGTGTTTGTTGGCGTGTGGCGCTAGGTGGGCTGGCAGTTGAAGAATTTGGTGAATTCTTTGCGCGGGGATCCCGGGGGTGTTATGCTGACTCTGAAGAAGCGCCCACAGAGTACACTCACATCCACCCCAGCACTACTGAAGAACATGAGATGGAAACCCTTAGCCCTGCAAGTATGACAATACTTTCAACCTCCACACAACTGATGAATGTGTTTGTTTTTTGTTGTTGTTTTTTTTCACCTTTATTTAACCAGGCAGGCTAGTTGAGAATAAGTTCTCATTTACAACTGCGACCGGGCCAAGATAAAGCAAAGCAGTTTGACACATACAACAACACAAAGTTACACATGGAACAAACAAACATACAGTCAATAATACAGTAGACAAAATATATATATACAGTGTGTGCAAATGAGGTAAGTTAAGGTAGGTAAGGCAATAAAATAGGCCATAGTGGCAAGGTAATTATGATATAGCAATTAAACACTTGAGTGATAGATGTGCAGAAGATGTATGTGCAAGTAGATATACTGGGGTGCAAAGGAGAAAAATAAATAAATACAGTATGGGGATGTGGTAGTTGGATCGGCTATTTACAGATGGGCTATGTGCAGGTGCAATGATCTGTGAGCTGCTCTGACAGCTGGTGCTTGAAGTTAGTGTGGGAGATAAGAGTCTCCAGCTTCAGTGATTTTTGCAGTTCGTTCCAGTCATTGGCAGCAGAGAACTGGAAGGAAAGGCGGCCAAAGGAGGAATTGGCTTTGGGTGTGACCAGTGAAATATACCTGCTGGAGCGCGTGCTGTGGGTGGGTGCTGCTATGGTGACCAGTGAGCTGAGATAAGGCGGGGCTTTACCTAGCAAAGACTTGTAGAGGACCTGGAGCCAGTGGGTTTGGCGACGAGTATGAAACGAGGGCCAGCCAACGAGAGCATACAGGTCGCAGTGGTGGGTAGTGTATGTGTGGCCGAATCAAAAAATAACACACTATTCCCTTTATAGTGCTTACTTTATAGTATATATGGAATAGGGTGGCATTTAGTGAGAGGTGATTTATGTACGGTATACCTCTGTCTTATCAGTAGATTCATGATGGTGTGTGAACTTTTGCATGTGCATAGTATGTGACTGTCTGTGCATTGTGTCGGTGAGTATGCAATCAGGAGAGTGAACTTGTATGTTGGTGGGTCTCGGTAAAGCAGGGAGTTTTTGTTACTGTGTCTGTCTGTGTGTCATATTCCGCCCCAAAATGTTGTGTAATATAGGTGATATATCTGAACTGGTACATGGAGGAAGCGTGTGTGTGAGGGGCATATGTGACTTCATCCCTGCCCCCCCTCTGAGTCCCATGCTGGGCTAAGTGCTGTTTTCCTCCCTCCCCCTGGGGCCCTGACCAACTGGAGCGCATCAGAGCTCTGCCACCTCCTGACCCCGACCATCTTACCCACCTCCCCCTCACCTTTTCCTTTACCTCTTCTCTGCTACCTCTCTTCTCCTCTCCTTACCTTCCTCTCCCTCTTGTTTCATCATGCATCCAGATTCAGTTATTGTCTTATGCTTTGAATTTATAGTTTGTCAAATGCAAAGGATCAAATATATGTTCCATTCCCTAACTCTGCCTCTAGCCATTCTCCAACTGAGAAACAAAGAATTTCCACATATTGAGCCTCTAATGGTTTGATTAAGCGTAGTCTTAAACTGTTTACGAGACTACACATCACTGCAGTATGTCAGAAAACTAACCCCCCCCCTCTCTCCCCCTTCTCCCCCCTCTTTATCTCTCTCCTCATAGCCCATCATCCCTCAGAGCCCCAGCAGCAGTGTGGCCACGCCCACCAGTACCCTGAGCACCCCGTCCAGGAGAGACAGCTGTGCCCTGCAGGACCTCTTCATCCCCCCGCCCCCTGATGAACCATACACCCCCAGGTACACACACAAGCTGCCTAACTATGACATACTGTATGCCTTACCTTAGCGATTACAGTGTAGTCACTGTTCATATGTTGTGAGTAAGCTAACTGCAGTGAAATATTGTACAATGGTTTTACCTGTGTAATTACGATAGTCTGTGTATTTAGTCAGTTTGTTCCCTTTTGAGGGGTGATATATGTGCCTTGTAGTATATGAGTTTGTTTAGGTTTACCTACGCAGTCGATGCTCCATAGGCAAACAGACTCTCTCCATGATCTGTGCTGCAGAGATGACAAGGGGAATCTACCAGGTGACGATGACCTCCAAGCTGAAGTCCCGGTAGCCAAGGGCTCTGAGTCCCCCAACTCCTTCCTGGACCAGGAGTGTCGCCGACGTTTTCCTCTGGTGGAGGAGGATGCCATTCTCTACTGCTACGAGTACAACCAGAACCATGGACCTCCACCTGCCCGCAGGGACAGCACCCCCACTTATGGTATGACCCAGTCCAAGCTTGCATATTTGTATGAGGGATGTCAGCCCCCTACATACTGTATGGTAAGATCAAGTCCAAGCCTGTGTATTTCTATGAGGGATGTCAATCCCCCAGATATGGTATGACCCAGTCCAAGGCTATGTGTTTGGATGTGGGATGTCAATCACCCACATATGGTATGACCCAGTTCAAGAATGTGTGTTTGGATGTGGGATGTCAATCCCCCAGATATGGCATTAACCCAGTCCAAGAATGTGTGTTTGGATGTGGGATGTCAATCCCCCACATATGGTATGACCCAGTTCAAGGTTATGTGTTTGGATGTGGGATGTTAATCCCCCAGAAATGGCATGACCCAGTCCAAGGCTGTGTGTTTGGATGTGGGATGTTAATCCCCCAGATATGGCATGACCCAGTCCAAGGCTGTGTGTTTGGATGTGGGATGTCAATCCCCCACATATGGTATGACCCAGTCCAAGAATGTGTGTTTGGATGTGGGATGTTAATCCCCCAGATATGGCATGACCCAGTCCAAGGCTGTGTGTTTGGATGTGGGATGTCAATCCCCCAGATATGGCATTAACCCAGTCCAAGAATGTGTGTTTGGATGTGGGATGTCAATCCCCCACATATGGTATGACCCAGTTCAAGGTTATGTGTTTGGATGTGGGATGTCAATCCCCCAGATATGGCATTAACCCAGTCCAAGAATGTGTGTTTGGATGTGGGATGTCGATCCCCCAGATATGGCATTAACCCAGTCCAAGAATGTGTGTTTGGATGTGGGATGTCAATCTCCCACATATGGCATGACCCAGTCCAAGGCTGTGTGTTTGGATGAAGGATGCCTGTGGTGCACTTGTTCCTATGCAATCCCTTATGTGTTTGTAATGTTAGTGTTTGTGTCACTGTGGTGTTAATATAGGCTGTTTGTAGCTCTTTGATGTTCCTGGGTAGGTCTGTAATGTTGTATGTTATGTGTGCTGTGTGCTCCAGGCAGGCTTAGGCCCATCTCCATGCCAGTGGAATATAACTGGGTGGGAGACTATGAAGACTCGGCCAAGCTGAAAAGAGAGAGCAGGAGAGGTGAGTGGGAGGCTGGGATGGAGAGAGAGGGAGAGATAAAGAGAGAGGGGAGACAGAAAGAGAGAGATAAAGCAGCAGAGGTGAGTGGGTGGATATCTCTCATAATTGGGCCAGGGACGAGTTTTCTACCTCCCCATCTCAGATGTCTTAGCCAAGGGACCAGGAGGCTGAGCGGCCATGTGAGGCAGGGCTCAGTGCATGATAGATATGATACTGAATTAGCTATCCTCCTCTTTATCTGTCCCTCTTTTCCTGTATCTTCTTTATGTGTATCTCAATTAGTCCTTCCTGCTCTCTCTCTCTTCCTCTCTCACCTCTTTCTCTCGATCTCTTTCTCTGCTTTTGGGTCTTGAAGGTACTGTATGTCGTTGCCTTGGCAACTGTAGCCAGGATCTTCCCAAGATTCGTGCCTTTCATTGGTTGCTGTCAAGCCCAGTGGCAAACAGAGTAGGAAGAGAGCGAATGGCCTTGTTTCAGTCTGAGAGGCAGACATTGTGGTGTTATGTTTGTGCTTCCTGAAGGGGGTGGTGGCAGTCAGTCTATTGTTCCTGTGGGCTTTTCAGCATCAGTGAGGGTGCTATATTTATCTGCCTTTTTGGCAAGAGGCAGTATCTTTGACATATTGAATTTCTTCCTGAATGCAACATTTATTTCTATTTTTGAGGGAAATGCCCTGCAGATATCAAAATAATGACAGTCCTTTAGGAATGGCTATGTTGTTTCAGTGCAGTAATGGAGTTTGAGTGAAGTCTAGATATTTGTCTGAATGACAAGGCAGAGTAAAGCCTTAGAGCTCTAAAGTCAAATGCCTGGACACACCACAGGACTACACAAAACATCAATTACACTTCCCAATGACATGACTCACAAAACTTGCCCATAAGTCAGATGGAGGACATTCGTCAATGGGCCTTGCTCCAGTCTTAATGCCCTAATGCTCACAAGTCACACAACTGTCCACTTTCATCCAAGCAATCATTACACAATCTCAAGAATTGGATTTTGGCTTGGCTTGTTTTTCCGCTGTTGTTTAAGTTTGCATGAAACCTCTTAAGGATCGGACCCTTCAGCTCAATTTCTGCCCAAAATGACATACTCAGGACCTTTAGCATGGATATGCAAATTATTGATACTATTTGACAGGAAACACTTTGAAGTTTGTGGAGATGTGAAATGAATGTAGGAGAATATAACACATTAGATCTGGTAAAAGACAAAACAAACAAAAAAAACATGCATTCTCTATTTTTATTTTTGTTGCATCATCTTTGAAATGCAAAAGAAAGGCCATACATTGACATAGGTGTAATTTAGATGTTTTCCACAAGAGGGCAGCAGTGTGTGTGCAAAGTTTCAGACTGATACATTGAAGAATGGGAGATCTACATAATATTTTGTATCAAGTCTCCCAGGTGTCCCGAGTTTGCCCAAATGTACCCAAGTGGCCAAATTGGGAAGATACAAAAATTCTATGGTAATAAAGTTTACACACTCCCAGGAATGTCATACATGATGGATCATTAGCTTCCATACATAAAAGGTACTAACCTTCACACCTCTAGATTGCCGGGCGGGGTTAGGGTGTATAGCGAGACACAGCAGCGGGTCAGACTGGAGGATTCAGGTCCTATGTTTGAATGAGTGGGGGATGGAGGAGTCTCTAACACTATTGAGGATTTTTTAAAATCTGTTAGAACTCAAGATTACCATTACTTATTTTATTTAACCTTTTATTTTAGTAGGGGGTTAGCACTACATCAATACATCAAATACACAACACAAACACTACCGGTCAAAAGCTTTGCCTTGATAACAGCTTTGCACACTCTTGGCATTCTCTCAACCAGCTTCATGAGGTAGTCACCTGGAATACATTTCAATTAACAGGTGTGCCTTCTTAAAAGTTTATTTGTGGAATGTCTTTCCTTCTTAATGCGTTTGAGCCAATCAGTTGTGTTGTGACAAGGTGGGGGAGGGGAGGGGGGGGGGGGGGGGGGTATAAGGAAGATTGCCCTATTTGGTAAAATACCATATTATGGCAAGAACAGCTAAAATAAGCTAAGATAAATGACAGTCTATCATTACTTTAAGACATGAAGGTTAGTCAATACGGAACATTTCAAGAACTTTCAACGTTTCTTCAAGTGCAGTTGCAAAAACCATCCAGCGCTATGATGAAACTGCTCTCATGAGGACCGCCACAGGAATGGAAGACCCAGAGTTACCTCTGCTGCAGAGGATAAGTTCATTAGAGTTACCAGCCCAAATAAATGCTTCATAGAGTTCAGGTAACAGACACATCTCAACATCAACTGTTCAGAGGAGACTGTGTGAATCAGGCCTTCATGGTCGAATTGCTGCAAAGAAACCACTACTAAAGCACACCAATAAGAAGAGACTTGCTTGGGCTAAGAAACACAAGCAATGGACATTAGACCGGTGGATATTTGTCATTTGGTCTGGAATCCAAATGTGAGATTTTTGGTTCCAACTGCCGTGTCTTTGTGAGACGCGTTGTGGGTGAACGGATTATCCCAACATGTGTATTTCCCACCATAAAGCATGGAAGAGGAGGTGTTATGGTGTGGTGGTGCTTTGCTGGTGACACTGTCTGTGATTTATTTCGTATTCAAGGCACACTTAACCAGCATGGCTACCACAGCATTCTGCATCGATACGCCATCCCATCTGGTTTGGGATTAGTGGGACTATCATTTGTTTTTCAACAGGACAATGACCCAACACACCTCCAAGCTGTGTAAGGGCTATTTTACCAAGAAGGAGAGTGATGGAGTGCTGCATCAGATGACCTGGCATCCACAATCCTCCTGACCTCAACCAAATTGAGATGGTTTGGGATGTGTTATGTGTTATTTCACAGTTGTGATGTCTTCACTGTTATTCTACAATGTAGAAAATAATAAAAATAAAGAAAACCCCTTGAATGAGTAAGTGTTCTAAAAATGTTGAGCGGTAGTGTATCTATATGGATATTACATAGAGTATGGGGAACACAATCACTATAATGAAATACGAGGACCAATAGCCTATAAGACGGTCAAAAGCCACAGCCACAGCATGTCATAGCCAACATAACATACACAGACTATACTAATATATTGTATGCCTTATTATATTATATATACTGTACATATATAGAAATCAAAGACGAATATCTTAAATGAATATGCATCCATTTAAACAACTGGATTAGCACGAGAAGAAAAAACATATTTTACCTACAGATATAAAAGTAACGTTACCTTCTCCTTCCAATCTTTCTTGCTCGCAGGACTCCTCTTGTCACTCTCACGGTCAATTTCTGCAATAATATCATCCAAATGTGTATTCTTGAAGTTCGATTTAGCATTTATACTCTTAGCAGCCATATTGTACTTTTTCAGTTTTGAGAAAACTTTGTGGATTTTCAATGGGGAATGAATTGTGTTGCGCGCAGCCATAGGACAATGGCCATTAGTCCTACAAAGGTCCATCACATACTCATGTAAAGCATAATGATGGCTATCCTTCATGGGCTAATTGACATGTTGTGTAGCCAATACGTAATGTAAAATGATTAACACTTTTTGGGTTGCCTTCTAGAGTGTCTGAGGATTGCACAGAAACCAAACTTGACCGGGTGAAACAAGGTTTAGCCGGTTAGATTTCATAGATTATTTTGTTGCAAGTTGAAAGAGTTGGAATTCATGCAAAACGCTGTATAAAACATGGATCGTGTTAGGATATAAAAATTGATTTTATCAAACAAAACTATGCTACATTTTGTCTCTGGTACCCTCAGGAAAAACAAATCAGAGCAAGATTACTGAATGTAAGTACATTATATACCATCAGAGGTGAATGTATCAAACCAGTTGCCTTGATAAAAGTGTTATGTTGTTGTGCACTATCCTCAAACAATAGCATGGTATTTTTTAGCTGTAATAGCTACTGTAAATTGTACAGTGTGGTTAGATTAACAACATTTAAGCTTTCTGACCATATAAGACATGTCTATGCCCCGGAAAGTTGGCTTTTGTTTACAATGCCATTCAAGTCAAATATTGAGTAGCCACTGTCCCGATTTCGGGACACTGATCCAGTAAAGGTTTTAACTAAGTTACAGCGCAATTAATATTCAGTAGGTAGAAATAATGTACACATTGTAGGTCTATAGAATCAAATGGCATTAGACAAAGTGATAGAATTGCTGGCCTTTCCTACTCCCATAGAAAACTCCTTGCTGCGCTATGTGAGTCAGAGTGAGGACAAGGCCATGCCAGAGGAGTACCTGACAGGACGCAGCAGGAAGAAGAGTGACAAAAGCAGCCCTGCCCACTACGCCCTCCACCCAGCCCTCCAGATGGAGGTCTCCATGTCCACATCCAGCTCTGACTCTGCCTCCCTCTACCATGTAAGTCCCATTGGTCCCAGACCCCTGAGACAACACTGGCTTATACAGTTTGTTTGTTGTAATTATGGTAAGTTATTTTGAGGACTGATAACAGTGGAGACGGATCAATGTGTATTGCTATATCTCTATTTCATGTGTGTTATTTTGTAGATGTTTGAACGATCCTCGCTGCTATCAAGGTCTAGGAAGAAAAGTAAAGGTGAGTTATTCAAAACCTACAGTTCATACCCTATGTACAGTCTCAAATATGCAGTACATACACCTCCTGTAGATACATAAATGTATGCTGAGGCAGATCACCCAATACAGTCCCTTCATTGCTACCCATCTCCTCCTCTCTCCTCACTTCAGTAGGTGGCTCTCTGTCCTCCATCAGTAAGAGGCGTATCTCCTGTAAGGACCTGGGGCGTGGGGACTGTGAGGGCTGGCTGTGGAAGAAGAAGGATGCTAAAAGTTATTTCTCCCAGAAGTGGAAAAAGTACTGGTTCATCCTGAAAGATACCTGCCTGTACTGGTACATGAATGAGGAGGTGAGTGTGTGAGTGACACTGACACTGACAGACTTGCTGATTTGTAGTACTGTGGCTTCCTGTCCTGATTATCTGATCTAAAATGTGAACCACCCCTTTATATTTTTTATATATGTCAGAAAATGATTGGATGTCAGAACAATATATGATATTGTGTTTTTTCCTCCCTCAGGATGAAAAGGCAGAGGGCTTTGTAAGTCTCCCTGAATTCAAGATTGATCGTGCATCTGAGTGCCGTAGGAAGTAGTGAGTACATGTATTTGTGTTTGTATACCGATTCATTCATATTTGAGTCTTGGGGTCTGTTTGTCTCTGTGAACCTCGACATGTGTTTGTTTGAATATGTCGAGAACATGTGTGTCTTTAAATGCAAGATATGTTTATGGGCGTCTTGTGTCTCTATGTACAGTACAGAATATGCAGTCTGTGTATGTGCCCCAGGATATTTACAGTATGGTGGAATCTGTCCTTAACATCATGTTTCTGTGTTCCAGTGCTTTCAAGGCCTGCCATCCAAAGATCAAGAGTTTCTACTTTGCAGCAGACAATGTGGATGACATGAATAGGTGAGAGTCACTGTCAGTGATGATTACTGTAGCTGACACAGAGCTGAGATATGAGAGGGGGAGACAGGAAGAGACAAGGAGGTGAGACGTCTAGGAAAATAGGGCTAGGCAGATGACCAGGTGAGCTGATGTGAGATGCAAAAACAACAGGGAATAACAGAATGGTATGTGGTGTGTGAGATCTGGAATGGTGTGTAGCTGTCACGTTTCATTAGTGTTGTTCCCTCACAGGTGGCTGAGTCGTTTGACCATGGCAGTGGCAGGTCACTCGGAGCAGGAGAGGATCCGACAGGACCAGGGTGAGAATACATGAATACACATTAATAAAGCTGGCAATAATAAAGGACATTAAATGCTTTGTTTGCCCTACTTTATAAAATCCCCCCCCCCACATTGTCTCTTTCTGATGGTGACGTGTCCTCTTTTCTGCTTCTTCCTTGCCATTGTCACCAGACTACTGGAGTGAAAGTGATCATGAGGACACGGAGATGCCGTCAACCATACCCAAACAGGACAGCCCTCCACCCCCCTACAACAGCTACCCCAGGCCCCCCTCGGCAAGTTAATCTCTCTTCAAAAAGTTAGACAACAACTCTGTGCGTAGTTTTAATATGTTATTTACATTATTTTTACAATGCCATTATATACCTCTCTAGCTGTGTCTCTTCCTTCTTTTATCATTCTGGTATTTATATTAATAACCGTTACAATGCCATTACACCTCTCTGTCTGGTTCTCTTTAGGTGTCCCAGATGAGTCCATACCTGGAGCCCAAACACGGCCGCCTCTCCTCTGAAACCTTCCAGTCACACTCCTCTCATGAGGAGTTCCACCCCGAGCCACAGGAGGACAGCGGGAGCGGCTCCCCTGGTCAGAAGTCTTCCAGCCAACGGCGTTCGTGGCAGGACTTGATTGAGACTCCCCTGGGCAGCACGGGGCTCCACTACCTGCAGACCCTGCCCCTGGAGGAGGCCCTGCTGCGTTCCCCTGGAGGAGGTGGCCTTTCTGTGGAGTACCGCCGCCAGTCAACCCTCCCTGCTCAGCGCAGCCTGATGCAGGAGCACTATGGCCCACTGCCCCTGCAACTCAGCCCCAGTGTCCCTGTAGAGGCTGGGGGGAAACCCCGTAGCTTCACCCTTCCCCGAGACAGTGGGCTCCATGCCATCCTCTCAGCCTCGGCCAGCGCCTCTGACCACACGGACCACCACCGCTACCAGCTGGCCAGAGACACAGGTGAGACATTACTGAGACATGACTGAGACACAGGACAAAGAGATGTGACAGCCACGATGACACCATGAAATGGAGAGACATGACACTGTGAGGCAGAGAAGAAAGAGATTTGACAACAACATCACTCTCACTCTCTCTGCCACATTCTAGGATATAACTTGATGGGTATAAATAGTTGAATATACTTAAATGGAAATTATTACTTGTAGGGTTATAACCTGGTAACCAGTAGTGAGTGACGTTGCTAATTAAAGGTATTGTTCAGACAGTCTGTGTTACAGACTTTGCTGATTGTCTGGAATTTAGACCAGCCCCATCCCCCATCCCTACAGACCTCCAGGACACTATTCTAAAGTGAAGTGAAATCTTAGTGTCCTAATTGACACTAATTCATCCTGGCAGCCCAACCCCCTCCTCGATGTCTTACAGGCACACACATGCACAATAAAAAACACATAGGGCGACCTTTCACACAAGCATAGTAGTAATCATAGGGTAGTCATATACCAGTATGTAGACGTATGAGAATAAGATATAGGGGACGGGCAGAGAGATAATATAAGGTAAGAAGAGAGAGAGAGACGCACCACTGTCTGATGATTGACCTGGATGACTTCATCGCCTGCGTGGATTTTCTTACAGCGGTCAGCCAGAGACTTATGGAGAGGAAGACACATCACACAGCTATAAAAACAGATTGGCCTGATGCTGTTCACTGTCATTAATGGGATTCACTGTGACACTTCTCCGTCTGTATCATAGGAGAATGATCTACATGCCAAATGGATTCATAGCCCTGACTGAGCATTTTGAAGATTTACTCACTCCCTCTGTAGTTCCAGTGATGACATGCAGGCCGTCATATGTGGATTTGATGTACATGCCCTATAGAGAGACAGAGAGAGGTAGCTTACAGCCATATCCTGACAAGTTCATACATCCATATACAGTACATAACAAACACAAACACAGAAATTAATTTAGTTTAAAAGATACATATAACATCTCCATAAATCCATATCGTAAATATTCAATCGGACGCTGTCATGTGTAGAGGCAAGCAGACAAATGTCCTTAAATGTTCAAGCCTGCCTTAAGATAACAAATAGACACACATACACACACACAAATGCATCCGTGTTTGTGTTTTTTGGGGGGGAGGGGGGTGAGGAAGAATCCTTTCAGCCCATGTTAATGTTGAATTTTGAAGAGGACAAAGCAACATGCCTAAGGGGACTTTTTTTCTGTCCTAATTTCTCTACTGCTCTCTCTGTAGACTATATCTAACGCAAAACATGCAGCAAACACTGCATGATACAATTCAAGAGGCACAGATTTACAACTGATCCCCGAAACACACAGCACTTCTCACAAATGGACAACATAGTATGACAACCACCAGACACAAAACCTTTGGGTCTGTTTGAGTCCACAAGGCTTGCCAGATAACTTAACATAAAATAAGAGCTATGTGACAATTGCACCATAAGAGGGCAGTATACAGTGCATTCGGGAAAGTATTCAGACCCCTTCACTTTTTCCATATTGTTATGTTACAGCCTTATTCTAAAATTAATTTAATCGTTTTTTTCTCATCAATCTACACACAATACCCCATAATGACGAAGCAAAAACTGAAATACTACATTCAGACCCTTTACTCAGGACTTTGTTGAAGCACCTTTGGCAGCGATTACAGCCTCGAGTCTTCTTGGGTATGGCGCTACAAGCTTGGTACACCTGTCTTTTGGGAGTTTCTCCCATTCTTCTCTGCAGATCCTCTCAAGCTCTGTCAGGTTGGATGGAGAGCGTCGCTGCACAGCTATTTTCAGGTCTCTGCAGAGATGGTGGCTCCAGAGTTCCTTTGTGTAGATGGGAGAACCTTCCAGAAGGACAACCATCTCTGCAGCACTCCACCAATCGGGCCTTTATTTAACTAGGCAAGTCAGTTATGAACAAATTCTTATTTACAATGACGGCCTACCAAAAGGCAAAATGCCTCCTGTGGGGACCGGGGCTGGGATTAAACATAAAAATACATTTTAAAAAATATATGACAAAACACACATCATGACAAGGGAGACAACACAACACTACATAAACAGAGACATAAGAGGAAAAACATAGCATGGCAGCAACACATGATAGCACAGCATTGTAGCAACACAACATGACAACAACATGGTAGCAACACAACATGGCAGCAGCACAAAACATGGTACAAACATTATTGGGGACAGACAACAGCACAAAGGGCAAGAAGGTAGAGACAACAACACATCATACAAAGCAGCACAACTGTCAGTAAGAGTGTCCATGATTGAGTCTTATTTATTTTTAATTTTATTTCACCTTTATTTAACCAGGTAGGCTAGTTGAGAACAAGTTCTCATTTGCAACTGCGACCTGGCCAAGATAAAGCATAGCAGTGTGAACAGACAACACAGAGTTACACATGGAGTAAACAATTAACAAGTCAATAATAATAATAAGTCAATAATTACAATTTTGCAGATTAACATTGGAGTGATAAATGATCAGATGGTCATATACAGGTAGAGATATTGGTGTGCAAAAGAGCAGAAAAGTAAATAAATATAAACAGTATGGGGATGAGGTAGGTAAAATTGGGTGGGCTATTTACCGATAGACTATGTACAGCTGCAGCGATCGGTTAGCTGCTCAGATAGCAGATGTTTGAAGTTGGTGAGGGAGATAAAAGTCTCCAACTTCAGCGATTTTTGCAATTCGTTCAATGAAGAGATTGAGATAAAACTGTCCAGTTTGAGTGTTTGTTGCAGCTCGTTCCAGTCGCTAGCTGCAGCGAACTGAAAGGAAGAGCGAGCCAGGGATGTGTATGCTTTGGGGACCTTTAACAGAATGTGACTGGCAGAACGGGGGTTGTATGTGGAGGATGAGGGCTGCAGTAGACATCTCAGATAGCAGGGAGTGAGGCCTAAGAGGGTTTTATAAATAAGCATCAACCAGTGGGTCTTGCGACAGGTATACAGAGATGACCAGTTTACAGAAGAGTGATGTGTCCTATAAAGAGCATTGGTGGCAAATCTGATGGCTGAATGGTAAAGAATGTCCAGCCGCTCGAGAGCACCCTTACCTGCTGATCTATAAATTACGTCTCCGTAATCTAGTATGGGTAGGATGGTCATCTCAGTCAGGGTTAGTTTGGCAGCAGGGGTGAAAGAGGTGCGATTACGATAGAGGAAACCAAGTCTAGATGTAACTTTAGCCTGCAGCTTTGATATGTGCTGAAAGAAGGATAGTGTACCATCTAGCCATACTCCCAAGTACTTGTATGAGGTGACTACCTCAAGCTCTAAACCCTCAGAGGTAATAATCACACCTGTGGGGAGAGGGGCATTCTTCTTATTCTTCCTTTGTTTTGGAGGTGTTCAGAACAAGGTTAAGGGCAGAGAAAGCTTGTTGGACACTAAGAAAGCTTTGTTGTAGAGCGTTTAACACAACATCCTTTGAGGGGCAGAGCTGAGTATAAGACTGTATCATCTGCATATAAATGAATGAGAGAGCTTCCTACTGCCTGATCTATGTTGTTGATGTAAATTGAGAAGAGCGTGGGGCCTAGGATCAAGCCTTGGGGTACACCCTTGGTGACAGGCAGTGTCTGAGACAGCAGATGTTCTGACTTTATACACTGCACTCTTTGAGAGAGGTAGTTAGCAAACCAGGCCAAATACCCCTCAGAGACACCAATACACCTTAGCCGGCACACAAGAATGGAATGGTCTACCGCAGTGGTTCTCAAACTTTTTATAGTCCTGTACCTCTTCAAACTCCAGCTGCGTACCCCATCTAGCACCAGTGTCAGTTCACTCTCAAATGTAGTTTTTTGCCATCATTGTAAGCCTGCCACACACATACACACGATACATACGATACATTTATTAAGCATAAGAATGAGTGTGAGTTTTTGTCACAACCTGGCTCGCGGGAAGTGACAAAGAGCTCTTATAGGACCAGGGCACAAATAATAATATAATAATAATCAATAATTTTGCTCTTTATTTAGCCATCTTATGTATAAAACCTTATTTGTTCATCATTAACCACCGGTTAATGAGAAGGGTGTGCTTGAAAGGATGCACATAACTCTGCAATGTTGGGTTGTATTGGAGAGAGTCTCAGTCTTAAATCATTTTCCACACACAGTCTGTAACTGTATCTAGTGAGGGCCGAGAATCCACTCTCACATAGGTACGTGGTTGAAAAGGGCATCAGTGTCTTAACAGCACGATTTGCCAAGGCAAGAAACTCTGAGCGCAGCCCTATCCAGAAATCTGGCAGTGGCTTCTGATTAAATTCAAATTTCACAGAACTGCTTGTTGCAATTTTGATGAGGCTGTCTTGTTCAGATATCGGTAAATGGACTGGAGACAGGGCATGAAAGGAATAATGAATCCAGTTGTTTGTGTCGTCCGTTTCGGGAAAGTACCTGCGTAATTGCGCAACCAGCTCACTCAGGTGCTTCGCTATATCACATTTGATATTGTCCGTAAGCTTAAGTTAATGTGCACACAAAACATCATACAATGATGGAATGACCTTGGTGTTGTCCTTGTTAATGCAGACAGAAAAGAGCTCCAACTTCTTAATCATAGCCTCAATTTTGTACCGCACATTGAATATAGTTTCGGAGAGTCCCTGTAATCCTAGATTCAGATCATTCAGGCGAGAAAAAATTTCACCCAGATAGGCCAGCCGTGTGAGAAACTCGTCATCATGCAAGTGGTCAGACAAGTGAATATTAGGGTCAGTAAAGATTCAAAACATTCAAAAACAACAGAAATCCCATAATTAAAATTCCTCAAACATACAAGTATTATCCACCATTTTAAAGATAAACTTCTTGTAAATCCAACCACATTGTCCGATTTCAAAAAGGCTTTACTGTGAAAGCACACCATGTGATTCTGTTAGGTCAGCACCTAGTCACAGAAAACTATACAGACATTTTTACAGCCAAAGAGATGAGTCACAAAAAGCAGAAATAGAGATCAAATTAATCACTAACCTTTGATGATCTTCAGCACTCGTAGGACTTCATGTTACACAATACATGTATGTTTTGTTCGATAAAGTTCATATTTATAACCAAAAATATCAGTTTACATTGGCGTTATGGTCAGAAATGCATTGTCTCAAACAAACATCCGGTGAAAGTGCAGAGAGCCACATCAAAAAACAGAAATACTCATCATAAACATTGATAAACGATACAAGTATTTAACATACATTTAAAGATAAACTTCTCCTTAATGCAACCGCTGTGTCAGATTTCAAAAAGGCTTTACAGAGAAAGCACACTTTGCGATTATGTTAGGCCTGCACCTAGCCACAAACCCATTCAGCCATTTTCCAGCCAAGGAGAGTGTCACAAAAGTCAGAAATAGCATTAAAATTAAATCACTTAGCTCTGATGATCTTCCTCTGGTGGCACTCCCAGGTCTCCATGTTAGACAATAAATGTTTGTTTTGTTCGATAATGTCCCCCTTTATGACCAAATACCTCCTTTTTGTTCACACGTTTTGTCCAGTATTCCGAATGCTTAAGGCGCGTGCACTAAGTCCAGACAATTTTTTTTTAAAAGTACAATAAAGTTAGTAGAAACATGCCAAATGATGTTTACAATAAATCATCCGGTTGTTTTATTCATAAATAATAAATAATATTTCAACCGGACAAAAGCTTCGTCAATAGGAAAGGAGAAACAAGAAAGGCGCGTTCCCGATCAGGCTGATGAATGGAAATTTCCACTGGCCAATGATTGAAAGTGCTGTATCTCCCTCATTTTTCAGAGTAAAAGCCTGAAACAATGCCTAAAGACTGGCCACATGTAGAGGAAGCCACAGAGCCCGTGAACTGGGTCGTAAGTCTTTGTATGGTGGATAGGCTTTCAATGGAAAAACAACCTTTCAAAATAATAGTACTTCCTGGTTGGTTTTTCCTCGGGTTTTCACCTGCCATATCAGTTATGTTATACTCACAGACATTATTTTAACAGTTTTGGAAACTTTAGAGTGTTTCCTTTCCTAATCTACTAATTGTATGCATATCCAATCTTGGATGAAAAGGTGCCCATTGTAAACGGCCAGCTCCTCAGTCTCAGTTGCTAATATATGCATATTATTATTAGTATTGGATAGAAAACACTCTGAAGTTTCTAAAACTGTTTGAATTATAGTTGTGAGTATAACAGAACTCATATTGCAGGCAAAAACCTGAGAAGTTCCACTTCCTGTTTGTATTTTTTCTGGGGGTGGCAGATTTTCAACCAAGCTCTCATTGAAATTACAGCGAGATATGAATGAGTTTTCACTTCCTACGCCTTCCACGAGCTGTCAACAGTCAATAGAACTTTGTCTGATGACTCTAATGTGAAGGGGGGTCGAATGAGACAGGAAATAGTCACCACTGCCACGAGTTGACCATGCTTTCACTATGCCCGTTCACAGGGGAAGGACCTGCGTTCCACTGGTCATCTGAAGTCATTTTAATTCTCCGGTTGGAACGTTATTCAAGATACAGTATATGTAAACAACATTCTAAAGATTGATTCAGTACATCGTTTGACATGTTTCTACTGACGGTTACGGAACTTTTGGACATTTCGTCACGTTATAGTGGACGCGCTTTGTGACGTTGGAATTGTTTACCAAACGTGCTAACCAAAGTAGCTAATTGGACATAAATAACGGACATTATTGAACCAATCAAGCATTTATTGTGGACCTGGGATTCCTAGGACTGCATTCTGATGAAGTTCATCAAAGGTAAGGAAACATTTATCATGTATTTTCTTGTTTCGGTTGACTCCAACATGGCGGCTAATTTGGCTTCTGTTTTGAGCTCGTCTCAGATTATTGCATGGGTTGCTTTTTCCGTAAACTTTTTTTGAAATCTGACACAGCGGTTGCATTAAGGAGAGGTATATCTATAATTCCATGTGTATAACTTGTATTATCATCTACATTTATGATGAGTATTTCTGTTGAAACGATGTGGCTATGCAAAATCACTTGATGTTTTTGGAACTAGTGAATCTAATAAGCCAATGTAAACTCAGATGTTTTTATATAAATATGAACTTTATCAAACAAAACATGCATGTATTGTGTAACATGAAGTCCTATGAGTGTCATCTGATGAAGATAATTCAAGGTTAGTGATTCATTTTATCTCTATTTCTGCTTTTTGTGAATGCTATATTCCACTGGAAATGGCTGTGCTTATTGTGGTTTGGTGGAGACCTAACATAATCGTTTGTAGTGCTTTTGCTGAAAAGCATATTTGAAATCGGACACCTTGGTGGGATTAACAACGAGAATAGCTTTAAAATGGTATGAGACACATGTATGTTTGAGGAATGTTAATTATGAGATTTGTGATGTTTTGAAAATGGCGCCCTACACTTTGACTGGCTGTTGTCAAATCGCTCCCGTTAACAGGATTGCAGCCATAAGAAGTTAACAAAGTTAACCATTTTCACTATCGTGTCCAAAACATCTTTCAGGCTGTCAGGCATTCCCTTGGCAGCAAGAACCTCT